>NC_067410.1:37210769-37518269 GCF_009764475.1 Pristis pectinata
CTTTACCCTTAGTTTCCTAATCACCTCAGGTTCATTACACAGTACCCAAACCAAAACAGCTGATCCCCTGGTGGGCTTATCAACAAATTGCTCCAAAAAGCCATCCTGTAGACATTCCACAAACTCTCTCTCTCCTGAGATCCAGTACCTTCCTGACTTTCCCAATCCACTTTCATGTTAAAATCCCCCATAATCATCTTGACATTGTCACTCTGACACGCTTTTTCTATTTCCAGCTGAAACTTGTAGTCCACATCCTGGCTGCTGTTTGGGGGTCTGTATATAACTGCTGTTAGGGTCCTTTTACCCTTGTCATTTCTTAACTCAACCCAGATCCCATGTCCCTTCTTTCTATTGATTTAATATCATTGCTTACCATCAGGGCCACGCCACCCCCTCTACCTACCCACCTATCTTTCCTATACACTGTGTACCCTTGGACATTCAGCTCCCAATCACATCCATCATTAAGCCATGACTCAGTAATGGCTTAATCTGTAGCTGTACTACAAGGTCATCCATTTTATTTCTTCTGCTACGTGCATTTAAATACAGTACATTTAGACCAATATCTGCTACCGATTTCGCTGTATTTCTATTGCACAGCAAATTATCCTGTCTTTTCACCTGCCTGTCCTTCTTGCCATCTTTGCTACACACTATCTTTGACTTGTTTCTATTTTTCTCTTCTTCACCCCTAACACCCTGGTTTCCTTCCCCCTGCCAAATTAGTTTAAACCCTCCCTAACAGCTATATTAAACATTCCCGCCAGGATATTGGTACCCTTTGAGTTCAGGTGTAACCCATCCTTTTTGAATAGGTCATACCTCCCCCAAAATAGATCCCAATGATCCAAGAATTTGGAGCCTTGCCCCCTAGGGTTCTGCATTTTACAGGCTGCACACCAAATTACAAACTGCATGATTTTTACAGATCGGGTGACCAGTCATCCCCATTTCTTTCCAGGTCAGTCCCAAACTGCAAATACCCAGTCCCAATTCTGCACTGAATGAGTGGTGGAAGCAGTGGTGGCAGGAGGTTAGAAGTGCCAGAAAAAGGAGTAGAGGGAGCAGCATTAGGAACAGAGTCAATAGGTTTCATCATCCACCCCAAATCAGCTCAAATTCACTTCTCACTCTGAGTGAGTGCCCACTTTGCTTTGATTATGTGCTGAGAAGTCATTGATCTGACCAGCATTGGCAGAAACCTCCTGCTGTCTGACCTGCAGGGGCCCAATTGATCATCACCAGCAGTAGGGATCAGGCTACAATACAATATGAGTAACTGCTCCCACCACCAGCCTTAAACTTACATTGTCACTCGAGTTTGAGGATAATGAACTTTGAAAATGCAGATGAGTATGTTTGAGAAGCTGTTCTGAGCCAGGTCAACCCTCCTATAAAAGTCCTATGCACTGATATAGGAACAGAGGGATCTTGGGGTCCAAGTCCATAGATCCCTCAAAGTTGCTGCATAAGTTGATCAGGTTGTTAAGAAGGTGTATAGCGTGCTGGCCTTCGTTAGTTGGGGAATTGAGTTCAAGAGCCACGAGGTAAAGTTGCAGCTCTATAAAACCCTGGTTAAACCACAGTTAGAATATTCTGTTCAGTTCTGGTTGCCTCATTATAGGAAGGATGTGGAAGCTTTAGAAAGGGTGCAGAGGAGATTTACCAGGATGCTGCCTGGATTGGAGAGCATCTCTTATAAGGATAGATTGAGCAAGCTAGGGCTTTTCTCTTTGGAGCAAAGGAGAATGACAGGTGACCTGATAGAGGTGTACAAGATGATAAGAGGCATAGATCGAGTGGACAGCCAGAGACTTTTTCCCAGGGCAGAAATGGCTAACATGAGGGAGCATAATTTGAAGGTGATTGGAGGAAAGTACAGTAGGAAATAAGAGGTAAGTTTTTTTTTTACACAGAGAGTGGTTGGTGCATGGAATGCACTTCCAGAGGTGCTGGTAGCAGAACACCACTGGTTACAGACCTGCAGTCAAAATAACACCCCTCTACCACTACCCTCTGTCTTCTATGGCCAAGCAAATTTTGAATTCAATCTACCAAGCCTCCATGGATCCCATGTGCTTTAATCTTCTGGATTAGCCTACCATGAGGGACCTTATCGTGCTTTACTAAAGTCCATGTGGACAACATCCACTGCCCTATCCTTGACACCTCCTCATAAAACACATTTGTAAGGCATGACCTCCCCCACACTAAGTCATGTTGACTATCCCAAATAAGTCAATACATTTCCAGATACTATCCCGAAGAAACTTCTCCAATAATTTCCCTACCACTAAAGTAAGGCTCAGTGGCCTCTAAGTTCCTGGCTTTTCTTTTGTTGTTCTTGCCCTTCTTAAACACTGGTTACTCTCCAGTCCTCTGGGACTTTGGCTTTGACTACAGAGTATAATTGATCTTTGTTAAGGGCCCAGCAATCTCCTCTCCTGCCTCTTTCAATAATCTGGGATAGAACCCAGCAATCACATGGTTTCATGTGATTGAAGAGTGCAGAGAGACAATGAAAGATGCTTTGGCAAGATAACTCCACCTGAGCACAATCTGATAAGCATTCCTCAACTCAAATGAAATCCAGTCTGGATTGCAATATTGATAATTTATAGTGTCTGAGATTATAAATAGGTAATGAAATTACAACTCCTTGAAATTTTTTCTTAGCTCTGAAGATTATGTGTACTCTACAGATGTGGATATAAAGTTCAGTGTTATTCTCATTAGTTGTGTGCAGTTTGGACATGTTGAGCAATCAGCAAACTTGATTCCTGTGCAGTTGTTATAATTGGAAGATAGAAAGAATATATTGCCTAAAACAGTTTTGATGAATAAAATCAGGTAGGTTAGACAACCAAGATCCTTCATTGCAAAAGTTGAAGCTATATGCCTAAACTTGCTGATAATAGTAAATTAAAACAACAATCCAAGTGTGTCACCAGCATGAAGTGACAAAAGAGGTATTTTTTGCAGCCTTACGTTAAAGCTTCTAAAAGATAAGGGAATCTAGGGAAAGGCAAGATCAGTATAATGTTACAGGCAGTGGACTGGAGGTATTATCATGGTTTTATTAGCACAGGAGAACCTCCTAAAGTCGTCCCCTAAATTTAAAAAGGTGTATAATTGGTGGAGGAACAAGTCAATGGAAAAGAAGCAAACCAGTAAAGGAGAGGAACTTCAGCATCATGAAGTAAAGGGTCATCAGAATTGCAAAGAGAGAACAGGGAACATGTTGAATATAATAGATAGAATTCTCATCCTGACACTCTGTTACAAAACCACTGTTTGCATGCATTTGTAGTTGATCAGCATTCAACAAATCTCAGCATCAAGACTATTCATTTTATGTGATTTCCTTTTGAAGTTTATAATTACCAAGGCTTTTATTAATTAATTTTGCAACTGACTGCAACATTTCATTGAACTGATGCAACTGTAAAATGAGAACTGCCTCTAAGGTTTTGTTAAATAATTAATGGCAGCCATCATAGCCTTTCATGTAGTTTGCTAAGAAAGGCAATGAAAAAATCTGTCTCCAGAAAAACTTTGAAACCAACAATATAGAATGCAAACGCATCCGCTGTTGAATCCTTCATCCGCAGCCTCAAAACAACAAATTTCACGACATACTGTATGTCTGTGATAATAAACCTGATCCCCTCCATGCTTCTTCTCTTCTTCCCTTTCCTAGCCTTTTTTTCCTTCCTCTTCTTACCTTTGACCCACCCCTGGTGGATCTGCTCTCCCCTCTTCCCCTGCACCTGCCTATCACTATCTCTGATCCACATTTACCTATCAGCACCTTGTGCCCACCCCACCTCCCTTCTTTTGTCCACCTATCACTGCTCTGTTTCTCCCCCCTATATATTGGGCTTCCCCTTTTCCTATCTTCAGTTCTGAAGAAGGGTCCTGACCCAAACCATTGACCGCCTGCTTTCCTCCACGGATGCTGCCTGGCCTGCTGAGTTCCTCCAGCATCATAGTGTTTTTCATCTAGATTCCAGCATCTTCAGTCCTTTGTTTCTCTACCATAACTTCCCTGCTCCAACTAATGAAGGCTAGCATCCCCTGTATGTCTCGTTTACCACTCTATCAACTATTGCTGCCACTTTCATAGATCTTTGGATTGTACACTAAAGTCCCTCTGTTCTTCAATATTCCCTGGGACCCTACCATTCATTGTGTTTGTCCTACCCTTAATTGACCTCCCAAAATGCATTACTTTGCACATCAGGATTAAATTCTATCTCCCATTTCTCTGCCCAATTTACTGGCTGATCAACATCTTTCTGCAATTTGAGACTATCCTCCTCACTATCCACACCATCAATTTTCCTGTCATCTGCAAACTTACTAATTATACCTCCTGCACTCACATCTATATCGTCAAAGTGTATAACAAACAGTAAGGGTCCTGTGGTACACCACTAATCACATAGTTCCAATCACAAAAGCAACTCTCCACCATCACCCTCTGTCTCCTATTACCAAGTCAATTTTGGATTCAATTTGCAAATTTGCCTTAGATCTCATGGGCTCTAACTTTTTGGACCAGCCTTCCATGTGGTACCTCATTGAATGCTTTACTAAGGTCCATACATCAACTGCACTGCTGTAATCTGTATACCAAGTTACATCTTTGAAACACTGAATCAAATTAGTCAGACAGGATCTCTCACCAACAAAGCATTGTTATAAAGGGGAAAGATTCAATCCACTGTTGAGTAGAAAGCAGTTAATAATCAATGAAAATTAATGAATCTCTCCATATTAAACTGTACATTTTATTTGTCAGTGAAACAATATGAACATACATTAAAGTCCAGATAATCAATTGCAATGACATTTGGGAAGAAATCATTATTTTAAATCCAGATTCAATCTGGTCATAAGCAATTGTTAAATTTTTAACCAATTTTAGTGAGCTACAAATTAGTCAAATATTATTTGCACATTCATCGCAAACTTCTGCAAAGGTGACATGAACCTATTTTCACTGAAACTGATGAAGGCTGCCCTGTTATCATTTTAGAAAATGCACAGATTTTACCATTTGGTCTAATCAGCCTGGATGGTCTCTATGTATTTGGTATTGGTATTGGTTTCTTCTTGTCACTTGTACCGAGGTACAGTGAAAAACTTGTCTTGTATACCTATTGTACAGATTAATTCATTACACAGTGCATTGAGATAGTAAAGGGTAAAAACAATAACAGAACACAGAGTAAAGTGTCACAGCTAAAGGGAAGTGCATAGCAGGTAGACAATAAGGTGCAAGGTCATAACAAGGTAGATTGTGAGGTCAAGAGTCCATCTCATTGTATAAGGGAACCGTTCAATAGTCTTATCATAGTGGGATCGAAGCTGTCCTTGAACCTGGTGGTATGTGCCCTTAGGCTCCTGTACCTCATGCCTGATGGCAGAGGGGAGAAGAGAGAATGACCCAGGTGGGTGTGTGGTCTTTGATTATGTTGGCTGCTTCACCAAGGCAGTGAGATATAGACAGAGTACATGGAGGGGCAGCTGGTTTCCGTGATGTGCTGGGCTGCGTCCACAACTCTCTGCAGTTTCTTGCAGTCCCAGGCAGAGCAGTTGCCATACCAAGCAGTGATCTCCTGCCGTTGTGTCTACTTCATCTTAGCCATTCAGCACATTTTTTGTTTGCCTTTTTCTTTCATCCAGTACCTCTCTGAAGGTATATAAGCCACTTGTTTCAACCACTTCTGCAGTAGCCAGCTTCACATTCTAACCACTGAGTAAAGAATTTTCCCCTTATTTTCCTATTAGATTTACCAGTAACTCTTTTATTTATGGGCCCCAATTTACCAATAACTGGAAATATTCTTTTCACATTCAGCTTGATCATAATTGTAAAGACATCAATCCAAACTCCTGAAGAAAGCATCAGCCTCTTTAATCTCAGCCAATGGTTATAAGCTCTCAGTTCTGGTGCCATTTGTGGATTTGTTCTTTTGCATTCCAGTACATCTATGCCATGTTTATAGTTCGGAAACCAAACCCTCCACAGTAAGTTATGCTTGGAGTCCCACACATAGGCAAAGGTACAGACTTTAATCTGGATACCTAAGACAGGGGTTCACATGGTACATTTAAGGAATTCAAGCTCATCCATTCACTTAGCCATTAAAACATGATGGGTCTTTGGAATCATGCTGCTATACCAAGAATATGCTCGTTACCTGGTCTAGACAAGCTTCAAAAGTCTCTCATGACTTTTGTGGATAGTTTAAAAGGCCTTGTTGATTAATCAAAATAAAGCGCTGAAATAGTAATCAAGAGTCAAAAGAAAAAACCCTTTAAGCAACAAACTGGTGTCAATTTTGTGATTATTCTTCTGCTAGCTGTTAATTTATGTCCCATTTATGTTCTGCTTACTCAACTGTTTGGAGGAGAAAATATCCTCAGACTGTTCTACTGATTTTGGATTTTAGGAAAAGATGATTTGGTGCTGACCTGACAGAGGCTTAAAACCACTGAGTGGAAAGTCACAGTTTATGTGCTGGACCCGGTGTTTACTTATCACCAGCAGTTTAGTCAAGAGCCAGAAGCAACTTACTCTTCACAGGTCAACTTATTTCTCATTTTCACTTCTGCGCATTACAGCTCAGAAGTCAGAGCCAAACTTAAAAATCAGATGCCGGCCTATTTGACCTCCCGTTCTGTGGCTGGACTCAGGAGTGGAACTCAGTTGTGCTCAGCTGAGGAACTAGATGCACTTTGCATTTTCCAGCCATGGCTGACCCATGTTGCACAACTGCAATTCATTTCAATGGTGTCACCAACCTGGAGTGAAAAGGCAAATGCAGAGAAGTGTTTTGTTTTAATATTACTTAATCTTGATATTTTAAATAAGTTGGATCACGTACTTTTTAAACATTTTTTCTAATTATTTTTAACCCTTTAAAGTGCTTTTATAAATTTCTGATCAATAGATCATTTAAAAACATTCAATTCCAGGATATCTAAATGTCTTTCCTGTTCAGGAAGCATGGCTTCCCTTCTGCTGAGGTGTACGGCACCCACTCTTGCATCTCCTCTGTTTCTCGTACTTCTGCTCTCACCTCACCTCCCTCCAGACAGAACAGAAATAGAGTTCCCTAGTCCTTACCCTTCATCTTATGAGCCTCCACTTCAGGTGTATTATCCTTCATTTCCACCAGCTGCAACAAGATTCCACTGCCAGCTATAACATTTCCTCCCTACCTCTTTCTGCCTTCTGCAGAGACCACTCCCTTCATAATTCCCTGGTCTGCTCATCCCTCCCCACCCACCTCTCCCTAACCCCAGAACTTTCCCCTGCAGCCGCAGGAGGTGTAACCACCATCCAGGGACCTAAACAGCCCTTCGAGGTGAAGCAAAGATTCAAGTGCACCTCCTTCAATTTCATCTAATGCATTTGGTGCTCCCAATATGGGCTTCCTCTACATCAGTGAGACCAAAAACAGATTTGGGTGACAGTTTTGCTGAGCACCTATGCTCTGTCCCCAGTGGCCATCCCGAGCTCCCAATTACATGCCATTTCAATACCTCTTCCCATTCCCACACTGACCCATCCATCCTCGGCCTTCTCCACTACCAGGGTGAGGCCCAATGTAAATTAGAGGAATAAAACCTCATATTTCACCTGGGTAGTCTGCAACCCAATGGGATGAACACTGAGTTTTCCAATTTTAGCTAACCTTCCCCTCCAGTATTTATTGCCCTCCCTTTCCCTCTCCACCTTTCTCTCTCTTTCTGATCCTCTTCCAGCCCTTCTTGTCCCCTTTCCCACACTCCTCTCCTCTGACCCCTGCCTCTAACCCCCATTCCTCATCTTCATCACCCTCCCCCTCCACTCCTGGATCCATCCATCCACTACACACAGCTCACCCACCAGCTGCCCCCCCTCCCTCCCTCCCTCCCTCCCTCCCCTATTTGGTTCTGGTTTCATCTGCCATTCATCTCCCCAAATGTTTCTCATGATCACCTCCTTTACATATCAGATTCCAGCACTGGTAGCCTTTGTGTTCCTGCTTATCTCTCGCCAGCAGCTGTCTCTTACCCTCATCCTCCCTTCCCCCCACTTTGCTCCATCTACCTCTAATTTTTTTTTCCTCTTTGTCTGTCTCCATCTATCATCCACCTTCCACTATCTCCCAACTTTCCCCTACCTCTCCTTCCCCACCTAGCATAACCTGTCTGTCACCTTTCAACTGTCCTCAGTCCACCAATCACCTTGGACTCCTGTATTGTGGAGGGTCGTAGCTGTCATGGAGGGTCGGGGCTGTCACGTGACAGTGACAACACTAACCCCATCTGGTTGGATGACAGCACTGCACCTACCTGGTCAGAAGACACACCACTGTCAATCAAGGTTTGGCTGCACCCCCACCCATTAGCACACACCTAATTATTGGAGCTTTAAGCACCTTTGTTCCTGGAACACTTGACCATTGGCCCTTTTGAACTGCCTGGGCCGGACCACACCCAGCCCTCCAGCACTATAAAGAGTGCCACATGCTTGGTTCTGCCTCTTTGTTTTCTCTGAGGGATGCTGTGTACTGCTTAAGAGTAATTAGTTAAGGATCCCTGGGACCATAGAGCTGATGCTTGCACTGAGATTGAGGTGTGGCAGGCAGTGTATTGTTTCTTCCTTGATTCGTTTGTACCCAGTTTGTGGTGTGTGTGTATCTCACCCTTGTTGCAATACCCCCCCAAATGTTTGCGATCACCTGTGTATGTATGTATTGCCCCTGTTATCTTTTCCTGTGTTTGCTTTATAAATAAATCATTGTTGTGAGAAATCCACATGGCTGTCATGTGACAGTAATGACACTGACCCCTGCTGGTTGGAGGACAGTATTGCTCCTCTGATCGGAAATGATACCACTGTCAATCAAGGTGCGGCTCCACCCACCCCTCAGGTGTGAGAGTACCTTTTGTCTCTGAACTTGCTTGACCATTGGCTGTGGCAGGCACCTTTGTCCTTGACCCCCAAACCATTGGCTCCTTAAATCACAACAGTGAGGCTCCACCTAGCCTCCTAGCACCATAAAAGGGGCTGCAATCCCCTAGCCCTTCCTCTTTGATGACCCCAGGAGTAGTGAGACAACACTGCAGAGATCACTGGTAAGAATGCATCACCATGTGGTTTGGGAGTGTTTCACTAGATTCCAGGCAGTCTTAGAGCCAATGCTAGTGTGGATCAAGCATTGAAATATTATATCCTGAAGTTGTACATTGTTATTGTGTGTGTGTGTGTGTGTGTGTGTGTATCTTATCCTAGTTGTGATGCCCCCCCCCCCCCCCCGCATGTTTGCGGTCTCCTGCGTGTATGTAAGTGTGTGTCTGTTCCCATCCATTCTGTCCCTGCATTTGCCTTTGTGATTAAACTAGTTTTGTTATCCAAGGCTCGTGTCCAGAGTCCTTGATCCTTAAGACCGAAAAGAACCATTTCACACAACAATCATTCTAACTCCAAAGACTGTGTCCAGAGTCCTTGCCCTTCGAGACCTTTCAGACTTGTCTTAGAACAACTCCTGTCTTTCCACTCCCCTTCTACTGGACATTTGGACATACTGGACATCTCCCCTCTGTCCTGATGCAGGGTTTCAACCCAAAATGTTGACTATTCCTTTCCCCTGCTTGACCAGCTAAGTTGCTGCTTGACCTTCAGGTACTGCTTGACCCGCAAAGTTCCTCCAGCAGTTTGTCTGTTGCTCCAGATTCCAGCTTCTGCAGTCTCTTGTGTCTCAATGTCTTTGATAGCAGCAAGTGACTCTTCCACCCAGGGTGGCTGTGGCATCAAGGTCAGGAGAGTATTTCAACATGTTTGGAAGCTGCAGGAATAGCTGATGAGGGAAGTGAGTATGAGGAGCAGGTCAGAGCAAGGTAGGATACCTGGTTGAGTGATGCTACAGCAACAACCTCTCGCTCAACGTCAATTCTCAGTGGCATTCTGAAAGTGTAACTAAAGAGCTGATCACTGACTTCAGGAAGGGGAAGGAGTGTGAACATGCATCTGTCTACATTGGTGGAGAGGGTCAGCAGCTTCAAATAACTGGACGTTAACATATTGGATGACCTGTCCTGGGCCCAGCACATAGATGCAATCACAAGGAAGGCGGTCAGTGTCTTTAGTTTCTTAGAAGGTTAAGGAGGTTTGAAATGTCACATCCCTCCCCACCATCAGTAGTATCTACATGATAACCTATCTTGGACGCAATCACAAGGAAGGTGCGCCAGCGTCTTTACTTTCATAGAAGGTTAAGGAGGCTCACCATCTCATCGAATACTCTAACAAACTTCTTCAGATGTACTATTGAAAGTATCCTGACTGGTTGCATCACAGTCTGGTACGGCAATTCGAATGTGCAGGAACATAAGAAACTGCAGAGTAGTGGACCTAATACATCACAGGCACATCCCTCCCCACCATCAGGAATATCTACATGAGGTGCTGCCTCAAAGAGGCAACATCTATCATCAAAGGTCCCCACCATCCAGGCCATGCCATCTTCTCACAGCTACCATCGGGCAAGAGGTACAGAAGTCTGAAGTCGCTCACCACCGGGTTCAAAAACAGCTACTTCCCTTCAACCATTCAGTTTTGTATCAATCTGCACAACCCTAATCAGTACCCCAGTACAGCAACAATATGATTACTTTACACTACAATGGATTTTGTTTTTTTGTTCTAATTGTGTTCTTTCTTGTAAAAATTGTGTGTAATTTATTTACTTTGTTTTCTTGTAAATGTTGAGTATCTGACGCTATGTGCCTGTGATGCTGCTGTTAGTTTTTCATTGCACCTGTTCATACATGCACTTGCGCATATGACAATAAACTTGACTTTGACTTTAACATGATCATGCTCAATAATTATCCTAGTAGTGGCATTTGGTGATGCCATAAACCACAACATAATTTCAATGATTTAGATTCATATGTGCAAACATTGCTGTGAACAATTTTTTACCTTGTAAATTCTGTGGCATTCTGAAAGTGTAAATCATTTGTTGTGATCCAAAGGTCTTGCAGCTTGACTAAAAATAATTCTGAACTTATCTTTGCTGGGTCTGTTTGGCTCTACTGCTCATGAAACAAGCTAGAACTTACATGGGTCATACTCTAAGCACTTTGAATTTAAGATGGCAATAGAAGTCAGACACCAACTTGCATTTAAAAGGTACCTCCTGCCAAGAATGCATGGAAAATTTGAACCAGGCACTTACAAAACAGTATTGCCAGCATTGTTATCATTGATGGGGTTGGTGACACAAATTTGCCCTATCAAGTCAGCCCCATTGCAACTTTAAATTCCTTTTTAGGCAGTCACCTAGATTTGATTTCAATGTCAACAAACTAAAATCATATATTGTGCATCAAAATCACAGAAGGATAATGACTAAATATTGGGGCAGAAACCCTGATGAAATGTTGTCTGCAAATAGTGGTGCAGCATCAGGTTTGGTAGCTGTTGCAAAAGCAATTACTCAGACTGAATTATCATGGAAGGTAGACCTGCTGCTCAAAATACCTCATTTTCCCCCTTGCCAAAAACATTGGTGTTGAAAAGTATCAGCAATAGTCATGCTGTCCCCATTCATCCATGGTTTAAGTGGAGGCTTATTCTGCAGAATAATCATTTTTTTACATTTACAGTGATGACAGACCATCCTGTAAACTCTATGGTGAAAATGTAGTAAGCAAAAGACTACTGGTATCACTTTCAGCAACTTTCTCAGGGCTGAAAAAAGCTTGTCGCCTGCAGATGTTGACTTTGGCAAAATATCAACAATATAATACTACCAATTTGAAGCATATGATGCCAAGCTAACCAAGCTTCTTTAACTTATTACTGGCTATAAGGAATGTTCATTAGTCTCTTTTGATTGTACAATTCACTCTTATTATTAACTCGATCACAAGTTTAAAAAATACACAAAGTGAAGACAATTATTTCAAGCTTTCTCATATCTGAAACATAAGCTATTTTTTTAAAGACTTGGCTCCTGCTGCTAGATGATAAAGCTAATAATTAAAATTTACACATTTCTTTTTGTTGTTTAAAGCTAGTTTCTGTTACCACACCACATGTTTTCTGCTAATAAGAAAAGTTATACTCAACTGGTAACCCTTCAATACTTTTTATTTGCGTTAATTTTCAAAGACAAAAGATATGGAATTTATTGCTCAGCAGTGCAGTCTTGAAAATTGTTTATAAAGCTCTTTAACCTCTCAGCCTATCCAGAAATATGTTTAAACTTTACTCAAACTCACAGGCATCGGTAATATACTCCTAAGCACTGGTGGTGGTAGGAGGGGTGAAAGTGTGTGTTATGACAGTGAATGGAGTTCATTTATACCAAGAATTGGATGCTCATCAAACTTGAAAGGACCTGAAGTGGAACTGGAGTAAAGATTGGTTGCAGAAAAAGTTTACAGGTTGAAAACCATAGTATGGTGAACTCCTAATTGGTAGAACTCATTTGGAGTTTGAAATAATGAAGTTCCTGTTTTCTGCTGAGATAAACTACAGAACAACTGCGTAAAGTGATGCTGTTAATTGTACTTCTTGTTTTGTCAATAAATCTAACTCCACATTAGTATACTAAATCCTGGTACAACACACTGTGATATGGTACAATAAATCCAACCAATAGAACTATTTGACCAAAAATACGTAACTTACCTTATTCACAAAATATTCTTTTTGATATTTAGTTATACTGATTTTATTTGCTTGCTGCAATTTGTTGTTGCTTACAGGATTTCTGATTCAAGCTACTTTGTCCCAATTACATTTTAACGCAAAGGGAATAGTTAACCATTTGTTAGTAATAATTTTTATGTGTTATTGTGCATCAGCCTTGTCAGTTGTCAGAAGACAACTAATACGGCTGGTTTGAAAGTCTGATTTATTCCCATCTTTTTGGTCTGCAGTCTGCAATTTTTCAACAAGCACAATTACTTCCATAAATAATTACATTTTCCCACTGCATTTTTCTAAGAGTAATGTTTCAACGTAATAGTTTATCCTGCTTTTAGTCTTGTCACTCAGACTGTTTGGCCTTTTCTACTTATGGTACTCTTTCTTCACATCCCTCAGTTATTCAGGAAGATTGCTTCTTAGCAGTACAATGTAGAAGCTTTCAGTTTGGCTTTATTTTGGTGTGCATTCAGATGGATGTGTAAACCAGTGACAGGGAAAGTACTTTACCTTAAAGCTTTGAAATGAAAGGTAGCTCAGCCACTGGCAAATCAAAATTTCACACTTGTTCTTGTGATAGCCTTCATTCTCTAAGTATTGACAGAATCCCTGGTAACCACCTGAACTAAATTAGATTGTTTGCCATCCCGATGTCATATCTGACCCCACAACGAGATTCCAACAACATTATCTATATGTGCGGGGCAAGTTTTTTTTTACACAGAGAGTGGTACCTGCCTGGAACAGGCTGCCGGGGTAGTAGTGGAATAAGATATGATAGTGGTGTTTAAAAGGCTGTTAGATAGACACATGAATATACAGGGAATGGAGGGATATGGATCATGTACAGGTAGAAGAGATTTAGTTTAACTTGGTATCGTGTTTGGTACAGGCATCCTGTGCTGTACTGTTCTATGTTCTCTGTACTTCTCTTTTCTTTTTTTTTAAGATACTCTCTAAATCTGCCCAAATATCTCCTGATGTTACTTGATAGTAGTTTTTGTTTGACGATGCTCCTCTGAAATATCTTGGGGTGTTTTGCTCTGCCAAAGGTACTACGTAATTGGAAATGGTCAATATTCCAGGATAGATTTCAAACCACCTCTACATCTTCCAACCTTCTCTGCTACTCAGCTAACACAAAAAAACACATCAGAAATGTTAGCTCTGCTTCTCTTTTAACATATTTGTTGAGCATTACTAACATTTCTGCTTTGTTTCTGATCCATATTCTTGAGAAAGATTAATAAATTTGCTGTATGCATATTCACTGTGAATAAGACTCTTAAACATGATATATCAGTGGTGTTGAAAATTAAACCTTCACTTTTTTTCCATCCATTGTCATCTGAGATAAGAATTCCCAGTTCTTTAAGTACCACGTGCCCTCTCTCTGTGCAGGGTCCCTGGATTTGACCTGCGATCAAAAATATCACCTACAATTTATGTCAATGTTGTTTGCAGCATCTGGCCATGCCCCACTTTAAGATCGTGCTTCTACAGCAAGATCATTTTAATATTGACCATTCATTTCCCCCCACATCTTGGAAAGGTATGAAGAGGGACCAGATTAGCCAGTCTTCTCCTGCTGCCTGCTGAGTTTTGGATGGCTTCAAAGTAAAGGTTAGGGAAAGATTCTGGAAAAATTAATGAAAGAGAAGCAGAAACACCTGGAAATAGGAGGCCAAGATTAGATAGGAGAAAGAAGAGGGACTGAGATGCACTTCTGTTTCGCTTAGCTTGCCCAAAGACAAGTTTTACTTTCATCACAAGTGGCATTTCATTCAGGACCTGCTTCTGTCTATGAGAAAACATGGCTTCCCCACTTAATGATCAGTTACTATTGCACCTGGATTCTCCTGAATTAAGTGGCCCACACATAGTCTTGAAATTCTACACTGCAAGTTAATAACAGCGATAATCAAGAAAGGAATAACAAAATAACCTACTTATTTTTAATTGCACACCTACCTAAATTCTGCAGATTAAGATTGGGTTAAATTTGGTTCATCATTTTTAAAAGTACGACAAAAGCCACCTAGCACTTTGGGATATTCTTAAGTCAGGAGAGACACTAAACAAACACAACTTCTTATTTTTAACTTCATGGGGACAATCCATATTCAACGGAAAACATGCTTTCATTTTGAAACTTTACAAGTAGTTTACATTGCAAGATTTTCCCTTGTTGTTGTGACAATATTTCATGGTGCTTTTAAAAGATGAAACAGAAATTCCACACAAAAGTGCCAAAATGTGTTTTCTGTTGATGATTGTATCTACTAATCCAGACCACCCTGCAGTGCCTGCTATCAGGAAACTTTTTGACAGGTTTCCATTCACAACCCTTACAGTTTACACAACAGGATGATAGATGGCCCCATCTATTGTGTTAAAGGTTTGAATCGTGTATATCTGGTAAGACTTCAGGATTTAAATTTTAATTAAGTTAAAATCTTTAATGGTGTCCAACTGACTGGACTTTTAACAAACACAAATGAAAAAAAATCTACTGATATGATTTAAATACTGTCCATAATTACCAATGACTCATGGTAATGTTCAAGTCAAAGTCATATTTTTGTAAAACAACTTTACATCAAAATGATTAACATGAAAAAATAACTTATAAAATATTAATTTTCCACATTTAGAAAAGTATCATAAAGTTATAAATTAAGATGTCCTCTTGGGTATTTGAAACAATCTGACCCTTGCTCACAATTGCACATATAATTAAAAACCCTTTCTAAATTTCTGCAAGGCATCTGATATAACTTTACAACATTTCACAAGTTATTGTAAGAAGTTTAAAGCATAATGTAGAATGATTTCCTGGGATTCTGTTTTATAGCAACATGCAAAATATCTTTAAAAGCCATTGGAGAAAGGTCCACTGTATTTACTGCCTGGCTCTTAAAGAGGAATCCTGGTCAATGGTGGCACAATTTAGACATTTCAGAATTTGAGGGCATGCACCAAAATTATATTCCTTTACTTACGGGCTTCTTCTGTTCTTGATTTTTCAGATGGTAAGCTTGGTTCCCCAATACCAATGCTGTTGCTAGCAACAACTCGGAATTCATATTCCACCCAGGGACTTAAGTCGATCACAGTTGCTGTTACAGCATCACCTCCAATGACCTCAGGAACTGTAAGGAGGAGCATGAGGTGTTAACTAAACATATAATATGTAATCCATTATCATTCTAAATCACAAATCCATTATCAAAACTGGAACAGGGAATTTTTTTCTAAATACTGAAGAATGGTACCACAGAAAACAGCACTTTTTTTAATGACCTCAGCCAATTGCTGGAATCAAAGATCAACAAATGATTAGACAACATTATCACTCTCAGAACTTAACTATTGAGTACATTTTATTCAAATAAATCCAGCATTAACTGTGCACTACTTATATTTGCACTTTTTTCCAACTGTCATCTATAATGATGTGATGTACTCCTATCTGCCTCTGGTATGTTCTTTTCTGCTATTTACGTAAACTATGGATTCTACAGTTGGGTGTGGTCACAGAAAAATAAAATCTTTGTGAAAGGCAAAGAAGATTCAATCGTGAGATAATATGAAGTGATGGAGTTGAGTGAAATTCTCCTTAAAACGCAGCAGTTGAGAGGAAACATGACCAAAACCCAAAAAAATGCTCAAATACAAATGATGTGATGCATCAATGGCAAAATCAGATTGTTTTCACTAGTTAATTCAGGAGCTGCGAGCAAATGCCAAAATATTATCGTCTCTTCTTATCACCACGGGTATGTGAAGCATTAACATTTGCTCGCTTGTGAGCCCCTATCCAATGCTAATTACCAGATGACTCAGTGAACTACAGTAACTGATATCAAGCTTTTTAAAGACAAGGGCAATAATTAGCACACATTCAAATGCTAAGAATGGAACAATGAGTTATATCAATGGTCCTGTGATATGGATGTTATTTTTGTTTACGTCAGCCTAATACAAAATGTCTTATTTGTGTGATTCACTGTAATATGCCTCTCCATAAAATATTGCTATGGCAAACAAGACCAACAAATTTGAGGGGAAAATGCTATATTCTTCTTCATTATTTTCCCAGCTTCCCACAAGAAGCATTAGTGCTATTTGCCTTAACTACTCTGTGTGGTCGAAAATTATATACCCTCACTGCTCTCAATAAATGTTTCTCCTGAATTCTTGGATTTTTTCATGGGTACCTTTTAGATATATTATAGATAGACATTCCATATATAATTTCATTTTTTTCTCTCTTACTCCTCTCACTAAAATGCTGATTCTCTGTTGGAGGACAGGTCAAGGAGAGCAGTCACCCTCCAGTTAAAATTATTCAGATGCACATCTAACCTATTGCTTTGCAAGCAACATCACAGTCAGGTTGAATTCTGTCCTTGGCCAGTTTCCATAAATGTGAATTTCTGTTGTGGAGGGGAGGGGATCATTCTATTGTGATCAGAATTGAAATTAGCTTTGTGGTTCATGAAAAAATTGGCCAAGTTTGTCAATGATTCTTTTCCTTCTGATCTATGAGAAGCAAAGCTCATATAATGTTCCTACCACCATTCAGGCTCAGATGAGGTAACTGAATACAGTCACAGTATTCTTGAAGAATTTTTACTCAAGATTGTCTATGTAAAATTTCAATGAGAATTACCCATGATTTTAACGTCTTGATTTTTTCACCTGCTAGTCTTTAGTTCCCTTCCACAGCAATGAAAGAGAAATTGGAAAGGTGGATTGAAAGAGCCATCCTGTACCTCAGTACTCTGTGATGCTGCATGATAATATTTGAAAACTATACTTTGAGACACCAATTTTTATTTCAGTACAAGTCTGGTCCAAACCAAAGTTAAATGCAAATTATTCCTATCTTCCACCCCAATAAAAAGCTTTCCATTGTTCTTTCATCACCTCCCCACTTTCCCTGCCTATGCATTTGCTTAAAATGTACAACTTTTTGAAAGGTTCGAGCTGAAATACCTTCCTTCTCCACAGATGCTGCTTGATCTCATATTTCCTTATGACAGAGGAAGTCAATCGGCCCTTTGGGTCTACACTTGCTCTCAAAGCAATTCCATTCCCTACTGTAAACTAATCTCCCACACATGCCCTAAATAAATTCCTGATATTCCCAGCAGGGACCACAATTTACAGCAGTCAATTGACCAAAAAATCTGCATATCTAGGGGCTATGAGAAGAAACCTGAACACCCGGGGTAAACCCGTGCAACTGTGATAACTCTGCATGGAAATCACTGAAGGTCAGAATCATACCCTGGTCACAAGACCAGAGTGCTGTGCTGCCTGTAGTGCCACTGTGTCACCCATCAGCATTTTCTGTTACTTTTTATTAAACCGGAACATTCCCAGCAACCATGTAAATGAGGTCAGTGCAAGCAACAAAATGTTCTGTCATAGTGATAGCTGATTTTACATTATTGGTTGCGAACTAAAAACAAACTGACAGAAACTAATTTTCAAAGCCGTTACAAGAGAGAACACCGGTCAGATCATGCTCCTTCTCAGCCTGAAGTTACATAGGAAAGAGCTGTGCAGGCAAATCTGACCTTCTGTTCCATCCCTGGACTCACCATTGAGCCCAAGAGCATTCCATTTTACCTTGAGCTGAAGGGCTGGATACCCTTCACATCTGGCCCTTCAGTTTAATTCCAGCCAATGGTGTTTCAGATCTTCATTGCAAAGATACAAGAAAGTAAATTTATTTTAACTTAATTTTGTTTAATGTTAATGTTTTATCTTAATTTACAAATCATTGAATGTGATTTAAGTAAGTCACATATTTTTAATTTTTAAAAATTATTTAAAAGATTTATCAACTGTTTTCAAATATCTCTGATCATCAGAGACTCAGAAACAGTGGAAAAAGCCTTCTGACAGCATGAGACTGGCAGGGCACTGGAAGCCACACAGACCACGAGAGGGGAATGTGACGCATGAGCCAGATCGAGAATGATCCAGCTCATTATAACCTATTCTGTCAACAACAATGGACATTTAAATTTATCTTTAAACATATAATCCTATCAATATTCAGATGGATGAATTAATGTAATGCTGCAGACCACTTAAGACATCAATGTAATAACATTTGTATCAGGAATATCAGTTGAAAATGAGCAGATAGAATATTTGTCCTTTGAAAAGTGAAGCCCTGTATTATCCAGATCTGTGACTCGATGGGAAAGATAAATGTTAAAAAAATGGTAATTGTATTTCCATGTGAGGTTAATTTAAGTGCCTGAGAAGTGGTTTGTTAAGTCACAAAATATTCAAGAAGAGAAACATTTCAAAATTATTCATCACATTAGAATGAAGGTCAAATTTCATCACATTGTACATCTGAAATAGAAGTATCTAACATTATTGGTAAAGTAAGATTATTGGTACGATGTAAGATAAAACAATTTTTAATCATGGATTTTTTGCATTTTACTGCAACATTTACCTGTTTTAAGAGCTTGCCAACCTACTGAAAAGGGAGTCCTTGCCTGCACAGTGTACATTGAGATTGGGCTGTGGTTGTCAATACCAGGACTCCAAGAGAGTTGAGCTGTGGTATCTGTAATTTCCTCCACTATCACACCCCCTGGTGGACCTGGTGGAACTGTATGAAGGACACACAACATGTGAGAGGATGTCATATGATGGATAACAGGACATCAATTGTTTAAAGCAAAGCACATTAGGTAAAAACCACATCTTTGTTAACAGCAGACTGCAGGAGACCGAAGATTTGGATAAGAAACAGCTGTTTTGGTTTTTCCAGACAAAAGAGTAAAAAACTTTGAGCCAGAGGAACAATGAAGGGTAAATCTAAACAGATGTGGGGTGAGCTGCCTTTTGATCTTATTACAGACTTTTAAAAACATCATTTTCTGCACAGCAATGTGCATAAATAATAAAAATCAGATGTTTCCCTTAACCTTGTTTTGGCCGATATTTTGAGGTGGTTATTTCAAAGTTGAAAGCATCTAAATCACATTGTTCATCCAATAGTGCATGCCATTACGCACAGGGTTCAGAAAATGGAGAAGAGGAAGTTTTGCACTGCGTGCTTATTAAATCTATTCAAGGCCAAAGTTAGGCTTTGCACTTCCACAATGGAGGCAGTGCAGTGTGACTGTAAAATTGACAGAAAGAATAACGCTACCAAGAAGATGCAGTAATATCCAATGCATATTAAAAATACTATTGAGATCTAGAGAAAAAAACATCTAACCTGATGTCATTTTTTTCACACACATGTTAGAAGGATATGATTCTTAGGAATTATATTTAATAAACTATTGGATATGCATGAAGGGGATGGTAAGTAAGTAATCTTGGCAAAAATAGCACAAAGAAGTCTCATTGGCTTTTCTCTGTCTCACATTTGCCCTCAGTTTTGTCCTCTTGCAACAGGAAAGCTACTTTGTTTACCAAAAGATGTGTAAACCAAGGGATGGAAATCAGTTCCTGTGAAAAGACAAGTGTCAATAAATGCTGACTTTAAATAATATTGTGAGGAAATAAACAGGCATGGGTTCAGTACCTCATGTCGAAGCCTATTTACTTCAGCAAAATTACATTGTATTAAATACACTTACTTATGCCATAAATATCTTTACCAAAGTATGATCTCACCATATAATAAACCACAATAATTCACAACAACATATAAATGTTGGCTTTGTATAATTTTATCTCTTCTCTTATTCAAACAATAATTACGTCTATCTAAATTCTACATTTAAGTGGATGTATGCAATGCACAGGCAGTAAATCTCTTGGAAAAACAGCTGTGGTTATTAACAGACTGCAGGAAACAAAGTGATTATATTATAAATATATATTGAACATATTTAGACAAAAGTCAATTGAGAAGTGTTACTTCGTATTTAATGCAACTTTCAGGACTGCAAACTTGAATCCTTGAGGAAAACAAAAGAATGAAAGTGAAATGTTGAAACAATTCCCATTAAAGTCAGTCGAAGAAATTCTAATAAAAACAATTGGATGGGAAGTAGAAATCCAAAAGAAATTTGAATGTTTCTAGGTAATCATTCGTTGTACATGTTTTTAAGCACACCAGAGGCTTGCTTTGATACTGTTGTTTTGCACCCAATATGCATGTCACATTCTTAATATTTGCTCAATAAGAAACTGCAGCATGCAGTTCTGTAATTTATTTTTGTGTGTCTTTCGAAGACAAGTTTGGGGAAAATTTATTGTAATTATCTGTCATCCTTTTGTGACTTTATGCTCCATAAAACTTCAATGGTAGAACAAATAAAGGGGAATATTTTTCCATGGCTTGACTGCATTACTTTACGTTTAGTTATTCTCTAAAATAATGCCAAATTTAAAGCTGATTTGTTAATGCCAACCATACACTAATTTCACCAAATGAAATTCATTTTATTCCCAGGGTTGACTCCTGAGTCTTGAAATGGTTTAGTGCACTTAATCTCCAACAGCAGGAGGGATAATATCTTAGGCATGTTCTATGTTCTATGATAAGGAAGGATACATTATTTCAATGACAACTCAGAAAGTTACTTTAATTCTTGAAATAGTAAAAACAAAGAAAAACCCTGCCTTCAGATATAACTGTTTCATAGTCCTCTTCCTGATATAACATGAAAAAGCCTAATGGATGAAATTCTGAAATCTTGGCAATAATTGAATATTAGCATTAGTGCATTGAGGAGTCTTATGCAACACATTGTGATTCCTCAACACCTATTTAAGCAATGTATATCAATTCTACATTCAGAATTATACCATGATTAAGAAAACAAAATGTTCTACAATGCTGATAATTTTGGTTATGATATTTTTAATTGCACATACTAACAGAAGGCAAAAGAGAAATGTTAAACTCAGATCTTGATTGGTCAAAACAGAAAAACAGAAAAAGATGGAAATGCTCAGCAGGTCAGGCAGCATCTGTGGAAAAAGTAAGTCCTCTTCAAGAGTCTTCAACCTGAAACGTTAATTTCAAATTCTCTTTTCGCAGATGCTGCCTGACCTGCTGTGTGTTTTTTTCTGTTTTTATTTCAGATTTCCTGCATTTTCAGATTCTTGATTTTGATTTCTTGGTTATTCAAGATGTTCAAGTTGTGAATGAAGGATAAGACCAAATAAACTGAATATGTACTGAATATGTGTAAAAAACCAACATCTGCATAAGTAACACTTTGCTAGCCACAAAGGTAAATATTTGAATTAATCCATCATGGTTGGATCACTGAGGCAAAATGCTGAAATCTGTTTGAAACACAGCACAATATGAAAATAGGTGAGAGCAAATTAAGGTACTGGATGCAAGGCATTTGGTAGCTTGAATATCTTTTTCTTATTCTTGACAGTTTTTTACTCCTTTTAAAGACACATTGATAACCATCGTCTACAAGTATGTTCCTGGCACAAAACTATCATCTGCTCAAAAAAATACACTACGTAGAAATCCAACAGGTGTTTGCCTAATTGCTTGAGTGAAAAACTGAAGGGAAACGGCAGAAATATTGGTTTCTGTTGATCTATCACTGTAATGGAGAAAGATTGGTCGAAATTCAACTCACTGATTTATTATCAATTCTACAAGAAACTTAGATATGTTTTAATGCCATCTTAAAAAGGAATTAAAAAATAAAATGCTTCATGTGTTGTTATTGTAAATTAAATCATATCTTAAGATTTCATACAGAGTATCTTCAAAGTGATTCAAAATGAATGACTTAATCTGCTTAGAAAGATAATTTACAGATTGACATAAGGTGAAATGCTGCTGAATTTTGAATCAAGACCATTGACTTGGAACTCACACAAGGCATAGGATCAGTTTGTAAAATAGTTTTCACCATGACAGTGATAGATCAGCAGAAAGCAATATTTCTCCCTTTTCCCTCAGGTTTCCCTTCAGTTTTTCAATGAAGCAATTAGGCAAACACCTGTTGGATTTCTACCCGGTGTATTTTTTTGAGCAGTTGATAGTTTACCACCAAGAACATACTTGTCGACGATGGTTTTCAATGTATCTATAAGAAGAGTCTCAAACAAGGAGTGGCACTGTAGTGTAGCGGTTAGCATAATGCTATTACAGCGCCAGCAACCCGGGTTCAATTCCCGCCACTGTCTGTTAGGAGTTTGTACGTTCTCCCTGTGTCTGCGTGGGTTTCCTCCAGGTGCTCCGGTTTCCTCCCACATTCCAAAGACATACAGGTTAGGAGTTAAGGGCATGCTATGTTGGCGCTGGAAGAGTGGTGACACTTGCGGGCTGCCCTCAGCACATTCTCAGTAACGCAAAAAGATGCATTTCACTGTGTGTTTCGAAGTACATGTGACTAATAAATGAATATCTATATATTTATCTATATGTTGTTTCAAGATAAGGGGCCAGTCATTTAAAACTGAGGTGCATGGAAATTTCTTCCCTCTGAGGGTATGTATCTCTTGAAATCTCTGCTTCACAGGGTGGTGCAGGCTAGATTGATGGAAGTATGTGAGGTGGAGATAGAAAAATATTTGAAAGATTGAGGAAGTGAGGTTTCTGGTGAACTTGCACAAAAAGGGAATTGAAGCCAGCATAGATTTCCATGAACATATTGAATGGTGGGGCATGCTTGAGGGGCCGAGTGGCCTACTCCTGCTCCTATTTCCTTTGTTCAATCTCCATTCACTTTAGGGGCTTGTTTTTGTAAATTTTGAGTTTTTATTCTTTGAGAGTGATAATTTATCTCTACTTGTCAACAAAGTTGACGCCAATAGGATTAAAGCGACAGGATTAGGAGGAATATAAAATTGGCAAAGGGCCAAGCAACAGAAAATAAGATGAATGTTTGCTTTTCCAATCAGATGGAGTGGCAGTGCTCCCCAGCTCCCTACACCAGGCCACCCTACACCCTGTCATTGGCTTTCCAATTGAATGATCACAAATCGATCAAATGCAAGCTAAAGCAAAGCAGATCCAGCAGCGCAGTTTAGTCCAAAGCTTGTACATATGTTACTGAATGATTTACCTGCATTATTGTCTAAATTCTTAAAACCAGCTTCAAATGTTGACCCACCAGTCAAAGCCACATAGTGAAATACAATTTAATCTTTGTTCTCTTTGATACAAAGTGAACATTTTCTTTATGTCTTATCTTGATTTGTAACCAATATTGTACACTTATCGCAAGTCAAACCTCCAGCTTCTATTGTGACCAAAGGATTATCTGGGTTTGATTTATTTAATTTGCACTGAATGCTTTGCATAATCCCCATATTTAGTTTATTCTGAGATCTATCATGGGAAGAGGTTACCAGGCAGATAGAGAAAAAAGATTAACGGGTGCGCTCAAAACTCCTTGAAGAAACAGAATATCCTCATTGACTCTTGGGAATGTCTGTTCCATGACTGCACAAAGTAGAGAAGGAATGCTTTAGATGGCACTGAGAACACACAGAAGCCGTGCATAAGTGGGGAACCTCACAAATCAACCACCGGCCCATGTTGTCAGCCACCTGTTCATTTGTGGGAGAGTGTGTGTTTCAAACATTGGCCTCATTATCAACCTCAGGACCCAGAAAACGGGAGTGGAGGTAAGTCATCCTTAGTCCTGACAGATTGCGTAAGAAGAATAAAATTTGTTCTTTATTCATACGGCACTCCTGAGTGCTGACAATGGTGAAAAACTGATAACACAGAAGATGTTTGAAAAAATCTGAGGTTCCCAAACACACCAATGCACTAAACTGAGAAAGCACCAGATTAAGTCAGTGAAGACAAAAATGGAAGAATAATCAATGTCTTTTCCATCTTGCTTCATTATGGTTTGGAGAGCAACAATGTGCACAGTAATCATAAATAAATTACAAAATTTCACCATCTTAGAGTGGTGGGAGGGAAATAACGTCATTTCAAAACAAAGCAGTACCATTATCACCAATAACATCTTGGTGAAAGTTCAGGCTGAGACTATTTTGACAAGCATCATATAGAGCCAGGCAAAGGTGATCTTGTACAGAAGTTAATCTAACCACCTCCCCTTGATATTAACACCCTGGAGGATATGAGTTGGTCACACCAAGACCAATCATACAAATGCTTTCTTTGCAACAAAAAGTTGGATACTGGGCATTTTGCACTGAGGTACTCACACCTAACTCATGAGGGGATTAAAGGGTTTCATCTGATGGTCTGAAGAAAAGTGGCTTGAGAGATAGTTAATACATTGGTTTTAATTTTCCAAAGATTCAAGGAGGGGTCCATTAGATTTCAAAATAGCAAATGTAACTTCCTCATTCAAAAAGAAGACAAAAAGCATGAAACCATAGGCCAGTTAGCCTAACAACTGATGTTGGGAAAATGTTAGAAGGTATTATTAAGAATGTTATAAGCAGGGGTCTTTGAAAAAAAATCAAGGTAATCAGAAAAAGTCAACATTATTTTTTGAAAAGGAAATGACGTTTGACCAAATTATTGGAGTTCTTTAAAGAAATCACGAGCAATGGATAAAAGGGACCCATTGGATGTACTAAGATTTTCTCAAGACATTTGATAAGGTACAGTGGCGCACGGGCAGCGCACTGGTGTAGTCAGTAGTGCTGCTGCTGCACAGTGCCAGAGACACAGGTTCAGTCCTAATTTTGGGTGCTGGCTGTGTGGAGTTTGCATGTTCATCACTGCAAGTTAAACACAAACTAAATCCAACAGAATTTGATGAGAAACAGCATAGATGAAGAACCTGAGTATGTACAATGGTGAATAGTTAGTGTCATTTTAACTTTAAATAATGTGTTAGACAAGCATTGAAGAATTGCAACTCAGTTCATGTACCATGAAAACCAAAAATGGTGCATTACTGAGAGAGTTGTAGAAATTTATCAAATGTACCAAATGAATTTGAAAAAGATGCAAGTTTGAATGTATGCTTTCTAAGGCATGTAATTTATTCAGCTTTTATTCGGAGTGAAAGAACCATAAAGCACAGAAACAGGCCCTTCGGCTGGCCAAGTCCGTATCGGCCATCAAGTACCTGTTTACATCAATCCCATTTACCAGCACTTGCCAACTATGCCTTGGCAATTCAAATGCTTATTCAGTTGCTTCTTAAATGTTCTAAAAAATTTATTATATTGTATACGATTACTTAATTGAATGGTAAATTGATTAGTTGGATTATAATTACCTCGGCAATACAAAAAGAAAATAATACTTGAAAGAAGATCATAAAAGGACATAATTCTTACTTTAAATATAATGGGTAGAGATTTTACGTTGATTTTAAATCCATGTCTTTGTAGTAAAAAGAGAAAAAAATTGCATTAATGTGCTGTTGCTGTATTTACTGACTATAACATGCATTACAGCAACTTGCCATGCTCACTTAAGCACGACATCCCATCCTCACACAGCATCGCAATCAGCAGTTGTAAGTGAGGATGGCATTAAAGTAGCATTGCCAAACTTAACCACAAATCTGCCTTTACTTCTGTGTTGTATTAATGGAAAAATTACTGCATCATGAAACACACTGCTGTTTCAACATTTCCATGCATGCATAAGTGAATACAAACATTCCAGAAATGCTTGCGTGATTCAGCCCTCCTTCCGAGTTTACTCCGTCTTCTACCTTCTCCAAATGAATCACTGATGTTAAGTTCCATTATTTACTAACTAGTCTCACTGTAAAATACTCTAAAACTGCTGCAGTTTCTAGGACTGTGTCTGTGAGTTTTTGGAGATACAAGAGACTTCAGATGCTGTAACCTGGAGCAAAAATCAAACTGCTGGAGTTACTCAGTGGATCAGGCAGCATCTGTGGAGGCAAAGGTATAGTCAATATTTTGCGTCGAGACCCTGCATCAGGACTGAAATGTGGACTACCCCTTTGACTCAACAGCTGTTGGCTGACCTGCTGAGTTCCTCCAGCAGTTTGTTTTTTGTCTGACAGTTTTTTAATGGCCGAGATTTTCCAGGAAGGGCAAGGCACATGTGCCCACCTCTCTGATGCTACCAGATTCTCTTTAACCTAGAACACATTTTTCAGCAGCAACTTGATCCATGAAGTTGGCTCAGACCCCTGTTATTACCGTCAAACAGCTTGCACTTCAAATTATAAATCACATAAAACAAGTGAATTAATCAATTTTAAAACCTGAGATCTACCTTGTGCTGCCTCAGCAGGCAGATTTTTCAGCTAGAAGTTGCTGCTGCTTCACTGAATTCCATGAGATGTCCAGTGCTGGAGTGCAGTCAATAAATTGTTGTCAAGGGCCACTTTGAAAGTTGGGGACTTTGATGCTCACTCATACCCACACAGTAGTCCCAAACTTCCTGACAGTTATTTGGGGAAAATAGTGGCATTTCCATCTTTGGCACTTTTTTGGAAATTTCAGAGTCAATGCTTTAGTAGCCATAATCACCTTGAAATTCATTTCTTGATGGTAGCGCTAACGCAAGACATAGTAGTGGCTGTATGTTTTGCACTGCTTCTGAAATTCAGTTCCATTAGGAACTGAAAAAGAATTCTAGTTCAGAAGCACAGTACACCGCACAATTGCTATGATGTAGCTCCTTAATGCTCCCAACAGGGGATGGACCTCGGCAAATTATTGCCTGGTCAAGACTTTGGTCTTAAGAAATAATTTATTGTACATCAATACAAATTCCCTCCAATAAGTATTTCAAGACAACTGACTTAAAATATCTTCTGAAATATTACTTCTCATAATATTTCAGCTTCTACCAGAATCATATGTGTGTGTTCCAATCCTTTTTTTAGCATCCTCTAAGATGTTTAAAAACCATGTTCTTTCCTTCCTGGTTTGGTGTCTGCAAGAATTCATTGTTTTGATTGACTCCTCTGCCAGCTTGTTGGCAGCACAGTTGCTGGCTGCCAGGGACCTTGTCTCCATCCTCATCTGTCTCAGCTGTTGGGGAGGTTCAAGGTCAGATTTTTGCCTCTCAAAATTTGGCTGAAGATCTTACCACTTTTCTCATGCATGGTGCATCATAAGCTGCACAGGCACTTCTCAATATGTCTGTGAACTCTCAACTGTTTTTTACAATATTGGTCTGCACCCTTTAACAGCTTCTATCAAGTTCCCTTAGTCTTCCCACTTGATCCTTTTCACAGTCTGTATTAGGAGCAACCTCCTCATCTTTCATTATGTTCAGCAGCAAATTCCAAATTGAACAGGCATTCAGAACAAGAATCAAAATCTCTCCTCACTCTTATATAAAAGACACCTTATATGGGTTTCATCAATGTATTTTGAAACTTTACAAACCAAACAAACCAAAGCAATTAAAGGAAACTATCCTGCAGGGCACATTAAAATCTTAAAGATTATCTTCTGTGTGATATATGAAGCTTTCCTCATAAAATTAAATACTCTATAGATTCTGCAATGCTTAGTGAAAAATCACCATTATACATGTCTAAAGTTATGATTTCGGATATAGGCACACCAATACTAGATTTATCTAAAATGTCACATTATTATTTTACCTGAATTGTTATTTTGCCTAAGTAGAGAGTAAAAACTCACCACAGATATAATGATTGTTTGTATTTCAGTATCTCATAACATCATTTGAAATGTATTTTTGTTTTAGCATTTTGAAAAATATCAACTCCTAAATCATAACTTCACATTTTACCAATATAGTATATGAACAGAAGACCTCCTCAGGTCTGATCCTGACATTTTATGATATCAGATGCACCACATTCATCTTACAAATAATTTTCCCCAGCACTGGCTTACTTTTCCTGAGTATAGCCTGATATTAGCAAATCTCACTGTTGTATCTCGTGGGAAATCTCTTGTAGCACACACAAAGATTTTGCTTTGTGGCATTGGGTGAGGAGGTACCTTTCATCCAGCTCAGAAGGAATCCATGTGCCCTTTGCGTAATTAACAATTTAAGATAATATGCTTCCCCTCTCTGACTTTCCTCCTATCCAATGAGCAACAGATTGAATTATTCAAATTCCAGCCATTCTCTAAGTGCTCATTTAAAATACTGGTCAGTGAGGGCAGGGATTTGGTCATGTTACCCAAGACAAGTACTGCACTGGCCCACTATTTCACAAGGGTACATGTTTCACAAAGGATCACCTTATTCCTTCCCTAGTTCAGGTGGCAAGACTTACATGCCATGGCCATATTATTGCTCTGATTGAATTCAGCTAATTTAATACAGACCATAGATTGAACCTGGGATAATTTTGATCTATGTGGCTCATTTCTGCCACAAAGCTGTATTTTCCAGCTGAGATACTTGGGGAGCCTGCCAAATGCTCCACATGATACTTTGGCCAAGAAATTGTACTTTAACATTAGTGCACTAAATGGTTGTTGCTTATAGCACTAATGCCATAAAGTCATAGAGTCATACAGCACAGAAACAATCCTTTTGGCCCACCATGTGCATGCTGGCCATCAAGTGCCGATGTATATCAAACCTATTTTTCAGCACTCTGTCCATAGCTTTCTGTGCCTTGAAGTTTTAAGTACTCTTTTAAATGCTTCTTATATGTTGTGAGAGTCTCCACCACTCCATCAGGGAGGACATTCCAGATTTTAATGACATTATTGGGTGAAAACAATTCTTCCTCAAATCCCTTCCAAATCTTCTACATTTTACTTTAAACCTATATTCTCCAGTTATAGTCACCTTTGCTATAGGGAAACGTTTCTCATCTTACCTCTGCCCCTCATAATTTTGTATACGTCAAGCTAACACCAAATATGAAGCCGTTAAAAATAAATCATGAAATTGGAATGGAGAAACAAAGGACTGCAGATGCTGGAATTTGGATGAAAAAAACAACAAGATGCTGGAGGAACTCAGCAGGTCAGGCAGATCTGTGAAGAAAAGCAGACGGTCAAGGTTTCGGGACCCAAAACATTGACCGTCTGCTTTTCTCCACAGATGCTGCCTGACCTGCTGAGTTCCTCCAGCATCTTGCTGTTTTTTCATGAAATTGGAATATCTTCGCTTTAAGAAATCCTTAAAATGGTTTTCTCCCCTGTAAAACCATTAAGACTTAACTTACTTTTGCCAGCCAGCAGGAGTTGCCAGACAGGCAACTGCTGCATCATTCATTTGGTTCTTTGAGGAGGTATTTGCATGGAGATGAGTGAGAAAGGAGTGAGGGAGGAACTGCGAAGACAGGAGGTACAGTGGAAAACAAGAGTAAGATGAGAAAATGACACATGGCCATTCCATGGAAGACTCTCCTCCCCCCTTGGTCTTGCCACAACAATGGAGAATATTAATTGCCCCATGGCTCTGAATGGCCCCAAGCCTCTCCCATCAATAGTAACATTGGATCTATAGATCAAGGGGTCTGTGAACTGCAATGAGCAATTCAGAGATTGAGCAATCTTTACAGAGGACTGCTGCATTTACATTTTATCAATAAAATTATGGAGGATGTTTTTTTGACACATATTAAAGAACGTTCCAGGTTCACTTTAATTCATGTATCATTTACTACTTACTCAATTTATTGTGAGTTATTTGCAAAAGTTATAAGTCGTAAGCTTTGATCCAATTTCATTTGTTAAATTAAAACAAGCCTTGTAGAGTGAAGATGTAATCAGTGTACAAAATGGAATGGGGAAAGGACATTGGCATTAGGATGAATTACGCCAGAGTTGAGTTGGCTGAAGGCATGACTTTAACATGAAAGACTACAAAAACACTTCAAAACAGGTGCAAACAAACAAGTGCAAATAGATGCAAATTAATGTCAAGTTCTTGGCATTTGTCTCACCAAGTTCCTGGAAAAAAAACCCTGACAAATCCTTGTTCTAGAAAGGGTTTTGAGATAAACCCAGATCTAAAAACTTTGGACAGGGTGCAGAAGAGATTTAATACAATGATTCCAGGAATGATGGGTTTTAGGAAAGGGGATAGATTGTATAAATTGGGTTTATTCCCGTTGGAACAAAATATATTTCAAGGGGCTGTGATAGAAGTATTTAAAGCAGTGAAGGGTATATGCAGTCAAGACAAAGAGAAACTATTCCCATTGGCAGAGGGGTCAAGAACTAAGGTACAGCGAATGAAGGCATTTGGCATAAGAACTAATAGTTATGTGAGAAAAAGCTTTCTTTGTGCAGTGAATGGCTAGGGTCTAGAATGTACTGCCAGGGAGAAGTGGCGGCAAATTCCACTGTGGCATCAAAAAGGGAGTTTGATAAGTATCTGAAAGGAAAGAATTTGTAGAGGCAAGGGCAGAGAAGTAAGAACAGCTAGAATTCACTTATGTTGGGTGGTACAGCCTCATTGGGCTAAATTGTCTCCTTTCAGGCTGTAACCAGCAAGTTAGAAGGGAATGCAATGCCACAAGTGGTGTGGAATTGGGTAGCAAAGTCTTAACTTTTCCAAACAACATCAGGGATTGGTGTCAATCAGTGCTGATGACTATTATCGCATGTATTTTCAATCACAAAATGTTGATTTGAAAATAGTTGTGCAAGCAATCATTTGGAGGGAAAATAAAAGAAAAATATTTCATATTCAATCAAACTGACTGACAGGGAACTGAGATTGGAGTCATATTACTGCTGTTACTCTCTTCCAGTGTGCCTTGAGCCACAGTGAAGAATTTCTTTTGATGCAGCTGAAGAGATCTGTGGGTGCATTTACACCAAATAAAAAAATACCCCTATTTATTTGAGAACCACAATTCATTAACAATATTTTCATCTGCAGATTGGCAGAAGTCTATCGATATGTAAATATTGTTTCATATGCATGATTAAGGTAAAACTAACAACAGAACAGTTAATACTAAACAAGAAAAATGCATGGAATGAAATCCTTTGTATGATCAGACACTGTCTAATTTAACACTCAGAATAATATGAAAACATTTCTTTAAAGTCACCACAGTGCTTTGATTGCAAGGGGAATGGGAATACAGTTAGCACACATAGCTTGTAATAATATGTGATAGTTCTATGTAATTTCAACATCTTTTATCAATTTATTGCCGTGGGGCTTTTAAGGGGCATATTTATAAAGCTTTGCTTATAAAATAAACCTCAGCCACTGGCAACACATGGTAGGAAATACCAAGCATACTGCTAATTAATTTAATGGAAAGAAAATCAATGGAGCACATCAGTAATTTCCCAATATGCTCCCCTGGCAAGAAATTAAACTGATAATGTATTCCGTAATGCAAGTGTTGGACAACTTCTGTTTTATAGTTATGATAATGTGCAGACTTCTGAATTGTTTAACAAGTGCCAACTATGATGGAAGTGCAGGCTGATTGTCTGTTGGGAAAATAAACAGTAAACACATAAACATTTAAGGATTAGTGTAAGCTTTGCAATTGAATTGATAATAACTGGAGTGGTATTGAATTTGTAAGTGCTTTAAAATATGATTTAGAAGAACATTTGGTGCCCAATTAAAGTAATGTGGAGTAAAATATACTATCAGCAACCAAAATGAATGCTTCTCCCTGTAATGGTGCAAAGTAGTAAGATAATACCTGAAGCTAGTGGCGATATAATGTGAGTGATGACTGAATTTTGGCTCATATGGAATCCTGTTCTTGCTGAAGCTTCTTACAAAATTAAATGAGAGATGATTAATGACTTGTATATCTGATGTATAATATAACTAAGCCTGCATATTGACAAAGCGTGCATAGGCTGAGAGTCACCATGAAAACTATTGTGGACTATTTGACAAATTATACTGAGGGTCAAAAGTTAGAGAGGTATACTTGTACATAAGAGCATTCTGTTACATTACAAAATTTAATTTAAAATACAATTACAAAAGAATATTCACTTTGATTTTTATGGTCATATCAGACATTATAATAATCAGACTTTTCATAGAAGACTAATTATTTGAGTGGTAATAACACGCTGTATTTTATTCATTCACAGGATGTGGATGTCACGAGGAAGACCTGCAATTATTGCCCTTTTCTAATTCCCCTTGAGAATGTGGTGGCAAACCACCTTGAGCTATTGTACTTTGTATGGTGAATATTTTCCCTTTTGCAAGGTATAGATTTGGCGCAGTGAGAATGGGGGATTGCCAATAATCTTCCAAATGAGGATAGAGTGTGAATCATAGAACTGTTATATGGCCATTTGGCTCATTGAGTGTATGCTGGATCCTTGTTCCCATTCCCCAACTCTTTCTTCCTAGCCCTCTCATGTATCATCCCTCAAGAATCTATTCATTTTTCTTTTGCAGGGACTGATTAATTCTGTTTTCACAGCTTTACAGCCAGCGAATTCCAGAGCACAACTATATTTTCTGCTTAAAATTGAATTTCTCTCACATCGCCTGAGTATCTTTTGCACAAATTTTTAAATCTGTAGCTGGGTCTTTGAACTATCCGTAAATTAGAAGATTCCATCCATTTACCTGAAACTAGACAAGGTCATGTATACCCTGAACATCTTTGCTCCAAGGAAACAATACAACTTTTTCATTCTAACCTTAAAGCTAAAATCCTTCAGCCTTCGAAAAATAGAGTGGCATTGAGTTTGTAAATACCCTAAAATATGATTTGGAAGATGTAAAATATTATTTCTATTTTTTTCTACAGATGCAGCCTGACCTACTGAGTATTTCCAGCATTTTTTGTTTTTATTTTAGTAAAACACAATTTGTCTTCTGCAAATTTGTGCTGGCTTTCCATTCACCATTCAAATTTCTGGAAGTGCCTGTTAATATTTTCACTGATCATTGCTTTTAGATACATGCACACAACTGATGTGAAACTAGTTGGAATGTCCTTCTATTTACTTGGAATGTCCTTCTATTCCATTTTAAGCAAGATGTTATTTTGCTTACGTATTGTGAGGATGCTACATACTACAGCCACAGTTGTGGAGGAAGTTGAGTTTGTTGAAGTAGCATTCTTTGAGGAAAATGGACACATGGACTTGACTTGCAGATGGTGAGAATTTTCATCAACATAGGAACTCTGGTACTCAATGCCTTGGCCAATGAAGGCAAGCATACCAAATGCTTCCTTTACTACCCTGATCACTTGTGTCACCACTTTCATCAAGTTATGGACTTACACATCAAGGTTCCTCTGTATATCAATGTTCCCAAGGTCCCTGCCATTTAGTCTATATTTACTAACAGAATTTGACTTCCTAAAGTGCATTACCTCACTCTTGTCTGGATTAAATTCCATTTCTCACAGCTGCCCCAACTTTTCAGCTGATCTCTGTCCCACTGCATCCTTAGACAACCTCCTTCACTATCTATAACTCCCCCAATTTTTGTGTTGTCAGCAAACTTACTAATCAGACCACCTACATTCTCATCCAAGTCATTTATATAAGAGTTTAACAAACGGTTAGCATTGTGGCTTTAATTGTAAAGTAACTGTAAGCTGTCAGATCCTGCTGAACACAAAAACAACTTTTCAAAAGTCTGTGGCGTCCTGAAATAATGAAAGGAACAACTTGAATTTCTTACAAATTTAAAGCATTGTCATTTGCACCCTCTTGCTGCAGTTAATCATTCTTCAATTAACTTTTGCCTCATTCTTAAGGAGTATATGTAACAAGTCTTTTGGACCGATCGAGTCAGTGCTGGCTTTTTGTCGATCAATCCAATGAACAATCAATTATTTTGTTATTTTTAAGAAGTGGGTTAACTATAAGAATGACAGATGGCAGAAATACATTTCACTGTCAAATTATTAATGGCACTGGATGTTGGCTTTCCGATTTTCTTATCTGAACAATTTGATCTAATTTAGTTTATTTTAAAAAAAAGGAAGTCCTTGGTGAATTTAAAAATACAAACCTTGTCCTTTCTTTCCCTTTAGTACAGTAGTCACAGCTAACCACTAAATTCAGTCATAAATCTTATGCATACTTGCTAATGAAAGCAAACAGCAATTCAGTAGTAGCACTGTCGAAGCAGTTTCTGACATAAAATAGTCAAATATGATTAGAAGCATATGATAATGGCAGTGTGTAGAAATAAGATTGCAATTCTAACTCTGTTACAATACATGATAGTAGATGGACTACATGCATTGTGCACAGAAAACAATTACCAATGGCTTATGATTATACGTTGACCATTTATACTGTTAAAAACAACTTCCCTCGAGTAAAATTAAATTTATTCAAGCAAAAGAAAATACACTTTGGAATGAAATTATACCCAGGAGGATTTTGCCTTTCAACTACTGCAATGGAATTTGAAGCATCTTACACTCCAGCAAATTGCTTTTAACAGGAAACAACCTGATTACATTTGTTTTGAAAAAGAGGTGACTGTTGTACATGGAAATAGTGGAATTGAAAGATGGTAAAAACACTGGACTTGTATCTGCTGAACAGCTGTTGGAATCCATTCAGCACAGCCAAATAACCAAACTTAGGTAAAACAGAATTAAGCTGAGTAGTTTTTTCTTCTCCCTAAAATTAATGGAATTTGAAATGGAAAAGTGAGTAAAGTGGAGTTAAGTGACCTCAATAAAACAGACTTATATAAAAAAAATGTTAAAAGCAAACCTAAGCACCAATTGGCAGGAAAGCAACTACTCTCTGATGATTATTTTTAGGAATATCCAATGAGATTGTTTTTATCCAAGAGTATCAGGATCACTGTCAAATGATCAATAAATTGGTAAATTGGTTTATTATTGTCACAAGTACTGAGGTACAGTGAAAGATTTACCTTGCATACTGTTTATACAGATCAATTCATTACACCGTGCACTGAGGTAGTACAAGGTAAAACAATACAGAATGCAGAATCAAGTGTTAGTTACAGCGGAAGTGCAGTGCAGGTAGACAATAAGGTGCAAGACCATAATGAGGTAGATTGTGAGGTCAAGAGTCCATCTTATCGTACTAGGAAACTGTTCAGTAGTCTTATAATAGTGGGATAGAAGCTGCTCTTGAGCCTGGTGGTACATGCTTTTAGGCTTTTGTATCTTCTGCCCAATGGGAGAGGGGAGAAGAGAGAATGGCTGGGGTGGGTGGGGTCTCTGAATATGCTGGCTGCTTTACCGAGACAGTGAGAAATATAGACAGAGTCCATGGAAGGGAGGCTGGTTTCTGTGACGTGCTGAGCTGTGTCCACAACTCTCTGCAGTTTCTTGCGGTCATGGACAAAGCAGTTGCCATAGCAAGCCATGATGCATCCGGATAAGATGCCTTCTATGATGCATCGATAAAAATTGGTAAGGGTCGACGGGGACATGCCAAGTTTCATTAGCCTCCTGAGGAAATAGAGGTACTGGTGAGCTTTTTTAGCCATGGTGTCTACATGGTTGGACTAAGACAGGCTATTGGCGATGATCACTCCTAGGAACTTGAAGTTCTCGACCTCAGCACCGTTGATGTAAACAGAAGCATGTGCATCGCCCCCCTTCCTGAAGTCAATGACCAGCTCTTTTGTTTTGCTGACATTGAGGGAAAGGTTATTGTCATGACACCATGTCACTAGGCTCTCTATCTCCTTCCTGTACTCTGACTCCATAATACAAAGTTTCAAGTCAACCAAACAAAGTGGCCATCGGTATCATATCTGCCTTACATACTATAATTCCAAGCAAACTCATCTCCAAACTCAGACACCTGGGACTCAACACCTCACTTTACAACTGGATCTTTGAGATAAGGCCCACTACGGTGGTATCAACTACAAACTTGTAGATGGCGTTAGAGCAGAATCTAGCCACACAGTCATGAGTAGAGTAGGGGGCTGAGGATGCAGCCTTGTGGGGAACCAATGTTCAGAATAATCGCAGCAGAGGTGTTGCTGCCTATCCTTACTGATTGTGGTCTGTTGGTCAGGAAGTCAAAGATCCAGTTGTAAAGTGAGGTGTTGAGTCCCAGGTCAAAGAGTTTGGAGATGAGCTTGCTTGGAATTATAGTATTTAAGGCAGATATGATACTGATGGCCAGTTTATTTGGTTGACTTGGAACTTTGTATTATGGAGTCAATGGCTAAACCTTGAAGTGACTGTTCTAGTCACATGACACCTGTACAGTTTCTGGATTTATCTGGATTAAATTCCATCTGCCACCATTCTGTCCAACTTTCGAGCTGATCTATGTCCCACGTATCCTCAGACAACCTTCTTCACAATCTACGATTCAATCAGTTTTTGTGTTGTCTACAAACATATTAATCAGATCACCTACCTTCTCACCCATGTCATTTATTACAAATAACAAAGGTCCCAGCACCGATCCCTGCAGTACACTACTTGTTACAGATTTCCAGTCTGAAAAACACCCATCCACCACTACTTCTGCTTCCTATCACCAAGCCAATTTTGGATCCAGTTTACTAACATGCCTTGGATCCCTTGGGCCTTAACCTTCAGGATCAGCCGACCACATGGGACCTTGTCAAAAGCCTTACTAAAGTCAATGTAAAACACGTCAACTGTTGTTCCTTCATCAATTTTCTTAGCTACAAAAATCTCAAATTTATGAGACATAATCTCCCCTGCACAAGACCATGCTGACTCCTCCTAATAAGTCTCTGCTTTCCCAAGTGAACATAATTCCAGCCCTTCAGGATCTTCTCCAACAACTTCCCTACCATTGATGTAAGACTCACAGGCTTGTAGTTTCTAGGCTAATCTCTACTGCCCTTTTTGAACAAGAGGACAACATCAGCTATCCTCCAGTCTTCTGGTACCTAACCTGTGGCTAACAAAGAAGCAAAAGTCTTTATCAGAATCCCAGCAATCTCTCCCCTTGCTTCTCTTAGCATTCTGGGATAGAGTCCATCAGACTCTGGGAATTTATCCATCCTAATGTGCGTCAATATTTCTTACACTTCCTCCTTCCTGATACAGACATGCTCAAGAATATCAACATACTCCTCACTTAACTCTCCAGCCTCCACATTCTTCTCCCTGGTGAACACCAATGAGAAGTATTCATTTGGGGACTCGCTCCCGTCTCTTGGCTCTACACGTAGATTACCCCTTTGGTCCCTGAGGGGATCTACTCTTTCCTTCATTACCCTCTTGCTTCTAGTACAGTTATAAATGGTTTTAGGATTTCCCTTAATCCTACTTGCCAAGGTCATTTCATAGTCCCTTTTTGCCCTCTGACTTTCTGTCTTAAGTTCTCTGCTCTATCCCTGACAAACCTCAAAGGAATCATTCGATTCCAATTTTCTGTACCTTACATATGCTTCCTTCTTTTCCCTGATCAAACCTTCAATATCCTTCATAACCAAGGTTCCCTGAACTTACCATCTTTACTTCTTACCCTTATAGGGATATACTGACTCTGAACTTTTACTATCTTGCTCTTAAACACCCCCCACTTTAATGCACACTTTGAGAGGGAGAATAATGACACACCTGCATAAGTCCCCACAGCACCCGACGACCATGTGATCTGTCTCAGAGGCTGACATCAGAACATCCTTCAGGAGGGTGAACCCTCGCAAGCCGTTAGGCCCTGGTGGCATATGTGGTCGTGTGCTGAAAGCCTCCATGGGCTGAATGGTTGGAGTGTTCAGGGACACCTTCAACCTCTGGCTTCTGTGGTTTGAGGTTCCCATCTGCTTCAAGATGACATCAATTGTCCTGGTGCCCAAGAAGAGCATGGTGGCCTGCCTCAGTGACTGCCATCCAGTAATGCTTACATCCATCATAATGAAGTGCTTTGAGAGGTTGGTTATGGTTCGAATGAACTCCTGCCTCAGGAAGGGCCTGGACCCACCTCAAATCACCTATCACTACAATCAGTCTGTCACAGATGCTATTTTGCTGGCTCTCCACTCTGCTCTGAATCACCTGGACAACTGGAATACATATGTCAGGCTGTTGTCCATTGACTACAATTTGGCATTCAACACCATCATCCCTTCAAAACTTATCATCAATCTCTAAGACCTGGGCCTCTGTACCTCTGTCTACAATTGGATCCTTGACTTCCTCACTGGGAGACCATCATTAGTATGGATTGGAAATGTCATCTCCTCCTCACTGACCATCAACACAGGTGTACCTCAGGGCTACCTACGTGTTTAGACCCTAGCTCTACTCTCTTTATACCTAGGGCTGTGTGGCTAAGTATAGCTCCAATGTCATTGACAAATTCACTGATGACACCACTGCTGTTGGCAGAATCTCAGATGATGAAGTGGAGGCATACAGGAGTTACATAAGTCAGCAGGTTGAGTGGTGTTGTGACAACAACCTTGCGCTCAACATCAGCAAAACCAAGGAACTGATTGTGGGTTTTAGGAAGGGAAAGTCAGGTGAACAAGCATCAGTCCTCATTCAACGGTCTGTGGTGGAAAGGGTGAGCAGCTTCAAGTTCCTGGGTGTCAATATCTTAGAGGATCTATCCAGGGCCCAGCTCATAGGTGCAACAATGAAGAAGGTGTGAAGATGTTTGAGGAGGTTCGCCACGTCATCGAAGACTCTGACAAACTTCTGCAGATGAACAGTGGAAAGCATTCTGACTGGTTGCATCACAGTCTGGTATGGAAACGCCAAAGCACAGGAATGCAAGAGGCGACAGAGAGTGGTGAACTCAGCCAGTTCCATCACAGGTACAGCTCTCCCCACCATCAGGGACATCTACAAGAGGCAATGTCTCAGGAAGGCCACATCCATCATTAAGGACCCCCACCATCCGGGCCATGCCCTCTTCTCATTGCTGCCAACAGGCAGGAGGTACAGGACCTTGAAGACCCATGCCTCAAGGTTTAACAACAGTTTCTTCCTTACTGCCATCAGGTTCCTGAACCGACCTAAAAAAATCCTAATACTACCTCAGACTATATTTCTTTTTTCTCTGCCTCAACTTGCACTAATATTGTTATGTTTATTTTTGTTTATTTTGTCATGTAAATTGTGTATAATTTAAGTTTATGTTAATTTGTGTTTGTTATGTTTATGACGTGCTGTGCTGCTGCTGCAAAAAGCTAATTGAACTTGAACTTATTGGATGTTGTTTTCCCCTCTAGCAACTGCTCCCTATCTACTTATGCTAGTTCCACTATTGAAATCTGTCTTCCCCCAGTTTAGGACTCTACCACAAGGACCAATCTTATATTTCTCCACGACTATCTTGATGCTTAGGTTAAAGTTAAGGAATAGAAGGGTTGAAGGGTATGGCTTTTTTCACCTAGAAAGTGGAAAGAGTGTGGAATGCTCTGCCTGAAGGGCAGTTGAAGCAGAGACTCTCACAGCATTTGAGAAGTATTTAGACAAGCACTCAAATCGCCAAGGCATGGAATGCCATGGAGCAATTGCTTGATATAGATGGCTAATTGACAGTCAGGATGGACAGAGTGGGTTGAAGGGTCTGTTTCTATGCTTCATGATTCTATGACTCTATGAAATGCCATTCTGCTGATGCTGATGGCCCAAAGTGTCTCATAGATGCCAGATCAAATCTGTGTATTTCAAGTTGCACAATGGCAGTACCACACAACACAATAGGGGGTCTCCTTTGTGTGAAGACTTTAACTGAAAGAACGAATGGCAAGAAACTGGATCTCATGGCACTATTTTTATCTGAGTAATTCATTCATCGCCTTCATAGTTTCTTTGCTTATTGAACATGTTTGATACAGCCATGTCATGGAATTAGATCTTTGATTCAATAAATGCAAGTTTCTTAGGAAAGGGCTTTCTTCCCTGCACTATCTTTTTTTTAGTCATTTATGTTGAAACAGCAGTACCTTATACTTCCGGCAGTGCTGTGGCTTGGCAGAGAGTATCCTTTAAAGAACTAGACATCTGACATCAATTAACGCAGGAATGGGCTACATGTTTGTGGCACTGAGGCAGATATGTATAGGCCCTGCATGCTTCACTGTTAAAGGCAACAATACGTTCTCAAAATCTGCTTGGATATGTTCATGTGGATTGTGAATCTTGCATCCAAGTTTCACGGACAGGTACAGGTTAACTCAACTTAACTGCATAGTGCTTGCTGCGCACAATACTGAGTTGCAATGTAATAGTAACATTTTTTTCCCGAGCTTGCATTGAGTATCATCTCCCTGGTTTCGGTGGTCAAGGACAGAGCAATCAATGGGAAGAAGAACTGTGTTGATAACTGAAAGCTCAGGTTCATGGTGGTTGACTGAATGGAGAAGTTCAACAAAGGCATTTCAATGTATTTGTTTCCTCCAGTGTGAAGGAATCAGTGAGCACTGAAATCCGTACTGTACTCCAAGCCAAGAAGAGTTCAGGTAAACCACCATTTCATCTGGATGATGTCCCAGATGCATTTCCAAGGAGCTACGAAAAGGCAGCTATCATACTGGAGGTGATGATAAGGAATTTTATGATTTCATGGAAGATGTTTTTACAAGTGCTGAGTACCTCAAAATCAAATAGAGTATCACAATCTCATTTGTGATGGTGAAGATCAGCAGCGAAAACATCAAAAGATTGACCTTGTTCTCATCATGTGCAGCATCATTGATAAGAAATATCACTATGTTCCATCAATATTACTCCCAGTGCCAAAGGAGACATTCATGTATTTAGTAACCATAAGTTATTATCATAGCAGCATCTTTGACATATAAAGCATATCTGACTATGGTGGATCTCTATGAGAACAAATGCGTCACTAGGATTTTAGTAAAGACCAAATCACAGTAAAAATGTGTAAAGAAAAGACACAGAAGGAACCCTTGACCTTTAGTTAATTGTTAAAGACTGATCAGAATTACCAAAGTGATTAGAAACTTTAGAAAGAGCAAACAACTCAAAGACCTATTCCACCCATAATCATTTTTAAGGTGTCAGTGGAATTCATTCATTGACAAGACATTACTTTGAAGTGCTGGCCAGCGGCTTGGGATGTGTGCTACTGATGCAGTCAAATCAAGTCCAGTTGAACTATGTCTGCAAGAGAATCGTTGTAATTTCAGAAACAAAGAAACAACTTTCTTGGGGTAAGATATGTGGGATTTGAAACAGAAAAATGAAAATGATACATTGCATGCGCCAATTGAAGATAAACCAGAATGACCAAAGTCATACGAGATGGAACAGTTGAACTAGTAGAAATCTGTTAAATCAATACTTGACACAGCTAAAATGTTCTCTCATGATGAGATGTCAACAAGGAGCCAGAGTAAGGAATCCATTAGAATCAAAAAGATACAGAATTTTTATGGGGCATAATGCAAAGGAATAAAATTAAATACATTATATACCAGATTACAAACCTGTGACCTCCCCTACAAGCCCCATCTCCCCACCAGATTAGAAATAGGGGGATAAACAGGGGGCATGGACATTCAGATTCAAGTACAACATGCAAATTTTCACATGCACTCTCACAAATGGGAAAGAACATTACACCCTTCACAATTCTCAGTGTTGAATTGTCAGATTTTACCTCATGGGGTAAAACCCAATGGGTTTAGGCCAGAGGAAGTTAATTCTGCCTGCAGCAATCTCATTTTGAGCCTTTGAATATCTTAACAACGGGCCTCATTTGCATGACACCTGCCAACCTGAAACAGACTAAATGTGGCAATGATGGGTGGGAGTGGAAATTCAGTCAGCCACAGAACTGCCAGCTGGTGAAATTAGAACATTCAATTTTAAGGATCTTATTGTCTCATTCCTGCCACATTGGAAGAGTTAAAAATTCTCAGCACAATTTGATTCATAAATTTTGTACAGCTAACCTTCAGTGGTAAAAACTGGGAAATGAATCAGAAATCTTTTCATAAGACTTTCAAAAGCATATCCTGACAGATCCAGCAAGGTACGGAACTGAAAATCCATAGGGATGTCGACCGACTGGATGAGGAGGAATTTGTAGAGAGGTGGGTGGGCTGCTCTCAGGTCCTGAAGGGAACATCAATTCAGAAAGTGTTTAAAGATTAATTCTGACTTAAAAAAATATTATTTATAGCATACTGATCAAATATGTATGCCTGGTTTACCAGAATAAATTTTCATCACCATGCGTTAGAGAGCAGGCAGTTTTCTTAATGAGTTTATTTCCTTTGCCTCTTTTTAAAATGCTTCCAAACCACATGATGCTCATCACTTAGTCTTCCTCTAAACATATTAATATTCACAATTTATTTAGGTTATGTTTCAATACAGGTAGTTAAATATTCAAACCTTCCAAAAGAGATCGGTATTGTGATTAAATTGACACAATGCTTTTTTTTTCACAAAGAAAGCCAGCACTCCTTAGAAATTTTGTTAAAATCCAAGAGTTTAACAAACTCTCAGAATGGATGTACAAGTGCCAAATGAACTTCAATGCAGTAAATATGAAGCAGCAGCTTTTAACAGGAGGAAGAAGGAGGATAACTATTCCTTGAAAAGTTGGAGTAGAAATAGCTGGAAGAACGAACGGTTCCTGGTAGCCAGATCAAATAATTGAAAAGTGCATCAGAGATGATTAATGACTTAAGAACATATTACATAGAAGGAGTAGGCAGTAAGGCCCTTGAGGCTGTTCTGTCATTCAATAAGATCATTGTTATCTAATCATGACCTCAGTTTCGCTGCTTTATTTGTTTCCAATAAACCCACTCCCCTTTAGATAAAAATCTGTCCATCACAAACTTGAGCAAATTCAATGATTCAGCCTCCATGGCACTCGGATTGAGAATTCCAAAGATTCACTGCCTTCTGGGAGAAGAAGTGCCTCCTCATAAAGCTATAAAAACGCAAACAAAGAACTGGGTTAATGAGGACTGAGAAAACTGATTATAAGAGAAAAATGGCAATATCAAAATAAACAACAAGGGTTTTTATGGATACATGAAATGGAAGATGTTTGCTAGATGTGTGGATCCCGAGAGAGTAATACTGGGGAATTAACAATGGGAAACAAGGAAATGACAGTCAAGTTAAATCAACATCACATCAGTCTTCAGAGTGGAGGTTACTGCAAATACCCAAAAGGTTTTTCATGGGCTAGTTTCAAATACTATGGAAGAACTTGTAAGATATCACTGTCTTGAGGGACAAGAGGTACTAAAGGCAGACAAGGCACAGGGCCCTGAAGGTCTTGGGCCAAGGATTTTAAAGGAAGTGGCTGCAGAAACAGAGGAGCCATTGGTTAAGGTTTTTCAAAACTCACAGATTCCGAAAGCTACCAACAGACTGGAAAATCACAGATGTGATTCCACTGTTCAAGAAGGGAGGAAGACAAGAAGTGGAAAACTATAGGCCTGCTAAATTAACATCTGATGTTGGCAAGATTCTGCAGTTTATAAACTATAATAGTCGGTAATAGCATCTCCTCCTCGCTGACAATCAACACAGGCGCACCTCAAGGACGCATGCTTAGCCCACTGCTCTACTCTCTCTACTCTCATGACCGTGTGGCTAAGCACAGCTCAAATGCCATCTATAAGTTTGCTGACGACAACACTTTGTTGATCGAATTTCAGATGGTGACGAGGAGGCGTACAGGAGTGAGATAGGTCTGCTGGTTGAGTGGTGTTGTAACAAAACCTTGCACTCAACGTCAGCAAAACCAAGGAATTGATTGTGGACTTCAGGAAGGGGAAGTCGGGAGAACACACACCAGTCCTCATTGAGGGGTCAGCGGTGGAAAGGGTGAGCAGCTTCAAGTTCCTGGGCGTCAACATCTCAGAGGATCTATGCTGGGCCCAACACATTTCTGCAGTCATGAAGAAGGCATGCTGGCTGCTCTACTTTGTTAGGAATTTGAGAAGATTCAGTATGTCACCAAAGACTCTCAAAGATTTCTGTAGACGTACGGTGGAGAGCATTCTGACTAATTGCATCATAGCCTGGTATGGAGGCTCCAATGCACAGGACCACAAAAGGCTGCAGAGGGTTGTAGACTCAGCCAGCTCCATCACAGCTCCAACCCTCTGTACCATCAAGTACCTCTTGAAGAGGCGGCATCCATCACTAAGAACCCTCGCCACCTGGGACATGCCCTCTTTTCATTACTACCATCAGGGAGGAGGTACAGGAACCTGAAGACCCACACTCAACAATTCAGAAACAGCTTCTTCCCCTCTGCCATCAGATTTCTGAGTGGTCCACAAACCCATGAACACTACCTTGTTATTCCTTTTCTTTTGCACTATTGTTTATTTTTGTAATTTATCTTTGTACTGTACTGCTACCATAAAACAACAAATTTCATGTCATCTAAGTCAGTGATAATAAATCTGATTCTGATAATCAAGGAAGAAATAACTAGTCATTGAGAGAAGCTTGGCATAATCGAATCAAGTCAATATGGTTTTCTGAAGGATAAATCTTGTTTGACAAATTTGCTAGAGCTCTTTGAGGATGTAATTTGCAGAGTTGACAGAAAGTAAACTGGAGATGTGGTGAATTTGGATTTTCAGAGGTATTTGATGAGGTGACACCAAAAAGGCTGATGGATAAAATAAGACTACATAAGTATTAAGGGGAAGTGTGTCAGCATGGATTAGAGATTTATTATCACATGGTCGGTATTAATAGGCCTTTTCCAGGCTGGAAGGATATAATTAGCAGACAGCCCTAAGGATCAGTTCTTGGCCTTCAATTATTTATGACTTACATGTGTGACCTGGAAGGGGGGGAATAAAAGGAAAGGTATCCAAGTTTCTGAATGACACAAAAATATGTGGGAGGGTATATTATGATGAGGATATTTGGACTCTGCAACAGGATATAGATAGGTTGATTGAATGAGTGAAAACTTGGCAAATGGAGTTTAAAATGGGAAAGTATGAGATTATGCACTTCAGTAAGAGGAACCTAAAGGCAGACTATCAACTAAATGGAGAAAGATTGCAAATGAACAAAGTACAGAGAGATCTAAGTTTTCTTGTGAACAAATCACAAAAAGTTAACATAGATTCAGCAAGTTATTAGGAAGGCAAATGGCATATTGGCCTTCATTGAAAGAAGGAATTATTGTTACAATTGTACTGGTGAGGCCATACTTGGAGTACTGCACACTATAATGGTTCCCTTATTTAAGAAAGGCTATACTGACACTGGAGGCAGTCCAAAAGAAAGTCACTAGCATAATTGTCCTATCATGTGCGGCTCAAGTAATTGGATCCATATTCTTTGGACTTTAGTAGAGTGAGGGGTAATCTTATTGAAACACAAGATTCTTCAGGGACATAACAGTGTATGTCAAAATATTTCCGCTCATGGGAAAATCCCAAAGAAGGGAGTAGGCCAAGGCCAAGTGGCTTATTTTCTTATGTTATATAAAACACAGATTAGATGAATTGAGATGAAAATTCTATGTTACTCTGTACAACAATGTAGTTTTATTCGATTTTTAAAACTCTATTTTGTAGGTCACTTGGTCAAGGATTTGAGCCATCAGCTTTTGACATGACATGTTCGGCTGAACCTGAGAGCGTGACCTGTTGAAATTGTTACACTTGGGATAGGTTGATAAACAAAAGTCACATGTTGGATGCAAACACTTTCACAACAACTGGCCATGTGAACAAATAAAATGGACAGTCGGAGGGGGAAATTGACAGTCGCCAAAAAACTATCTTCAGAGCACAGGCCAAGATCCTTCCTGCCTCTATTTTCAGACACTCTGAGCCAGAAGCCATCATGGACAACATTAATTGAAGAGCAAAATATTTTCATGAATTCCTGGTGCATAATTAACTCGCACAAAGTCAGCTTAAAAAATACTTGGTGAACTGACTCTGTATCCTCATGCTTTTGCCATGTTATTGTGCAGAATGGCTGGAGCATTCATCACATATTAAAATGCACAATATTTCAAAAAAATATATTGACTGTGTGAAGCACTTTGAGATGCAGCAATATATTATGAATCTACTTCAAATGTGGTTATTACTTTAGCAATTTTTGTCTTTATAGTTTGCTGTAATTGTTGTGGAAATACAATGTAGTTTAAAGGCCATAAAATTAAATTAATATGCCTTATTTCCACATGAGCTAATAATTTACTGATGTGGCTACATTATAATGAAATCATATAAAACACAAATTAGATGGATTGAGATAAAAATTATATGAACAAAAGTAAGTTCCAGAAACTCTTAACATAAGGGCGGCCACCTTAACATTAGGGCGGCACAGTAGCGTAGCGGTTAGCGCGACACTATTACAGCGCCAGTGATCGGGGTTCAATTCCCGTCGCTGCCTGTAAGGAGTTCGTACGTCCTCCTGTGTCTGCGTGGGTTTCCTCCGGGTGCTCCGGTTTCCTCCCACATTGCAAAGACGTACGGGTAGGTTAATTTGGGTTTAAAATGGGCGGCGCGGACTCGTTGGGCCGGAAGGGCCTGTTACCACGCTGTAAATTAAATTTAAAATTTAAAAAAAAAGGTTAAAGGCCAGGATATGAAGTAGGTATGTGCCTAAACAGCTGCTCTACATTCTTGAAAGGATAGAACTCAGTATATTTGATTGGTAACAATGAGCCAAATTTTCAGCATAGAGTCCGCAAGGGTATTTGGATTTTTTTTTCCTCTACAGATGTTGCTTGAAAATTTTACAGCTAATAATGGATTTTGATGGTTTGTATAAATAGATTTTTACAGAAGTATGAGACATCGAGGAATTAGAATCCAATTCTTGATAAAAAAAAAGAAATTGAAGTGAATTAAAGAGGAATGAGAAACCCGAAGAGAAGCAAGGAACTTATTATACATAATAAACCGTACAGACAGTGGGAACATTTTCTTCACAGTTTTTAATGTACACAGGGAGTGGCAAGAACGTGGAACTTGGTGCAACATGGTTGGAGCTTATAGAATCGTGACTTTAAGGGGAAGCTTGATGCATAATTGAGGAGAAGAGAGCAGAATGGTATGGAGACAGTGTGAGAAAACACATTTAGTTGGTGAGTGTTTGGACCATGAGTTATAACAGAGCAGCAGCAATGAATGGCCTGATTCTTTGCTTTAGTTTCTTTGTAATGTAATTACATAACATCAATTCAATTAAAGTACACTGAAAGGATATTGATCAACTTCCTGATTCAGCAGCACCAGAGGTTACAGTAACATTTTGAAGGACAGGAGAGAGATTGAAAAATTGATCAATTGAAAAAGAAAGTGGATGATACTGAATGAGCTGAATTTTATCCAAGCTTAAATACTGACCGCGTAAAAATCTGCGTTGGGCTTGGGAGCAGAATAGTCAGTTTTGTGAGTAATAGAGTGTGTGGTATCTTTAATTCACACTCCAGATTTTTTGATTAATTTACTCAAAAAGAATTTGGTGAAGAGTAACAATGTCCAGTGTTGTCGATGGTGGAACTGATGGGAATACAGGGAAAATAGGTTACAGGGAAGATTAGTGCGAGAATGGGATTGCTTTATGAACTCAATGGGCTGAATGGCCTTCTTCTCTATCATAAGGAAATATTAAAATGGAGATATGGATTATTTTGGTTCGACCTTTATTGCGATAGTGCAGAAATTGTGGTTAAGGATGTGGTCTGTTTTGGCTGCTCGCTCTCCATGGGTCTCTGGCCTCTCTCTACCACTTCTGAGATTCCTGGCTCCATCTTGGTTACTCGCATGTCTTCTGTCCGTTACAAGCTGTGCTCTCAGAGGGTTGGAGTCAGAAACAGGAACCTGGCTGGCAAGAAGTTCAACTCCATTGACTTAACCAGAAAAAAACGTACCATTGGAAGGTGGTAAAAAGGGCGATGAAACACTTCATTTTGAAAATGGGCAGAAGTCAGAGGGAATACAGTACAGAAACAGGCTCTTCGGCTCAACTCGTCCATGCCGACCAAGAATTCCATCTAAGCTAGCCCTATGTGCATGTGTTTGGCCTATATCCTCTAAACCTTTCCAAACCATGTTCCTGGGCTCCACCAGAACTGAGCAGAACTATTAAATGAAAACCTGAACTTCACCTTTACCCTTGCTGTACCTTGTATATGCTGATCCCCAGAACCTCAACAAGAGTATTCCAAGAGGGTAAATGCTGAAAATTTTGTACAATATCTATATAATCAGTTCCGAAGTTGACATTATTTTTCTCACAGATTGATTGAAACCCCATTTATCCAGTATTTTCTCTTCATAAGAATAAATTGCTTCCTAACAAAACTTTGTTTGAGCAACAGAGTATCTATGCATAAAAAAGGCGGTTTCATTAATGATTACAAGCAATATTTTTCCAAGTGTTCTTAGAAATATTGGTTGCCTGAAGCCAGGACTATTCAACTGCAACAAGTATCAAACAGTAGACTGTTTCTGAGAGCTAACTGCTCCAAAAATGATTGGTGCAGACCCATATGGCAGAGTGAACCATTAGCTACATACTGACAGACCTTCAATGCATCAGTGAGTTTATTACTTTTAACTACCAAGAAAACAACATAACTATAAAACATGGCTCCACGTGAGGGAAAGGAGCTTTTGTATGGACCACAGAGCTTTGACAGAGCATTTAAATGATGAAAGAGCAGATGTATAACTCATGACTAGCACCAACAGCCACCTACTTTGGCTCCAAATAGCAGTTACTCTACAGTTATCAGCCCTTACTGATTATTTCCAAAGCAATATCCAGTTGGTGCCAATTGTGTTCAGCACTAAATGATCCATAAAACTAGGTGCCTTGAGAACCCTATTGATGCTTCTCCATGAGGTTCATAATATGAACTCTCTCACCTGTTGCTGGACATGTCTCTTTCACCCTGCCTCGGTAGGAGCTAATTATTTGCCGAATGGCTGAGCTGCAGTTTAACTCCCACTGGGTGTCTGTTAGCTTGTCGGCAGGACAGAACTAAAGCCGCAAACTAACTTAGACTGTGGACATAATAGTAGTTCTAAACTGAGATTGAAAACGTTCTCTGTTAAATTTCTCAGCTGCAGAAGATTTTGATACTAACACAGAACAATGAATATGATGTATCCTAGCCAAGTTTCTGAAGTGCACGTTGATTTGTCAGATTTAAAGAAGTGGGGACAAGCAGCGGAGAGATTGGTCATTTTACTTGGTGCCACTGAAGTGCTATAATATCCTAGACACAAATCCAAGATAGTAATCCCTGCTAAAAGCACAGTGATTGCTCAATGGGATTATGCACCCTACTACTGCAATCATATATTTAAAAAATCTGAGCAAATTCATTCATCCCAAACAAAATACTGAAGCTTGAAATGTTAACCTTGTTTCTCTCTCCATAGATGCTGCTTGACCGGCTGAGAATCTCCAGCATTCTCTTGTTTTATTTATGAACAGGTGAGCAAATCTGAATAAATAACTGTGAGCTTCACTTTTATCACTTGGTTTCTTCATATACATCCCAGGCAACTTGAAATCAAGTCTTGGAACAATGTTTATTTTCCCATTTCTCCATGTCCACATGCATCCACCAACCCCATTCGCCTGCTGATCTTGGCCAATACTTTTTTTTCAATTTTGAAATATCCATCCTGAGCACTGGGCTAAGGATAAAGTCGTTGTAAAGATGTTTACAGGCATCTCTTCCAATTTGTCTTTTTACTTTCAGATACAAACAACTTTGTGAAATTTGATGTGAATAGATACTCTTGTTTCACTGGACTAACAGAACAGATAAACTAATATCGGAGAAACTAATACACAAACAGAATCTTTGTGCAATATTGAGTAAATGCAGCATTGTTTTCATGATAGATGTACAGCTAATGCTTGCTTTGAAAATAATGACAAATAAAATTTCACCCTCTAAAATACCAGCTTAGATCTGTGCAATGTTAATAGCGGGCACATAATATTTGGTGAGCAAAAGGACTAAAGCATCCAATTGGGCTCATGGCTGCCAATTAGGTTTACTGACACTGAGAAAATAGGGAAAAAGTAATGTGACATTTAATAATTAACAGATTAAAAGGTGATTTCCGATGTGGTCAGATGAAATGTAACACTATCCAAGACACAACTCCTTGATATTAATGCCTGCAAAAAGTAAAGTGATTGTTCTGTGGCTGCAACAACTCTGGCTTCAATATACTGTAAATCCACTTCAAAAAGAACTAAAATGCCATGGTCTGTTGATCAAAATGTAGCATCCAGAATTACAATTTTGAATTAAGATGTCCAAGAAATTATTTTTTTTCCATGTATTTCCTGGAAGGATTCATCAATATTGCTGAATATAAAACATTATTGAAACTGGAGTTAAAGAGTCCTCAAGTCAAACAGCACAGAAACAGGCCCTTCTGCCCAGGTCCACGCCAACTATATTGCCCATCCAAGCTGGTTCCATTTGCCAGCATTTGGTCCATAACCTTCTAAACCTTTCCCATCCAAGCACCTATGCAGCTGTCTTTTAAAAATTGTTATTGTACCTGCCTCAACCACTTCCTCTGGCAGCTCATTCCATACACATACCACCCTTTGTGTAAAAAAGTTGCCCCTCAAGTTCCTATCAAAGCTTTCCCCTCTCACCTTAAACCTATGCCCTCTAGTTCTCGATTCTCCATCCCTGGGAAAAAGACTGAGTGCATTCACCCTATCTATGACCCTCATGATTTTATACATCTCTGTAAGATCACCTCTTAGTCTCCAATGCTCCAAGGAATAAAGTCCCAGGCTGTCCAACCTCTCCCTTTAACTCAGTCCCTCAAGTCCCAGCAACATCCTTGTAAATCTTTTTTGTGCTCTTTCCAGTTTAATAACATCCTTCTGAAAGTAGGATGACCAAAACTGAACACAATACTCCAAGTGTGGCCTCACCAATATCTTGTACAAGCTCACCACAACCTCCCAACTTTTATGCTCAATGCACTGACCATTGAAGGCCAACGTACCAAAAGTCTTCTTCGCCACCCTGTCTACCTGTGACTCCAGTTTCAGGGAACCATGTACCTGAACTCTATGGTCCCCTTGTTCTACAATGCTCCCCTGGGTCCTACCATTCACTGTGAAAGTTTTACTTTGATTTGACTTTCCAAAATACAACACCTTGCACTTATCTGAACTAAACTCCATTTGGCATTCCTTGACCCACTTACTCAGCTGATCAAGATCCCCTGTAATTTCTGATAATTTTTTATTTTTTATTTTATTTACAGCATGGTAACAGGTCCTTCTGCACCGCCCATTTTTTAAACCCCAAATTAACCTACCCGTACGTCTTTGGAATGTGGGAGGAAACCCGAGCACCCGGCGGAAACCCACGCAGACACGGGAGAATGTACAAACTCCTTACAGGCAGCAACGGGAATCGAACCCCGATCGCTGGCGCTGTAATAGCGTTGCGCTAACCGCTACACTACCGTGTTCTTCACTGTCCACTATACCACCAATTTTAGTGTCAGCTGCAAACTGACTAACGATGCCTTTTACATTCTTACCCAAATCATTGATATCGATGACAAACAACAATGGGCCTAGCACCGACCCCTGAGGCACACCGTTAGTTAAGGCCCTCCACTTCAAGAAACAATTCTTCCACCATCACCCTCTGCTTCCTACTATCAAGTCAATTGTGCATCCAATTTGCCAGCTCTCCTTGGATTCCATGCAATCTAACCTTCCAGAACAGCCTACCATGTAGAACGTTATCAAAGGTCTTACTGAAGTCCATAGTGATCTGCCACCCTGTCCTCATTGACCTTAATTGGTCATGTCATCAAAAAACTCAATCAAGTTTGTAAAACATGATATCCCAAGCCATGCTGACTACCCTGAATCAACCACTGTCCTTCCAGATGCATGTATATCTTATCTGTCAGAATCCTGTCCAGTAACTTGCCTATCATAAATGTTAGGCTTACTGGTCTATAGTTCCCAGGTTTTTCTTTGCAGTCCTTCTTAAATCAAGGCACAACATTTGCTGCCCTCCAGTCTACTGGCACCTCACCCGTACACTAATGATGATGCAAATATCTCAGCCAGGGCTCCTGCAATTTCTTCTCTTGCCTCCCATAGTGTTCTATAGATTTATCTACCTTCATACATTTTAAGACATCCAGCACCTCCTCTGCTGTAATGTGGACCATCCTCAAGACCTCCCTATTAACCTTTCCTAGTTCCAAAGTCTTCATGTCTTTCTGCACAGTAAAAACATTCATTAAAGACCTCACCCATCTCCTGCAGCTCCACACAAAGTTGTCCACTTTGCTTTTTTAGGGCTCCCATTCTCTTTTTCCCTTAATATACTCCTAATTTACTCTATTTCCCTTAATATACATAAAATCTCCTTGGTTTCTCTTGAACCTTCTCTGCCAAAGCTATCTCATGCCCCTTTTTTGCCCCCCCCCCGATTTCCTTCTTGTGTACACTCCTGCATCCCCTATACTCATCCAGGGATTCACTTGATCTCAGCTGTGTACCTGACCCATGGCTCCTTCTTTTTCCTGGCCAAGGCCTCAATATTTCTCGTCATCCAGGTTCCATACCCCTACCAGCCTTGTTCTTCACTCCAACAGGAACATGCTGACCTTGCTGACCTTGAGATCTCACTATCTCACCTTTAAAAGCCTCCCACATGCCGGAGGTCCCTTTGCCTGCAAACAATCTCATCCAATCAACCTTTGCAATCGCTTGTCTCATACTGTAAAAATTTGCCCTGCCCCAATTTAGAACTTGAACCAGTGGACCAGTTCTGTCCCTTTCCATAACTATTTTAAAACTAACAGAACTATGGTCATTGATCCCAAAGTGCTCTCCCAATGTCACCTCTGTCACATGCCCCGCCCTATTACCCAAGAGTAGGTCAAGCTTTGCCCTCTCCCTAGTAGGGCACTCAATACATTGCCTGAGGAAACTTTCCTGAACACACTTAACAAATTCCACTCCATCTTAGCCCTCAACAGTACGGCAGTCCCAGTCTATGTTAGAAAATGTAAAATCTCCTACTATGTCAACCCTGTTATTCTTGCAACTCTCCACAATCTTCCTGCAGATTTGTTTTACTAATTCCTGTTGACTATTTGGGGGCCTATGGTATAACTCCAACAAAGTGATCATCCCCTTCTTCTTCCTCAGTTCCACCCATAAAGCCTCACTGGCTGATCCTTCTGTAATTTCCTCTCTGACTACTGCCGTGATGTTCCCCTTAATCAAAAATGCAACTTGCATATGCTGCAATATGTGATGTTGAAGGGCAAAATGAAATCTGTTTTTACACAAACTCAATGCTTTTGAACTACACTTAGGTGAAGCAGGTTGGAGTTATTGATTTAAGTGCCGGTGTTCAATTATTCTACTTCAGAAATCTTGGCAGCTGATCAGGCGGAATGCACTATGTCAATTAATGTTCTACCCTTTACCCAGGACTAGGTTTTCTCATGATATGTTGGATTTCCACAAGGCTGCAACAACAACTGCTTCAATATAAACCCACCTTCAAAAAGGACTAAAATACCATGGCCCATGACCACAATGTGAACACAATTTATGCACAGTCATGCATCCTTCTCAGTGCTCATATGTTGAAAAGCAAAACAAATTCATAAGTTCTCCAACCTGTAAGCAACATTGGTGGATCTTGGAACCAATCATTCGAGTACATATCAGGACATCAGCAAGCTTCAGAAGAGCAAATGGAGCATTTTTCACTGTAATGCTTATGCATCATGAAAATACTGTGAAAATAGAAACCTATTATGGTTGGAGAACGAAGGAACTCAAATTAAGCTTTCAAAAAGTCTTAACTTACATTTGTACAGCATCTGCCATGTCAAACAACAGTTTTAGTTTTGAAAGGACTTGTACAATGTCTTCCATAGATATCCCAAAATAGGATTACTTTCAAAGAGTGGTCTGTTGCAATGTAGAAAGATTGACACATAATTTGGGCACAAAGAGGCCCCACATATCACAGTGAGCTATTGTTGGGTGAAGAATATACATAGGTAGGGACATGAATGAGAACAGCTTATTCTCTAAAATTGAGCCAGCAGATTACCTGAGTTCATTTCAGAGGGTAGGTAGGACTTTAGTTTAGGGTTGCAGGTGAAAGTACTATAGTGGAGTGCAAGCCAGCCTGAATATAGAAGAGCAGTCACAAAGCAGGAATTAAGGAAAAGGTTATTGGAGAAGATTCAAAAATAATCCATCCATTATGGTATGAAGAAGATTTTAAACAAAGGAAGAATTAGAAGTTATGAATGCTCCTGGAGAGAGATTTAGAAAAAGAAATGATGTGGGTGAAGACACTTTGTGAATCCAACACTGGTGGATTGGAGGCAATCACAAAACTATATTGTCAGTTTTTATGACTTGGAGCAGGAGACATGAAAATGAATGAATGAAATTGATACTGGTAGTCAACAGGAGTTCAAAATGATCTTTGAATTTTCATGTACATCATTTATTTGGTCTAAAAAAACCGCAAGAATGTCAGATTTGCAGAGGAAACTTAAATAAGGAAGCTGGTATCAACAGATGGTAGATTAAATTTAACACTGACAAATTCCAAATGCTTCAGAGTGGGCAATATGATATGCAACACACCAGAAATGAATAAAAAAATATAAGAAATAGAGAGGCAGAAATATACTTGGAGGTTATACTGCACCTGTCATTGTCCAGATAATGACTGAGTCATTTAACCGATGCTTCGATGCTCCATAAGTACCAAAACTTCCTTTCAAGGCTCATTGCTGGAGGATTTCTCTAGGAGCCACCATTAAGAATATCTCCATATATTTACACAATATTTCCTTATAGGAGAGGAAGAGGCCATTTGGCCCATTGAATTTATGCCAGCACTCAAAGCAATATCATCAATTGCATTCCCCTATTCATTTACCTGTGAGTTTTACTCTCCCATAAGCTCATCAATAGACCTCTGATTTTCCTGTCTTCCACCCACTATTTTCACCAGGGGTAATTTACAGCATCAACTCACTTACCAACCAGAACTTTGCGATATGGGAGGAAACTGGAGCATCCAGGGGAATGAATGAGGTCTCAGGGAGAATGTGCCAACTCCACACTGACAGCAGCAGAGGTCAGGATCGAATTCAGGTCACGGGAGATGTGAAGCAGCAGTATTCCCTGTTGTACCACTGTGTTGCACATAACTTCTCACCATCTGCAACCTTTGACTCTTCCCTTCCCATCTGCTGGAATTTTCAAGATTCTCTCACTGAAACATGGTGCCTTTCACTTTATCAAATCTTCAACTGTCACACACTGTTCAGTTGCCTCCTTGAACCTATTTTAAGTATTTATTATGAGCCTTTATTGATCCCCTGCAATCATAAGTATTTTCAAAGGTTCTTATGCTTGTGTCAGTACTAACTCAAGCTATGTTTATGCATAATGTTTTCAGAAAATGTTGTCATTATTCCTGAGTTTCATCACAAAAAATGGCAACAAACATGAAACTTTGTTTAAAGTATAATCTTACAGCAGAAAAGAGAGGTGATAATACACTCCTTGGTCAAGTAAGGAACAAAAGCATGTGAGTCTGAAGGAACAATTTCAGAAAAGTATGGTAAGCACCAAGCATTTTGTGGTTCAGCCCAAGACCAGATTTACAAGACCATACATTCAGCAATGATCAGACTCCAAAGTATGTTAAATTATCTAAAATAAAGTGTCATCAACACTTTAAAATAAAAGAGCTAATTTAATATTTAATTGGGAATTGATTGAGCATTGTAACAAAATTACACGTTGAAGCAACTGAATCTTACAAAGAATTGTTTGGTGCAGGTACAAAATTAGAAAGGCATGTCTAGAGCTTTGCTGAATTATTGATGGGGTTGTGGGGAAGTGGCAATGTGAAGGGGAAAATGGATGATTTCAGTGAGGACCATAACTGCTTGAGGTCTGTGGTAAGTAAAGATCTGAGAGGTCGGATGATGTTTTCTTGTTATGAACTTTGTTATGGTGTCAAACATTTTTGATGTGGTCAAGTGTAATTCCAGCTTGATTTGAACTAGTTCTGTAGCTTAAAGGGGATTGTGAAAATGTCTTTTGAACTGTTCAACGGGGCCTCTTTTCTCAGCTGTAAAGTTTACATATGCCTTGCTTCTTTGCTTTCTCCACAGCTAACATATTATCCTTCTATTATCATCAGCGTCTCATTGATGGTGACCACATATGCAATAAGTATTGTTACTGAGTGTCTTGCATCAATGTGACTAACAGCACAGAAATGGGTCCTTCAGCCCACCATATCCATGCCAATCATTGTACCGATCTATACTAATCCCATTTTCCTGCATCTGTAGCCTTCTATGCCTTGGGTATTCAAGTGCCTGTCTAGATTTCTTTAAAATGTTGTTATTGTATCTCCCTCCATCTCCTCCTCTGGCAGTGTGGTCTGGAAATAAACTACTCTATGTGAAAAACTTTCCCCTGATCCCCTCTAAACCTCCTCTCTCTCTCACCTTAAACCTTTGCTCTTTTATTTTAGACGACCCCACCATGGAAATGATTCTTACTCTCTACTCTATTTATGCTTCTCATAATTTACCTTTATCTGGTTACCCCTCAGACTCCTTCGCTTCACAGAAAACAAGCCCTACCTATCCAATCTCTCCTTATAACCAAACCCCTCCAATGCAGGCAATATCCGAGTGAATCTTCCCTACACCCTCTCCAGCACAACGCAGTGAATCTTTTCTGTAGGGTGGCAACCAGAACTGCACTCAACACTCCAAGTGTGGCCTAACCAATGCTTTGTAAAGTTGTTACATGACATCCCAACAAGAAAGAACAAGACAACTGTAGGAAAGGGCTTCTATGTGCCAAAATGTTCTTAGGACAAATAACTCCTTTTTCATTTTCACATAATTTTTAAGTTTTATTTACTTCATCTGAAATACAGGAATGGGCAGAAGTTTTCATCAGTCCCTTAATGAACTGTTGCCTAAAACAAAGCTAAGAAGAATCAAATACCCTTCTGATTTTCAAGTCCTGCTCATTTTTGCTGCTTCAATATGGTTAGGTTTAGAGATCCCCTTTTGTTGTGCCTTGATAGGGATGGATGAATTAAGATATCACTAAATTGCAGGTTTGATATCCAATAGGTAGGAATGCTTACAAAACAGGAAAAGAACTGATGATAAAGAGTGAGCAACTTTCAAAATCACTGGGATAAAAATTAGTCCTTGTTTGCCAATAATAAATTCAAAATGCAGCAGTAGCTGTGGACTGTGTTTTGCTTCCACAATGTGGTTTTATTGTTTACATTCTTTTTTGATTCCATGGGGAGCTATAACCCTGAGAAAATCTGCTTCATTAAACTATTAATACACTTTTATGATCATTGCTTCCTCCACTGTATGCTAATCATAAAGATTAAAATCCAAAGGTAAAATAAAAAATATAATTAGGAGAAAATACAAGGAAATTCGATTTCATTCTTATTGCTACCATAATTGAGAAATTCACACCCAAACCTGTTTGGGAGCTAAATTCATTGAAAGATTGCCACTCATAAAAATAAAAGGAAGTTTTAATTTTAATACTGCCATTTATCTTTCTATATACTTAAATTAATGACATTTACATGAAGAAATATAAAATTGAATCCTGAAGAATGAGGAATTTTGACTTTGTTGTAATAACGTGAATATGAGCCAGTATTTCATTTCACCTTTTATCATTAGGATCTAGAATTAGAGGCTTGTGTTCTGTAGTCTGCTTATAGTAAACAACATGTGACCACAGAAGCCTCAAGTACATCGATGCATTCATGTAAAAACTTAAATCCCTTTTTGATCATGCTTTAAAAAAGAACACAGCATGATGACAGTTCTTTCTGCAATGTTGTTTCATTGCCAGATGGAACATATTTAAATTACAAACCCTTAACTAAATTAATCCAATCCTGTCAGTTCTCCCAAAGGATGAAGATTCAGATATGAATTTACAATTCCATGGCCTTCTGTCTGAGGATGACAAATTCTTGTTTACATAAAGGCCCATTTTTCTCAGGGAGCGAGAAAAGCATCATAAAAATTCCCTGCTTGTAAACTGTACAACTCCACTATTTCATGTTCATGTAGAGCTTTAGACTGAACACAGTAAAATCAATTCTAAAGGACAGGCTGTCCATGTGCTAATATTATTGGCTGTCAACTGCCCGTCACTGGAGCAACAGAAATTAGAAAACACAATTTGCAGAAACAGGGATACTGGTGGGGGAGGGGAGGTGGGCAAGGTTAGATGTACATAGTTTGTTGAAAGTGGTAGTGTAAGTTCAGAAAGCAGTTAAAAAAACCTGCATGTGATCAAAATTAAACCAGAAATGAGTGGGTAAAAAAAAATTATAGAGGCAGGCGGTGAAGGTGGGGCACTTTGCACCTCAGGTTTGTTCTTGCATGGAGCTTGCACAGACTTAATGAACCAAGTGGCTTCCTTTAGTGCTGTAATCTTTCTATGATTCTGTTACATCGCCCACTTACACAGACTGTGAAGCTCAATGGCAACATCCACCACCCCTACCACCCCAGCATCAACTTGCATCCAAAATGTGATGATTACAAATAACATTTGTTAAGGTAATCTTATGTAAATCAAAGACTGGCGACAGCACAAAGCATGAGGAGCACAATCAAAAGTTGAATCCTCAATTATTCCAAATGGTGCTTAAAAGGGGATGAAAGAGTGAACAATCCAATTTGATAATTGTAAGGAAATTCATAAGGAAATTAAGATAAACAAGACAAAACAATATTTTTCCTGTTGCTGCATTGCATTAAAAATGCAGCATTTGCTCCATTTCCACAATAATACAAATGTGAGCTGGTTTTCAGTGTACTTTGGATCAGTGTGGGAGGCAAAAAAGCCCATTTAAATGCAAACATCAGAGTGCTGTTCAAATTTTACTCCATCAATGCCTGTGCAAGTTTTCTCATGATGGGTGCAAGATATGAATCAGTTGCACTGATAACAAAGGAAAATTAGTGATTCAGAGCAATTTTATCGGTGGCAACATTAAGCACATATAAAAACAGTATGGGTGTCTCCCGACTCATGTGATGGACATAGGCTATTACTTTTAACAGCCTGTGACATACGTCTCACTCACCCAAAAACAAACAGGTGTCATTCTGTGGATTTGTAATTACAGCTGCAGGAAGATTCACTTTTTAACAATCTTGTTGGTAAAAAGATTGAACAAAATTATGGTTTACCTGCCAACACCAATTTACAAGAAACTTAACTCTATTATTCAAAGGTGAAGCACGTTCTCTTATAAAAGATGCAAGGCAATGCAAATCATGACACATTATTGAACAGAATTGAACAGTATCAGAATAGAGATTAAAAACCTCAGCCTCTTTACAACTTTGTGGCATGTTTCCCTTGCATAGTGTTAGATTTTTTTATCTGATAAAAAATATCGATAGTTCCACTGTCATTTGTGACACAATTGCACAGAAATTTTTCTTGAACCATCTGAGGAACAGCCTCTCCCTATTTACCTTACCTAAACAGCCATGATCTGATACACTTCTATCAAATCTCCCCTCACCCTTTGGTGTTCCAAGGAACAACCTAGATTTCATTTCAAATTCTCTGGAATGGGAACTAAAACCTCAACTTTCACACTCAAAGGCCGGAGATCTGCCACAAAACCATGGTTACAACCAAGCCAATATAATTTATTTTTTACCTTTACATAATTGCAAGAATAAATGATTGACTGGAGCAACTGCAGCACGTCAATGCAATCAATTAATTATATTTTTCTTAATTAATTGCTGAGAACCCAAACCCAAGTGTGAAAGATCCTGTCAGGCAAACCTGCAACTCTGTTATTAGGATCTACCTGTAGCACTCACTTGAGAGATCTTCATTCTTGTAACTGGTTTTGTAATTTTCTGTGCCAAGAGCACTATTGGTCCATTTGGATCTCAGTAACAAAGACAAATTCACAATATCCATCTGCTCAATAGTACAAGTTAATGTCACCTCTGGCATTAAGCTTAAAGAATATATTCAGAAATGAATCCGCACATTCTTAGTTATCCCTCAAATTAATGACACGGATTATTTCTACAAAATGTCGATTTGTGCCATAATATTATAAGCACTTTGTTATCCTGTCCAATGTCTTTGCAGATATTTCTTTAAATGTTTTATTAAGCAAGTTTACATTACAGGGATTCATTTGTTAAAACATACTGGTACTAGGCAAACTAAATGAGACACAAATGATGACAAGATGGAGAAACTACTTTAATTTTAAAAAATGGGATAACATAAATCTTTTCCTTAAAAATACATCTTTCACATACAGTATGTGGTGACAGTGCAAAGAATGGATTTTAAAATTTAAAAAAATGTTCAACAAGAAGTATGCTTACTGTAAATTCTCCATATTAATCTGGGCAGAAGAAAGAAGTTGGGCCTTAGATATTCACTTACACTGATTTTCTCATGTTAAAATTGGTGCTTGTAATCCTCTATCACCACTTCAAAAAGTTCCTTAAAAATGTTCATTGGTATCCATTTGAAAACAATGATGTAGGAGTCCCCCATGTAATCCGATTGTGCTCAATGAACAAAGGGTACTACTGAATGTTTATAACTGGTCTTATCAGAAAACTTCTTGAAATCAGGAAATAGCCCTTGAAAGGTCACACCACAAATAAGCAACTTTGCTCCAGCTACTGGGGAGTGTTGCATGCTCCTGTGATGGAAAGGGGAGGAGGTGGCAAGCACCCTCTGGAGAAAGTAAATCTTATGAAGAAGTGTACCCAGGAAGAAGCCACCTTGCGTACACATTGCAGGAAGCTCAGACAATTGCTTGCACTGTTCTCAAAGTCATTGTTCCCTTCATTCTCAGAAACCCAGTGGGCTAGTTCTGCTGAGGTATGTCACAGGTGATACTTTGCTGCTCATTGGCTCCAGGTTGCTATTCTTTGAAGGGTAACAGGCAGAACTTGGACAACCACTCCAATGTATATATATTGAAGGAATCCAGTGGAACAATATGGAAATAGACTAAAACTCAAATGCACACAGTCCTGACCAATGCTAGATTATCAAAGTCAGATATTTCACTGTCTCCTGATGTCCTTTTTAATGCTGAATAAGGTGTGAGATGCCAGTACTTGCACGTTACTTGAAGTGCACCTGCAGGCACAGAGAAAATTGGCAAGAAAAGAGATCGAAACACAGGTCAGATATGTCAGTCCCTTCAGGTATCTGACCAGGTTCCGGCATTGATGATGAGGTGCCAGTTAAGATGCAATTACATCAAAGACAACTTCAGTCATTATATTTCTATGCAGATTCACAACAAGAGGCATCTGGAATGTTCAGATGCTTCTTGTAAGGCAAAGGCAATGAGGTTAGAGGCAGGCTTCCTTTTCTGACTTCCTGCATACCAGCCTCGCTGGAATTGTATCTTTTGAAGGTAGTTTGCTGATAGGAATTGTCCAAGTGAGGGATTCAGGATAATGATAAAGCTCATTTCCTTAAAAATTACTAAAGCTGGCCTCCATGAAATTGCAGCCACAGTTGCACTGGATAATAGCCAAAATGCCCCTGTTTCAGCAAAGGTACCTACTAAACCTACGCAAGTGAATTGCTCTCCCACTGACCCTACATGTAGAGTTTGTGGACATAACTGATGATGTGACTGGGCTCCAATATGTCTCAGCTATCATTGATAATGAAGAAAACTGTGGGAGCAAACCTAACTTACTGAGGTTTGTCACTGCTGCAACATTAAGCAGATCTGAAAGGCACCAAATTGAATTACAGATCATTGCTGATTCCATTTTTCTGAGCAATGCAAATAATAATAACTGGTCTCAGTGCATGCATAATTCATTGACTCTGGCACATGCCTGGACAATGGTCATGGACTGGTTTGAGCTCAGCTGTTATGGCTTCTGGCAACCAAACCAGACTATTTGGGTTGAAACATAAAAAACAGCCAGATAATGTGTGAGATGTTAGTGAACGTGTGTTGAATTGTACCCAAAGTATACAGCTAAGCACAGCAGAGAAAATCAGCAAGAAAAAAGAAAGTGCAGATGTGCCAGTCCCTTTGGGTACATTTCTGGGTTTTTGCTTCATTGGTGAGAGTACCGGTTAAGATGTTTGAATGATGCAATTACATCAAAGGCGCTTTCAAAAATTATTTTTCTATGCAAGTCCTTCTGAATGGTGCCAGTGGTAGAACATTCCCTGCAGTCTTAAATTCAATGTATGGAGGGCGGCAGTTGTGCCCTGGCATTGTGGAGAGTCTCACCTGTTGACCTGGGAGATTGATTTGGCTTTGAACATAACATCGTCTGATATACCCTGAAGTGCACATTGTGAACAATTAGTCTTAATTATAAAGAAGTGATTGCTGTAACAAAGCCCCCATTCATAGCAGCAGTTACAATCTGTGAAACATTCGGTGCTTGCATCCTGCAAGCCCTCTTATCTCCTCTTGTAATAGTCCCAGTATACCTCCTGGCTCTGCTACTCTTTCATACATTTAAATGAAAAATAAATATTTCATCTCTCTTCCTCAGCACCTGTGTTCCACAGCCTATAATTAACAAATATCCGCTGATAAGGTGAGTGCTGAACAAGGCGGAGAAACGTATGGGGATGAAAACATAAACTGGAAGAGGAAGTACAAATCTAAAGAAAGGAAAGACAAAGTAAAGGTGAACAAGTAGCAAAGCCAGCAGAAGAGTTGACATCCCTAATTACAGCACTAGAATATAAAAAACAGACGGGCAAAGGCAAGCAGAATCACTAGGGGACTTGTGACATGAAAGCAGAACTGAGACATGAAAGGCAGATTCAGCATATCAAAGGTAAAGCTAACTTTGCCAGAGGAAAAGCCAGGAAATAAAAGAGCAAAGGCTGTCCAAACTGGAAGCTGCAAATCTTACAGATCACACTTCAAGTGTTATGACAGTGTCATCAAATTGAAAGGCAATGCATTGATCTGAACTGGTTTTGACTGGAAACTGTCCTTTTGCTTAAGTTGTACAAAAACAAAATGACCTGAACACTGCAGATGGCAGTGATGGTGATTTAAAATGATTTATTTGTACAAATAGGATAATTCAAATGTGAACATGCACATTTCTGGGTCAAAAGGATCTTAAATGTCCTTTAATAGGAACAGCAAACCACTGGGGAAAGATTACAGTGGAAAAAAAATCATCTATCAAGCAGAAACATGTCAACTGGGTTTGTGGTAAAACACTTCTGTGCAGTAAACCAGCTGATACACCAATCCTAAAAATTATAAAAATACATACTGTTAGCTGACAGTCGACTGACATAATAATATATGAATTGGGTCACATGACCAAACAGAACACCAGCTTCCCCAGAAGATTGACCAAGAAATTGGACCCATTTGTGTATGTTTTTTGTGGGCCAATTTGCATGTGTTAGATCATGCTCGTGATCATCACCAAGACAATTAGCACCATTGGGAAATTAGCTCAGGTATAATTGAAGGTAATTTATCTCAGCATGGCTGCTGTTTGCCTAGCTTCAGTTGTGCAACCAGTGCTGTCAACTGGTAGGCAATGTACATTTCCTCCACTACTACCAGAAATTGGATCTTTTTGAAGAAGCTTACAGTCGCCATTACTAACTCTCAAAAGTAACCAGGAATACACAGTGCAGCATTCAGGAAGAAAAAGTCAACTAAAGAGACACAAGAGACTGCAGATGCTGGAATCTGAAGCAACAAACAATCTGCTGGAGGAACTCAGCAGGTTGAGAGCATCTGAAGGAAGAGAGGAATTGTTGACATTTCGAGTTGAAATCCGGTATCAGGACTCCTCCAGCAAATTATGAGGTCAATTAAAGGTGTCCATTGCCATATCCACGTCTTCCACACAGCATCTCCCAGCCTCTCTTTTCAAAAGCCAACGTGACATTAAATAATTAATTGGAGACCCCTTCACTGATTGTAGTCTTTTAAATAAGATAACCTGCTTGGAGCAATCACTGGCTGCTTGATCAGTGGTTTGGGGCTACTCGCAGCTGAGGAGTCCATTGGGATAGTTTGCTGCATGGGCAGGACCAGGCATAAAGGAGAGTGTGATACGCCCCCTTCACAGACTGTCTCCCCACCATGGCAGCTTTTCCGCTACTCTACTGAAGCTGTCATGGGGAGATTCTTTAATTACTAACTTACTTCCCAGTGGTCTATGTGACAATGATGCAGCAGAAGGCTCTGCATGGAGGTGCTGACATGAACTGTACAGCTCCCGTTTAAATCATGAATCAAAAATACAAAAATAATAGAATTAGGAGCAGGAGCCTCACTAATTTGATCTTTGGCCTCAACTCAGTTTTCTATCTAATCCCTCCAGCCCTTGATTTCACTTTGGATCAGCAATGTAACTCAGCCTTGAACTTACTCAATGATTCAGCATCCACAACATTCTTGGATAGTGAATTCCACAGGTACACAAGTCTCCAAGACAAGCAATTCTTCCTGGAGCTGGAGGAATTTCATCCCGCAGTCTATACACCATTGAAATGAAGATGCAGTATGGATGATAAGTCATAAAATTCAAGGCCAAGTTAGATTTCTGAATTACAGTAGGCTACTGGGATTAGGTAAGAAAATTGAGTTGAGGACAAAGATGAAATCAGTTATAAGGGTGCTGTTCCTGACTTTTATATTCTTTCTTGAATTTTTGATTCAGCTCATCACATTTGGTGAAAAATAGAAAAGAGTCTTCATTTAGTTAGCCAAGATGTCAAGAGACTGAATACTGGAAAAACATTCATAATTGGCTACATGGAACTTGATCTGGCCTGCATGCATGATTCCCAAGGCTGCATTTACTTCTTGTGGCCCTGCAAGGTCAATAAAGCTGGAGGTCTCAATGCAGCAGTCATCCTGTGAGGTGGAGTGGGCTAAGAGTGGTAACTAGGCCTCAGATGGCAGAACCTGATACCTCACCTCCAGATGAGCCTATGGTCTTTTGACAGCCTTCTGCTTTGAAATACCTTGCAAGTGTTTTTAAATTATTCTTTTATCAATCATTTAAAAACAGTTGAAACCAATTTAAGTAATTAAATAAAAAAGCTATCTAAAATACTTAGGTGCTAGAAATTAAATGCACTTGTAAAGATAAAACAAAATAATTTGAAATAAACAATCACTTACTTGCATCAATCAAGTTCAGTGATCCCATTCAAATGAATAGGGTCATGTTACATTTACCATCCACCAGTGGCATAAATCTAAGGGGATAGCTGCAATATTTAACCGGTCCCCTGGCTCAGAATGTCTCTCCTCCACCCTTGGACTTCCATGTTGCTACTGCAGGTGCAGTTGTTGGAGAATAGCTGACCCAGAGGGAGGATGTTGCTACTCTACTAAAATGTTGTTAAACAATAAGAAACTTTCAAATGTGTTTGAAAATCCGTGAATGTATGCTACTTGAATGCAAACTTTAGATTTCCTATTTTTTCATTCAAAGCATAAATATTTCCATTTTATTTTAAATATAACATTGAACTTTGTTGCTTTATCTCAATTTCTTGGCAGTTTCATCATTGCTTTTCCAATGTATTCAGTCAACTTGTAATGTTTTCTTGAGGGGATGACAGTATGCATTAAGCAGAATGAACTTAAACTGCTTACATGGCATGTTCAACATGAATGGTAGATAAATGTTACTCATTATGTAAACTACTATGAAAATACCATAACTCAAGGATACGCCCTTCAGTCTTACCACATCCATGCAGACCGTTTTGCCCACCTACACTAATTCCATTTGCTCGCATTAATGCTTTGCATAGTTAGGTGCCTTAAATGTAGTGAGTGTATCTGATTCACCATCTCCTCTGGCACCACATTCCAGATATTCATCACTCCCCACATCAAAAATTTTCCCCTCAATTCTCCTTTAAACTCCTTCCTCTCACCTTAAACCTATGCCCTCTTGTTTTTGAGACTTCTACCATGGGGAAAAAAAAAATTCTGATGGCCTAATACCTGTCCGTGGGCAAAATAGTCTGCATGGATCTTTCAGGTCACTCCTCAGCCTCCTTTGCTGGAGGGAAAACAAGCCCAGCCTATCCAATCTTTCCCAATAACTCAAGTTCTCCAATCCAGACAACATCCAGGTGAATGACCTCTGCACTGTCTTGAACACAATTGCATTCTTCTTATTGTGTGGCAACTAGAAATGCATACATTAGGGCAGGCACAATAGTGTAGCAGTTAGTGTAACATTATTACAGTGCCAGCAACCCAGGTTCAATTCCCGCCACTGTCTGTAAGGAGTTTGTACGTTCTCCCCGTGTCTGCGTGGGTTTCCTCTGGGTGCTCCGGTTTCCTCCCACATTCCAAAGACGTACTGATTAGGAGTTGAGGGCATGCTATGTTGGCGCTGGAAGTGTGGCGACACTTGCGGGCTGCCCCCAGAACACTCTACGCAAAAGATGCATTTCACTGTGTGTTTCGATGTATATGTGACTAATAAAGATATCTTAAAGTATGGCTGAATCAGTATTTTGTAAAGTTGCAACATAATGTCCCAACTTTCATATTTTATGTCACAACCTATGAAGTCAAACATGCCACATTCCTTCTTCATAACCCTATCCACCTGTGTTGCCACTTTCAGCGAAATATAGACTCGAACTCCAAGATCTCTCTGTTCCTCAATATTTCCGAGTGCCCTACCATTTTGACATGTCCTGCACCTGTTTGACTTCCAAACTACATCAATTCTAACTTCTCAGGATTAAATTCCATCTGCCAATGCTCTGCGCAACTTTCCATTTGTGCATTTTTGATTACTTTCTTGGTTATAAGAAAGATTTTCCTTCTCTACCTCTTCATACTGTATAGCTACATGATTCTTTTTTCTTAGTAATTTATTTTGTTGCAAATTTCATGAAAATCTTCTATGTGCACAGTTGTGAGCCATTTTGATTATCCAGTGGTAGGCCCCTCTGATAGTAGCAGTGAGCCAATCATCAGCACACAGGAGAGCTCTGTCTACTACACTTTTTTGGCAATTACTGTTATGTTAACAGTGACTTCAGCAAATTCATATCAACCTTATTACATCTCAGCCAGCAACAGGGAGTCGTGGGATGTTGGATATATATTATCAGTCAACTGCAGCTGCAATACATAAAGTCAGCATAAAAGTTTCTGCTAAGAACCAGGCATAATGAGTTGCAGGACTGAATCATTGTGAGAATACTTTCACAATAACCCGTACAGGGGGTAAGTGAATCAGTCCGATTAACCACCTGTGTTATATACTGCCTGACTTTATTTTTTATAGAAGTCAATTTAAAAGGGATAATTGATTGAGTTTGGTTAAAATGACCTAACTACTTCTCAGTTGAAACTGCTTTTAAGATTAAAATTCGATCTTCACACACTTAATTGTAGTTGCCAGCTTCAAATGTCCTGATTATGCAATTAATAATTGCAGTGCAATTGGGATGTGGTACTTCTAAAAAAAATGCTTTCACAAGACATGACCCTTCTCTCGAGAATTGTTATGATATAAATATTAGCAGCATTAAACACTGCACAAATTCCATCTCTACATGACTGTGATGTCAACCAGTACAAGTCAGGCATTAAGCTTTAGATTGGTTAGAAACAGTGGGAAAGCGACTTCCAATGAAAAGCAATGTCTGCTGAGAAAATGTTTTCTTTTATCAGCTGCCAACTGCTGCTTTTATTCAGTGAATTTGCAGGTCATATGAAACAGCTTCAGTCATTTCAAATAGGAAAATTATACTTGAAATAAAATTTAGTTTGCTGGGGGAACATGAGGTAAACTGCAAGCATAAGATTTGTTCCGAGTCATAAACTCACTTTCTGCTCAGACTTCCCATAAAAGCATTCTCTATAACATTAACAATAAACAAACAGAAATATCATCAATAATTGCTATTTACACTGCACCTTTAACACAGTAAGAAATTCTCAGGTGCTCCATAAGTTTACCATCATGCAAAAATTTAACAGCAAGCTGGAGAAGGAAACATTCAGTCGGTACACAATAATGGAGTGAGAGGTAGCTATTAAAGAAAGCTTTAAAGGAGGAGAGAGAAGTGGAAGAGTTTAAAGAGGAAATTGCACACCTTAGGGTCTAAACAGTGAGAGACAGGATGTACAATGGGAAGTCAAAGGAAAGGATATGGCATGGAGAATGAACACCTGGGCTGAATTAGAGATTTTCAGGGATCTCAGGGGTTGAAAGTCTGGAACAGAGAGGGGTGAATCTTTGGAGGTTTGCTCCCTCCATAGACCCTGACTTTGCAGAATGTTGTACCAGCTTCCACTGTTTCTCTGCAGTATTGCCATTTACAACAATAAAAGTTACAAGCATTCTCAGTCTTTGAGTTTCTGCAGAACTCCTATCCATGTGGATGATGCAGTATCAAGACCTTTTTATCCCTGTTGTTTAAAACGACAGATGTACCACCAACATTGCTTGAATTGGTTTTAATTCCAAAACAGAAAAAAAAGCTTGCAGCATTTAAGGTACAGAAATCTCTGTGAAAGAAATCGTCCTCAACTCAATGCTCCATTGAGCATTGTAATATCATAAAGTATGTGTGTGGCAGAATATTTGACTCCATGAGATTCATTCATTGATACTTGAACTGGATTTTTACAAAGAAGAGTTGTACTGCCATTGTCATTTGGTATATAATACCTCTTGTTATGTCACTTGGTTGGAGATGAGTATTGCAGTTATTTGTTTGGTGGATGGCATTCTCCTTGATTCATAATTCCTGGTGTGAATTCCCAAATTACCACATAAAACTACAGTTCTTGATTGCTTAACACATAATTTTTTGACAGAAAATGGCTCCTCTAAAGCTCCATCAGTTACTTCTCCTTCTTGCTATTCATTAAAACATTCATTGAAGGCGTACAGGAGTGAGATTGGCTGGTTGAGCAATGTCACAACAACAATCTCACACTCAACATCAGCAAGACCAAGGAACTGATTGTGGACTTCAGGAAGGAGAAGTCAGGAGAACACACACCAGTCTTCATTGAGGGGGTCAGTGGTGGAAAGGATGAGCAGTTTCAAGTTCCTGGGCGTCAACATCTCAGAGGATCCATCTTGGGTCCAACACATTAATGCAATCACAAAGAAGGCACAACAGCAGCTCTACTTCATTAGGAGCTTGGGAAGATTTGGTATATCACCAAAGACTCTTGCAAATTTCTATAGATGTACAGTGGAGTGCATTCTGACTAGTTGTATCATGGTCTGGTACGGAGGCTTCAATGTGTAGGATCAAAAGAAGCTGCAGAGGGTTGTAAACTCAGCCATCTCCATCACGGGAACAACCCGCCCTGCCATTGAGGACAGCTTCAAGAGGCAGTGTCTCAAGAAGGTGGCATCCATCATTAAGGACCCTCACCATCTGGAACATGCCCTCTTCACGTTACTACCATCGGGAAGGAGGTACAGAGCCTGAAGACCCACACTCAATCCCTTAGGAACAGCTTCTTCCCCTCCACCATCAGATTTCTGAATAGTCCATAAACACATGAACACCACCTCATTATTCCTCTTCTCCACTATTTAATAATTTTTGTAACTTACAGTAATTTCTGTGATTTGCATTGTACTGCTGCCACAAAACAACAAATTTCATGACACACGCCAGTGATAATAAACCTAATTCTGATTCTGAAGTGGCAAAGGTTTTGTTACAAATTGGTTAAAGAGACACGGTTCAGTGGACAATTTGGGAGATAAGCACCTATCAAAGGACAATGTGCACCTCAAGTACCACTCCAGAGATGTCAGAACAAAAATCCAGGAAGATGCCACGATGTGGTACTAATGGAGCACTGCCACATTGAAGGTACTGTCTTTCAAATGAAATGTTCAGCTGAGGCTTCGACAGTTCTCTCAGGTGGGTGGAAGTGATCTGAAGGCACTATTGCATAGAAGAGCAAGGGAGTTACTGCCAGTAATCTGGCCAATTTTTATCCTTCAAACAACATCCCTAAAAATATTATCTGGCTATTTATACTACTGTTTCTGGGAGACTGCTCTTAACAAAATAGCTGTGATGCTTCTCACATTGCAAAAATGACTGCTAATTATCAAGGACTCCAGTGGCTGTAAAGTGCTTCGAGTTATCCTGAAAATGCGTTGGGAAGTGTTAAATGTCAGCAATTTTTCTGTACGCTGGTGGATGCTACCACTGCCTCAACTCATCTGCTGTTGAATCCTTCATCTGTAGCCTTAAAACAACAAATTTCGTGACATATGTCAGTGATAATAAACCTGATCCCCTCCATGCTTCTTCCCTTTCCTAGTCTTTTTTTCCTCTCTCTCCTTACTTTTGACCCATCCCCTGGTGGATCTGCTCTCCCCTCCTCCCCCGCACCTGCCTATTACTATCCCTTACCTGCATCTACCTATCACCATCCTGTGCCCACCCTGCCTCCCCTCTTTTGTCCAACTATCACTGCTCTGCTTTTCCCTCCTTTATATTGGGCTTCCCCTTTTCCTATCTTCAGTCCTGAAGAAGGGTCCTGACCCGAAACGTTGACTGCCTGCTTTTCTCCACAGATGCTGCCCGAGTTCCTCCAGCATCATCAAGTTTTTCTTCTCTCTGATTGTTACCTCTGAAATTGATTATTTCATTGCAATCTTTATCACCCACTCACTATATACTTGTCCACCCAAGCTTTGTCACTTGCAACCTAACTCACACTGTTCACTCATAATTGCTGTGCTTAACATGGATGACCCTACCGTCAATGGAAGAGTGTTAGAGATGACCAGTGCTTCAGCATTCAAGTGAAGGCAAGAGAATCATATGCGGGGGAAAGAAATAAAAGACAGTTTTGATGGGCAGCACCGTGGTATGATTAATAGAGCTGATACCTCACAGCTTCAGAAGCCTGGGTTCAATTCTGACCTCCAGTGTTCTCTATGTGGAGTTTGTATTTTCTCCCTCTAAATGCATGGGTTTCCTCCACATCCCAAAGATCTGTGGGCTGGTAGGTTAATTGGTCACTGTAAATTACCCCTAGTGTGGAGGTGAGTGCTTGAATCTGGGGGGAGTTGTTTGGAATGTAGGGAAAATAAAATGGGATTAGTGTATGATTAATGTAAATAGTGCTCAGTGGTCAGTACAAAGTTGGTGGGCTGAAGGGCCTATTTCCATGCTGTATAACTCTTTGAAGAGGCAGGCTCCAGGTATTTCAATGGATGTTCTAAACTGACTTTCTCAGTAAAATAGTTGCTCGTCCTTATATATTCTAAGAGTATATTACAGGGATCTCCAAGACCTGATTAACTATTACCCAGTTTGAAAATAATGCATTGCCATACATGTGGCCACACAGATCAAACAATGCTCACTCTGGAATAACAATCCTCTCTTCAGCAGAAAGGATGATGAGACTTTTAGTGTCATGGAGACCAGGATTTAATTAAAGGAATGCCTCAAAGGCTGAGGCATCTTTTGTGTCATAACAGTTTACAATGATGTTGTGGCTCCTGCAGAACACATGGACACATATGGTATGCTGCAATAATTAGCACAAGGGAATCCCCAAGGACAAGATGAAGGAGCTCCCTCTGATATATCCTGTAACCATATGCCATGCTATGAAAAATTTATCAGAAATTACTTCTCCAATTATGTTTTTTGACTAACAGAAATTTACTTCATCACGGTGTGGAAAATTGCTTTCATTTTTCAAGAGCCATGGAAGACTTTTAAGAGAATGAAAGCATAAGTTTCACAAATATTGGTTTCGATCAGACATCCGTGGAATATATTAAAAATGTGTTCTTGAAACAGATGAATATAAAAATAAATGAAGATGGTCAGTAAGTGCAAAATAATCACACTTCCAAACATTGAAACATTCTTTAGGATGCTAAATTTTAAAGCTGAGGCTAAGTAAACAGGTGCAACTTCTAGAAAAGGGGGATTTATACCATTATGAAGATGGTGCAAATGATATGAAATCTTTCAGAGCTATCTAGAAAGGTTTAACTAGGCTCGTACTGGTTAACAGTATGGTCTCAACAAATTCAAATATTTTCTCACCTGAAAGCAATGGACTGTTCAAAATTCATTGCCTAGTTTTACCTCAGCAGTTCTAGCCTGTGTGACACCACATGATGAATGCAGCCGAGGAAAATTTACCTGGTCTTGTTACACTGACTTTTCTAATCAATGGTGATCTGCAGTGCACTGATACACAACAAACCAATTTTCTCCTGTTTAGGTTCAAACTAAGATACCAAAACAGTAAGAAAAAGCTGCTCAAGGAATTCTATAAAATCTTAGAAGATTAATTCCCTAGTATAACATTTTAAGGTGAATTTCAAATCAGCACCTTGCATCAATTTAAATTTCATGAATTACAAAGCGAGTTGGCAATGTGGGCTTTGAGGAAAACGCAGAGAGGCTTCAAGGATAATTTAATGGGCAAGGACATGGCAGATAATGTGGAAAAATGTGAAATCATTGACTTTGCTGGAAAAAATACAAAGATTAAATGTTTTTCTAAATGCTGAGAATTTGAAAGATGTTGATGTTCAGAGGGACCTGGTTCAGCAAAGCAATGGTGCATTGGCCTTTACTGTAAGAAGATTTGAATATAGCAGCAGAGACATATAGGGCTCAGGTGAGACTGTATCTGGAATATTTTGTAAAACTCCTCCCTAAGAAAGAATACCCAAGTAGAGTGAAGATTTATCAGATTGATTCCTGGCATGGCGTGTATGTCATATGATGAAACACTAAGCAGACTGGATCAATAATTCAGGGTAGAAATAAGGAGAAATGTTTCCATTCAGAAGGTGGTTTATCTCTGGAATTCAGTGGGGGAGAAGACAGGGTTGAAAGGCTGTTTCTTTTACCACAAGGTTAAAAAATATTACAATATTATTGCAAAATGGAACTGAGACAAGAAATTTGGACTCTGGCCATCATTTTTTAAAGCTTTAAAAATGTGATAGCATTTGAAAGAACAGCTGGAGAAACTGGACTGAAATATTTATTCATTGTAAGATTTAACCTTGATATCCTGGAGCACACATGCCTTCATAAAGAGTGCCATTATTTCTGGTGAGTTTGAGTAATGAATGTTCATTCCAATTTACTGCACAACAAACTTGAGTGAAATGTAATGGATTTTCACATTTGAACTCACTTGTCATTGACAAGATTTTCCACAAACTCTGTTGGCAAATGCCTGCTTAAGTAGTGAGGTTGTCTGCTGACAAGTGTTAAACTTGACAACACAAAAATATCACTTTGTAGTTAAGTATAACCAAACCATATCTTGAGGCAGTGAGCAAGCGGACAGGAGGCATAATTAAATATTTGATTAAAGTTAGTTTTAAAGGAGGAGTGAGATGGGGAGTCAGGGGGTATTAAGGAGAATGAGGACCTAAACAAATAAAAGATCTCCTTTACCTGGGGGGATGCTGGGGTGGATATACAAAGTGTTTGTATATGTAGGTGATACAGGATTTGAGAATTTTGCAAGGATAGGACGAGGTAATGCAATGGCTGATTCAACTGGCTTAGTATTTTTCAACAAGTATTTTCAAGCTCTGAAGTGCAGTGTCAGATGGGGGAGGATGGTTGAGAATCAAAGTATATTAGGGTGGAGACAATAGGATGAGAAGGAGATTGGAGCAGGCCAAGGAAGACAACTTGACTGGGAAGCAAGAGGACATTGGAAGGGGGAGAGAAGTTAGGAGCGTTTCAGATTATGATGGTCTGCATGGAGTAAATAGGAGCTATTTCCCTTAGCAGGGCAATTAAAAACCAAGGGCATTGATTTAAAACTATTGGTAGAAAGAACAGAGGGGAGATGAGTGACTTCTTCCCCCACTCAGAGGGTGGTAATAATATGACACCCACTGCCAGAAAGCACTGAAATACCAGTGTCAGATGGTAGAGACAGAAACATTCATTCAATTTGAAAAGTTCTTAAATGTGCATTTGAAGATCTGTGACCTATAGAATGACAGACCAAGTGCAGGAAGGGGGTTTAAGGTGTGTGGTAAATGACTTCCTTCTGTGTTATAAAGTTTCTATTCATCTATCATGATTCTTTGGGTACATGCAAGAAAATGCAGGGGCAGAGAAATGGGCAGGATACAGGACCTTCCCAGGTTATGAACATCCAACTTATTGATGGCTTGTACATACCATTAGAAATGAGCATTTGGGAGATGGGCAGGATAGACAGGAATGGATTTGGCGACTGCTGTGGGACTGCAAGCATCTTCTGCCTGGTAGGAACAAGGCATTTCCCTGCCCCTTCTCTTCCCCGCCTCCAACCACTGAGCTGCAACAATCGGGGGCTAGGTTGAGTCAAGCAGAGCTATGAGCGCTGAGCAGACTCACTCACTTGCTAACTCACTGAATCTGTGAATCCAACAGCCATTCTTCCCGTGCCTTCTTACTCTCGCATCACAGCTGTTTCTGTTCATTTTCGACTTATGAATGGTGTGTTGAACCCTATCATAAATCTGTTCCTTAGTCATTAAAACTCTATTGCTTTGAGCAGAATATGATCACTTTGGGAAGTGTGTGATAATGTGTAATAAAACTGACACATGCTTTTTTCTTTGACATGGGAGTTCTGATTTATTTCAGGGTGGACTGACCGTGTGTTAAGCAAGACTACTGATGTCACTAGTGCATGTCAGATGCAGGGAAAACATTAAACATGGCAGCTCGGATGCCAGCTGGATGTGGCTTTTCTAATTTTGTGATTTCTACAATTTTACTGAAAATCCATTAAACAATTCATTTCAAAATGCATCTTTGATTCTGGATCACATAATACTGAAAAAAGAATAGTGCTATACAATCCAATTTCTGGGCACCTGTTTCAATGGCACTTCATTAAGGGCTTCTTGCGAAAACTGTGGTTCTATAGTTGTTGAATGAGAGTAGAATTGTGATTTTCCCTCGAGTTCGATAGCTTGCTTATACTTGAGCAAACCAATTTAGCATAATGTGTAAAGCAGAAGAAGCAGGCTATGTGGTAAATCATCCAAGCATACCTTCTTAAAACAATAAAAAACAAGAGGGCAGAAAATGGAAAATGGGAAGCTGCCACAATTCATTTGGTCGTAATTTTAACCTGTTCTATTGCGCAGCCTAAAAAGTTAGCCAGCAAAAGTCTCTAGGATCCTGCTCAATACATAGCAAATCACAATGGTGTTATCTTAATTGACTATCATCGAAGTTTCCATTACTTTTTTGAAAGGCCATTCAGCCCAGCAGACCAAACAATATTTCCTACTTTCAATTGGCTTCCCACATGTAAATTTAATTGTCCTGATGCAGGGTTTCAACCCAAAACATCAACAATTCCTATCCTCTCAGAGATGCCACTCAACCCACTGAGTTCCTCCAGCAGATTGTTTGTTGCTCCAGATTCCAGCACCTGCAGTCTCTTGTATCTGCAAGTTCAAATTGCTCTGTCTCATATCTGGAGCTGCAGCTGAGTTTGCAAATCATCTTGCCACCCACCTGTCCAAGACCCAGTCAGAGTTAAAATTCAAACCTTTATCACTTGGGAATTGAAAGCTTAATAATGACAGGTGAACTCAGAGGAGTCAGCAGATTGGCATTTGAATTAGACCATTTTGCAGTGACAATCAGTAATTGGAGGTAACTCATCCACAATTCTATCTTTAGGCAAAATGAGGAGGAACCAGTGTTTGGAGGAACAGTTTTTTCAAGGACCACTGCATAGCAGGAGATTTCAAAGCAGTGATAAAGCAATTGTATAATATACCTCCATCAGGGACTTGATGAACACATTCCATTTGTGAACAAATCCAGCAATTAATAACTGGTAAGAAAGGACTAGTTATAGGTTGTGGAATTTGTATTTTATACCATATAGCAATACCTGTCTTTTAATGACCGCTGAGTATTAGTTTTCATTAATGACATCAGTTTTCCTCAGCTGCTGCAAACAGCTGCCACCTGCTTTCTGCTCCCAAGTGCAACTCACCCATATCTGTAACAAATTCCATTCCTTCATACCTGCTTTCACAATTAAAGGAAGATATGCCAAATACTTTGAAATAAGGAATAAGTTCTACCATGTTTGCAAGTTCTGTTTGATCTTTGAATTATAAAATAGTGCTGGGGTCTTACTTTAACTTACTACAGCTTCAATTCATTATGATGGATTTTTCAAATCTATTAAGATTTTACATTTTGTACCTTGCATTCAGTGATACCAATAACAATTTGTTGAAGCTTTCAGCATAACAGTACCACTGCCATGCAAAAAAATGCAGCGTTTTCCCTTCTTAACTCCTGGCCTTATTAGTGGTAAGTATAATTTATTGAACTGGATAGATTATCGTGGCTTCTGGTTGGTTGCTTTATTGAGGGTGTCACTATGGTTAATAGATAATATACTCCCTATGCGAACTTCAAATAAAGACAACCTACAAAACCTTGGGCAATAAGCCAAGACACGGTATACATTTGCTAGTGATATTTTTTCCTTCAATTTTGTGAATGTACGATTAGATAATTAAATAGTTAAGCCATTCATCCAGATCCTTAACCAAAGTCCAACCTAGCACAACAGCAGATAAACTGCACCACATCTTGGATGAGTAGAATTAAAGAGGTTATGCTAGTTATAAAAAACATGAATTTTCACAAGCATATTTTGAATTTTACCTATAAATTTCCTTTAAAAGTAACAAATATATACACTGAGTTTAATTCTCCAGTATCCTTAACAAAACAACACATAAAAATAAATTGTACAGTCATAACCACAGGCATACAGCAAAGAAACAGGCCCTCCAACCCATCATGTCCACGCAGACTATCAAGTACCCATCAACACTAACTGCAGTATTCAAACACATAATCACACATATTGTTCAAACAGGATACAATTTTTTTGTTCAGACATGTTTCATCAGCGTTACCATGCTACTATTTTTCTATTGTTCAAACCCACAATTGTCAAAATAGATCACTGCATCAGAACAGATGTATAAGGACTACAGATGAAAAGGTTCCATTTTGTGAATGGCTATAACAAATTGGAACACATATGGTTAATATAGTTAGAACCAGTAGAAGTAGGGTCTTAAGGAAAGTATTTCAGCCACTTAATAAGCATTATAAATCAGTGAGTAAACTTCATTGTAAATTGGGATACTTGCCTCTGACAATCAGATCAGCTGCAGCTGACGCACTGTCCACAGTAGTTTGGACCATGCAAACAAATCTACCAGCATGCTTAAGCTGAATGTTTCTGATCATCAAATCACCAGAGGATCCCTGCTGAAAGAAAAAAGACAAAAGCTTAGAAATAGATAAAATGATCATGATTTTTAGTACAATAAATATGTAAGCTTAATTTAAATATATTTCATGTTTTATTCCTTAGTTTCCTTTGAACTGTGAATCAGTTGTCTCCTTTAAGATGAAGTTGATGGGGTCCAAAAGTAGAATTTACCTTTTGAAACTAAAACTGAGGCTGAGCTTTAATCCCTCGATTGATCCCATAACTCCTGGGATATACGACCAGATATCATGAAGTTGGCATCCCTGCTATTTTGGTTGTGGCAAGATAGTTCAGACTTGCATGATTACTACATACAGTATATATGTGCATAGCTGGTACAGAATAACCAGTTAACCCCAGGCCAGCACAACACTATCTCTTTCAGAAATTGCTCAAATTAGTGTTTTTAAACAATGAGATGGAAGAACTCCAAACTAACCAACTAATCTAGATTTCATCCAGAGAGCTGCTCTGTTGGTGGCCTGTGATTGTAGAATTAAAAACATACAATTATGGCCACACAGGCTATATTAGTTCAGGGCTTCTGACAACACGTGGTGTTTTTTTAAGGCTATTACCATTTTCACTTCCATGAAGTGTTGGTGTTTATAAGAAAACTGGTGCAATTAAATGGCCAGGTAAAAGTGATAACAGATTTTTATCCTGTTATTATTGTTGGTTTCAGTTTTGCTCACAGCCCAAAATATTTGTAAGGGTAACAAGAGCAACAAATAAATAACCATTGTAATGGGCTTGTTAATTACTGTGGATGTTTGCTAAATCTAATTCTTGTAGTTTTGTGCAGTGTGTAAAATGACCAAAAATTTGTGCTTTCATATTCAGAGTAAGTGCTCATCATGAGAAATGATTTACTGTTGAAAATTATTGCAGGATATAGGAGGAATGCAGGAGACTGACTTCATCCATATTGGTAACTTTAACACTGATGTCAGCATTTTTCAATCAATTTGACTGCTTGTGTCAGCTAACAATTGACAACTTTACAATTTTGAGAGATCATCCATAAATGAGAGCCAACTTTTAAATATTTAAAAATTGTACACTTAGAAGAAATGAAACTATTGCCAAGAAATTCATCTCATGTCAATGATGCTAAACAACAGTGCACTATCTTCTGCTCATGAAATTTGGCTCAATTAACTTGAATTTCTGAGGCAGAGATCATTGATACAAAAGCACAACAAACAAGGGATGAACTTCAAGGCATATACATGTTAAACTTAAAATGCATGCTGCAAACTACAAGTTTTAGGGCTTTGCAAAGAAGACACCATATTCAGAAATTCCAATTAAATATCTTGGAGACAAACACTCCCTCCAATTGACTGATTAACAGACACTTTTTTCTCTAAAGATACTAAATGCATAGGAATCATACTGATAATAATCAAAAAGATTTGTAGGCACAGGATGTTAATACAAAATGACTGAGATAAAAGGCATTATATCCAAATTTATTTTTTTAAGGGAAACAGTAAATTACTTAATTTAATTTAATTTAGACAAAGAGGCCAGACAATGAAAATTAAGAAACTTCCACCTAACTAGATCATCAGGAACCTTGCCTTCGAGCATACTACTGACATTCATGGTGAAGTCTCCTGTTTCGTGCAAATAGAATTACAGAACAAGTTTGCTTTGGGATGGCACTGTTGCATAAAATATTAACAGGAAGATTTGAAGAAATAAAAAACACTTGCATTTATATAGCAACATTTCAGATATTCCGAAAATACTTACAGCCTAGTAAATACTTTTGAAGTGTAATCATTGTTACAATTAGAAAATGCAACAGGCAATTTTCCCACAATTTCCCCATTAACCACAATGTGATAGCAACAAAATGATTAGTTTCAGAAAGGTTGATTGTGGGTTAAATATTTGCAGGACATCTGGGAGAACTCACTTTATCTTCTTTGAAATCACACTATTGTCCACTTAAGAGAACAGATGGGACCTCATAATAACATCTCAACCAAAATATGGCATCTCCTATGGTACAGCACCTCAGGACTTCAAGTCTGATTTTTGTGTCCAACAATCTGGAGTAGTACTTGAACTGGAACTCTAAGCCAGAGGTGAGGTACTATCAGGAGAGTCTCAGCTGACACAAAATGGAGCACACAGAGACTACTTGCAGTACTAACTGAGACATAGAACAACCCTCAAGGCTGAATTTCAATTGTTTTCTGAAATATTGTGCAAAGAAAATACAAAGAACTATTTCAAAGTTTGTGATCAGTCAGGGTGTTGTGATAAATCCTGCTCCTTTTATGATGATCCAGGTCATTTTTCCATTTTTGCAGACATCCATAAATTGAATTTGTTCATAAGTTGGAAAATACACAAAAAGACACTCGATATGGCAACCATACTTCATGGTATTGTACTAAATGGCATCAAAAGCACATAGAACTGATAATAAAGAACAACCATTAAAAGTGGAGAGAAAGAGGAAATTATTTCTGCCATTTGTAGGAATGAACATATGTATGTTGAATGTTTAAAGTTAATAATATTATGGGAGTTTTTTCATATGTTGGGGTATCCATAAGTTGGGAGTTTGTAACCCAGGGATGGCCTGTACAGAGATTATCCTCAGGTAAACAGTTCTTCAAAAGGGTTACTGCACATTGTTTTATATTTCTTCTCAGGCATGCATGCTCTGATACCAACCTTATTTCATAGTTCATTATAATAGAGTTTAAGTGAAAGTCCTTTTAATGTTTGATAAGCTTTTGGGAATGACATGTCTTCAAAAATCTCAAGAAGCAGAAAGAAATCCAATTTGCATGTCCGAAATCAGTTACACTCATTAACTTGTCCTCTGTGGAAATAATCATTGCACAGACAAACTCCGTGTGCTTGCTTTTCAGAGATGATCACACATCTGGGCACTGAATGCCATTAACAGAACCAGTAATAAAGGCTGCATTAATTAATGTTCAGTCAGAGTATAGCTCTTTCAGTTCTACACTCTTATAGGAAAGCTTCTATTCATAATTCCCTTGACAACAGAAGATAGATAAATAAACCACCATTTTATCTTTGAGATTAAAGATACAGAATAACAAAAGAGAAAAACTGAAAATATAGTTGTTCAAAATTTAGTTTGTGTACCATTTGTGGCTTTATACAAAATTACAGATCATTGGTCCAAAGGAATTCTATGTACATTGTATCAGTTCCATCACACTGACACTTACTTGATCTGAATGTTGACGGCCAGTCTCACTGACCCGCCACATTCCTGAGTTCAGCAATGTGATCTCAGTGGAGACAGTGTCTCCTGTAGTGGAGAAAGGAGGCACTATCCTACAACACCTCTGTCATCCTTAAACAACTGGCAAGATTCTAGTTCCATCTTCAGAAACATTTCAAGATTATTAAAACAGAAGTAAATAATGTTAAAAAATTAAAAGGTCAAATAACAGATCATCAAATACTTCAAAAACTTTTCTTGATATTGACCTATAATTTAACTCACGCAAAATAATTAATGAAGTAACTTTCCTTCCCCACAATCCTCAATGAAATCAAAGGGGGATCTTGGATGCTGCACTAGGTACAATGCTGGGAATCCCAGCAATTCTCAGCTCCACCATTGCATTCTTCATGGAGTCTGTAGCGAAGCAAACTGACAGATTCCATGTTTTAATTTTTTTTAAGATTCCAAAATCTCTTTCCTCATATAATCCTCATTAGGATACTCAGTTAGAAGCCTAACTCTTGACTTGTATCCAGCATATTCAATCCTGACTTCAAGACCCACATTGTTTTGCATTGTGGTCCTGTATAACTCATTTCTCAATAGGCAGGAGGAAGGTCCACTGTCATTTGATGACAGGAAGTGACTCTGGTAGCACACATTAGATAGGTTGACTTAGCTTAAGCATTTTTTGAAATGCCGTAGCAATTCTTTTATTCAAATGAGCATAGTCTCTTGAGGGGCTAAACAGCCAATAGTCATCATATGGACCATTGGGCCAACAAGAGACTTATGTGACAAGTTTATCCAAGTGGAGCAATGATAAGATGAACACTGAATAACAAGGTTATGAGTACTCTGTACTGGGAGCTTGCACAGTTCATAAACTCTTGTGGGAAATCTTAAAAAGATATTCCTGTCATTATGAACAACATGAAGTGTCTACAAAGGGTGCACACCATGTTGGGAAAACAGTGATCCAAACAGGTAGATGTTGAGGACCAAAGGACTTAATATGAATTTCTTAAATATGATCATGTATTTCTGTGCATTGAACACACAGATCATCAAATAAAATTATTAGTTTTGCAATGGGCATTTTATCTTGTTTATTGAAAAATTATAGGGTATTATCCTACATTTTACTTTGTTAATTCAATCGCTAAACTAAATTGCTATTCACAATCTTTCAAGAATCTATCATTTTACCTTGGAAAAAATATAATAACCCTGGAATAAGCACCTGCCATGGTGCAAACCTTACTAACACTCTCCTTCTCCTCTTTATGCTGGCCATCTCGCCTCTCCACTGTCAGTCCTGACACGGGGTTTCAACCCGAAACATTGACAATTTCTTTCCTCCCACAGATGCTGCATGACCTGCTGAGTTTCTCCAGCATCTTTTTGATCCAGTTTCCAGCATCTGCAGTCTCTTATATCTTCACTAGTTTTGACTGTGTGCCTGACACTTTGGATGGGCTTGGTAACCAACTATTTGCATATATCTGTGGAAGCTTTTGGTTGAGGCTTTTAAATAATAACATCACACTGAAGTTCTTTCTTTACTCATAGAGACATAGAATATTACAGTATGGAAGGGGACTATGTCAATTCTAATACAGACTAATTCAGTTATTTCCACTCTTCCACTGTTTGCCCTTCAAGTATTTACTCAATTCTCTTTTGAATGTAATTTTTGAATTTGCATCCACCATCCTTTCAAGCAAAATTTCCAAGTAAATCTAACTAGGCATTGCATGGAAACATTTTTCCTTATGTCACTTCATGTTCTTTTACAAATTACCCTAAATTGACATCCTCTCATTATTAATTCTTCAGCCATTGGAAACAGTTCTCTTCACCAATTCTATCTGAAGCATGCATAATTTTAAACTCCTCGCTCACATCTCCTCAGCCTTTCAGTTCAAAGAAGAACAATCACAATTTCTCTTGGTCTATCCATGTAACTATAATCCCTCACCCCTGGAATCTAATAAATCCCAAGGCCTCTCTCCAAATTCTTCATGTCCTTTTTAAAGTGCTCTGACTGAACATAATAATTCATCTGGGATTAACATGATGTTTTATATAGGCTCAGTATAATTTCCTGCTTATTGTACCCAATGCCCATTTTTTCTAAAGCCCAAGGTCACTGCCATCTTTAGATTTCTGTGCAGAAACTGCCCTGGGTTTCTCTTCTTTCACAGCCCCTTTAAAATTATGCCTCTCTCTTCCAAAGAAAATGTATTGATTAATACTTTTCTGTGGTTTATTTTTTGTATCCTCCCTTTCCACCATTTCAGAAAGGAAATTCATCTGAATGTGACAAGGATTTTGTTTCTAATATGTCACAATTGGAGTTCAAATAAGCAATGAACCAACATCACCATCTAACGTTATTTTTACTGATAGTTTCATCTAATTTAGGCACATGTTTACATTTAGTACTGCCAAAACAAAATCTCAAATTTAACAGAAGGAAAATGTGGAAATGGGTCAATGAATTAAACTGATATAGATGATACACAAAGGTGAGATGTGGCAAGGGAATGTGCTCCTGCTTTTTGGTGAATGACATTACACATATTACACACGCATGAAAAAAATGGTAAAATATGATTATGTATCAACAGTTTCCTAGAATGTGAGTTATTGCACTTAGGAACATCATTTCAGTAAGGTGCGAAGGCAAAACAAATACTTCCTCAACAGAGTGTGGATATCAGCAATTGTCTGGGATAGATATGGAAATCCAGAAAGTGAGCATATGATCAAAAAAAATCCTCTTTAAAAAAAGACTTGTTTGTATTCAGTGCATTTTCTTTACAAGTTACTGCCATCAATAGGCAGCTGGTTCTTTCCTTATGAATGAAATAGTAAGGGATGTGCATTCCCATTGTTACAGTATAAACTCTGAATAAGATCAATTCCATCAGTTCAACTAGCTTATCCTTCTATTAATGTAATTTATGGACATATCTAGACTCTGAGGTGTACCAAATATTGCCTTCATTGATGTGTTTTCTGTTTCATTATCCATTCACAATTCAGTGCTCTGATTTTCCCCATCCTAGAAGCCACAATGGCAGGCATATATGGACACCAATCCCTTTTCCATTGCATCTGCTGTTTAGACACCACCTTTTATATCAGGGTTTCTGAAACCTCCTTGTTGCTGATCAATATGGCAGTGAGTTATCAAACTGAATGAAGAAAAATGACAAAGAAGGAATTGAAGGCTTATAAACATGAAAGAACAAAAGAGAGAAGAGTGGCTGCAAGACTTTGTATGCGATGAGAACTCATAAAATATTGAAGTTCATGATGTTTTTCTATCCTTCAGAAGGCCTTAAGTAGTTCTATTGGTATTAATTGCAACAAGTTTATGTGCAAAAAATATCTTTTACCACTGTGACTGACAGGAACCTCAACCAAATCTGATCCATTTTATAAATTTTTAATCCATCATTTTATATCAGGAATGCGCAGTACTGTATGAAGCTGCAAAGAGTAGTGGACTCTGCCCAATATATCATGGGCACATCCTCCCCCGGCCATTGGTAGTATCTATAGGAGGCACTGCCTCAAGAAGGCAACATCCATCATCAAAGATTTCCACCATCCGGACCATGCCATCTTTTCGCAACGACCATTGGGCAGGAGGTACAGAAGCCTGAAGTCCCACACCACCAGGTTCAAGCACTGCTACTTTCCTTCAACCATTTGATTCTTGAACCAACCGGCAAAATCTAATCACTACAGTTTAGCAACACTATAACTACTCTAATCACTTTGCACTAAAATAGCCTTTGTACTTTTTTGTTCTAATTGTGTTTTTTCTTGTAAAAATTGTGTATAATTTATGTTTAATTTATGTTTTTCTTGTGAATGTGGCTTTTATGATGTTGTGTGCCAATGATGTTGCTGCAAGTAAGCTTTTCCTTGCACCTGTGCATACACTTACTAGTGTATATGACAATAAACTCGGCTTTGACTTTGATATCCTTTTGAGAACATTATGTTCCTTGAGCACAGTTTACACCAGACCAGTCTCTGCGTTAGCCTGAATACCTCAGCAATTTCCACCACTTCAAACATGATCCTACATTAAAGGCATTGTCCTTACTCCTTTCAAAGGGGACAACTGCATGTCTGCCATCATCTGCAGGTTACACATCACCTTGGTGAAATACATTGTCTTTTCTTCATCTGGGTTTATTTTTGGAACGGAGAAGGCTGAGAGGATATTTATTTGAGGTGTCTGAAACTATCAGTGGCTTTGATAAATTGGATATAAAGGACACTTTTCACAGCAAGATCAATAACCAGGAAGCCTATGACTTGCTGATCACTTCCAGTGTATTTTCACATAATTATTCCACTCTGACTCAGGTACTTACATTTCTGGTCACAGAGGCATAAATCTACCCTCCGTTTATATGTTTACTACCAGAAATTTAAGCACAGAATACAATGCAGGGTCATTCTTGGCTACAGATTAAATCTTCAACACCACCCAGGTAACAGAAAGAACAAAAGAAAGTTTCAAAATTGATTACTTATTCTTTTCACCTTTTAGAAAATCTAAAACAGTGCAAGATTTATAAAATTCATCATCTAGTGACAGAAATCTGCAGTATATGAACATTATTATTAATGTCAACAGTTTATTTCAGAACTACTTCATTCTTCATTTTTCCCTCAACAAAGTTCCACTATGCTATAAAGCAAATAACAAGCTTAAACATGAAGGGTCAAAAAATATCATAAACTTTAAGAACAGTTAATGGATACCCACTGAATAGAATATTCTCACAGCCTTAGTCACATTTCAAACATTTTTTCAGTTTTTCACATTTTCAAGCTTTCTGTTTCTTCTTTGTCATGTTTTCCCAATCAGTTTGATATCTTACTGTCAGTAATTATGTCAGTTCTTACCACCTTATTTCACTAGACTTGAATCAAAGAAAAGTTGCCTTACTTCAATTGATTGCAAAGTCAGAGATTAAATGCTTGGCAATGACATTGACAGGCATTCAAAAATGAACAAAATATTAACATTAAAAACTTACAAAAAATTTAAAATATAAAGACAATTTAAATTAATCAATTCAATCAAACAAAAGTAAACTATACAGAGAGTAGATTTCCCAGACTGCACTGGAAATTCTACGCTAGTTCAAATTCTGCCACTGTAATCCATTAGGAAACCAATGCCAGAGTGCATTTGGGAAATCACTGCTGATCGGCACTACAGAAGGTTGGAGCTTTTACACAGGAGTCCCTAATATCTGCACCTTTATGAAGATACAAGTTAACAGTTCCATACAGAACTGTCAATCAATCCTCAAGCTAGATTTAGACACTTTCCCTACTACCTTGTAAAGTTTAATGCAGAAGCTATTGTACATTAACTCTGCTTGTCGACAAGCTTTGCTCCATCAATGCCATGCTGAGGAATTCAGGAGGACATTTGAAAGATGTAGTTTTTAAACACCCACTGAAAATTGGAAAATCTAATGGCTTGTGTTTTCAGTGTTAAATTTCAACAGCAAGATAAATTTTAATTTCTGTCAAACAATCTCTGACAGTGGAAATGTTCTTTAAAAGGTGGAATCCTATTTCTGTAGATTTTGATTGTTGTTGGAGTCACCAAAATAATTTTCTTTTCTTTCTCAATATCATTTTCTCTCTCACTATCATTTGTTCACTGTACAATATCTTATATGGACATTTTATTTTATACTTCCTTGTTAGACTTTGGCCTTTTGAAAGATTTCTTTCTATTAATTTGCAGTCTATAAAAAAGACAGGATCAAGACTGATTGGATTCCCCTGCAAAGAACGAAGCCTGATTCAATTGAATGAATGGCCTTCCTCTGTATATGTTCTTTAATTCATGATTTCTCTGTAAGTAGCTGAGGAGTCACTGGCTAAACTAGAAAGTCTGGAAATTGTTCTGTGCAAAGCACTGCCGCACAGTAGAACAACAATCATTTAATCTTGCGCCACAAAGAAGTGATTTTCATGTATACACGATATACAAACTGCATGCTAAACAGTAGGAGGTAGTGATGTGGTTGTTCTGTGTAACTTCATTATAGTCCAAGGGATTGTGTTGCTTATGCACACAACAGTTTGCATATTGTGTATCCATGAAAATCACTCCTTTGTGGCACAAGATAAATGTAGATCTGCTGTGCAGCAGTGTTTTGCACAGTACAATTTCCAGACTTTCCAGTTTTCAGATACTACTTATTTTCTACCCATATCTGTTCTCACTTTTCAAAAGCTCAGGGCCTATGGATGTTGCGGGACCGTGTGGCTGTAAGAAGGTTATTTGTTCTGCTGTTTTCCAGCATTTTGACCATTCTCTCCTTTAAATTCCTTGAAAATTGAATTCCTTGCAATCGTCCATTTTCTGTGCTGCAGTACCCTGGCCAGTCTTATGACTCACATCCTTTGACTGTGGCCAGTAGAACCTACTGCTTTGAAAAATAAAAGCCTGCTGATGCTGAAAATTTGAAAAAAAAACACAAAATAACTGCAAATACTCAGCAGTTCAGAAAGCACCTGTGGAAAGCAAAACAGAGTTAATGTTTCAGATTAATGATCTTTCATTAATCATTCATACTGTTTCTCTTCCCATGGATACTATCTGACCTGCTCAGTATTTCCAATACATTCTGTTTTCAGTTTCAGAACTTAATGTCTGACGTGAACAGACTATGCTCTACTGAATTCACACTATCATCACGCTAGTAAAATGATAAAAAAGGCAAAAAATTGTGGATTAGTCAGAAATTGCCGACATATCAATAAGGGCTAAAGTATGTTGTTGCAGGTCAGCTGAACTTGCATTTCACCTGGTCTGCAAGTGTTGACAAAAAAAATCACTTAACTTCTGCAGCACTAGCGCTACCCTGCTGAGATAGAAATGAAAAAAAAGATTTTTAGATGTAGTATTCATATGACTTTTTTCTTTCTAATGTTGAAGCATCAATTTGATCTGAACGTCAGCAATCTTTGCCCAAGAATGACAATGGACTGACAATGGAATCTAAATGACTCTTGTTGGAACTTCAACAGATGATAAAAAGCCTTCTAAAATGATGGTTTGATGAAGTTTAAAGTATTTACAGTTTTCCGTGAATTGTATCTCAGTGTTGAGGCAGTAATTTCACTTTGATCTGTGTATCATTAATGCTACTTTATTCTGATATCTCCCATTTCATAAAAGGTGTCTTATATGTAAACTGCACACTGGCTTTTCAACAGCTACAATACCATCCCATTTCACAAACTTATCATATAATTGTATGTTTCTTAACTGTTTTGGTATTTATGAAAGTTACAAGGATGAACCTGAGTGTCATGTTTTTTAAACATACCTTACTAAAATATGAATCCATGCACTGAGCTATTATTGTTATTCTTAAAATGACAGCTTAAATGAACCCAAACATTGCACCAGCTGTGAAAATTCCATGCTGAAAATACCACAGGCTGTAAGAGAGCCAACTCAAGCATCAAAAAAAGATGTATCTCAGCATGTTAAGAATTTAGACTTACACTCGGAGATCAAAGGCATCTGTGGAACCTTTTCTCATCTGAGAAATGACAAGCCTGAAGAACAAAGAACAAGAAATGCTACAACTATAAACAAAAGAGTTAGGGCCTGGACAACCAGCATCTGAGACTCCAGCCAGATAACAGTCTGAATTAAAGGTTGGCTTGCAGTAATGACTTAATTACATTTGCAAACTTGTATTCCTGAAGAAGCTACAGGGCTTGTGAGGCAGGAAATGCAGAAATATTGGGTAAAGAGCACAAAAAACTCAAAGTAAGAAATCCCTTTTTATGCAAAGAGTGATGAACACTTGTAATAAACTGTACAAATGGATAACTCAGAGCAGAGGAAGAAACAACTGTATGTTGTGTGTTGCAAAATTATCATCAGACTCATAAAAAGTTAATTACAATATTGCTATCTGCGGTAATGTAGCGGTTAGCGTAACGCTATTACAGCGCCAGCGACCTGGGTTCGATTCCCGCCGCTGTCTGTAAGGAATTTGTACGTCCTCCCTGTGTCTGCGTGGGTTTCCTCCGGGTGCTCCGGTTTCCTCCCACATTCCAAAGACGTGTGGGGTTAGGAAGTTGTGGGCATGCTATGTGGGCACCAGAAGTGTGGCGACACTTGCAGGCTGCCCCCAGAACACCCTATGCAAAAGATGCATTTCACTGTGTGTTTTGATGTACATGTGACTAACAAAGCTATCTTATCTATCTTATCTATCCATGGTGCACAAAAGAAAAAGTTCCCTTACATACTTAAAGTAGGTCTCATTTGCTGAGGCCTGCATGGAGAAAAAAGTTAATTCTTCAGCATGATTTTCCCTGGGTTGAAATATCTAATACTGGAGGGCATGCACTTATGGTGAGAGGGGGTAAGTTCAAGGGAGATGTATGGGGAAAGTTTTTTTCCAGAGAGTGGTGGGTTCCTGTAATGCATTGCCAGGGGTGGTGGTGGAGGAAATATGATAGAGGCATTTAAGAGGCTTTTAGACAGGCACATGAATGTGCAGAGAATGGAGGGATATGGACATTGTGTAGGCAGCATAGAATAGTTTAGTTAGGCATTTAATTACTAGTTTTAGCACAACATCATGGGCTGAAGGACCTGTTCCTGTGCTGTACTGTTTTATGTTCTCTGTTGTGCTCAGTGCAGAACGATTAAGAGAGTCATCCCTCCTCCACACTTCAAAGCAAATGGGCAGAAAGGTAATTATGTTAAGAATTATTGATCCCATTTTTTTAAAGTAGCCTCTGAGTTAGTTGCTTTGAGACATCCTGAGGAAATGAAAGTAACTTCTTTATAATGTTAGTAAATCTTTGTTTGGATTACGTATTTGTTATGGCATTAGAGAGGCATATATATAATATTTCATTTGATGCTTTAAAGTTGGAGGCCTATTGCATGAAATGATCTAAAAAGGGCAAGCGTGAGTGAAGGCCAATGCTATGTACTGTACAGCTATGGGCTTCAGCAAGAGGAAGCGTCAGACCCATTTGTAAAATAAGTCATTTTCCAGTATGATAATTTGTATGAAGATCAGTGTGCAAAAATGTTAGCACTCATTTCCAGGAGAGCTCATTAAGCATGGCACAACCCTGTTAGGAATTGCATGATTTCTGGTAAATTCTATTTTCAGTAATAGATATAATTATTGTGTGTCTATACATTTTTTATTGTGCCAAAGCTGAACCACATACTTGCCAATAATAATAGTGAACAGGGGGCAGCAAATTATTGTTCAGCATCTCAACCCAAGGGGTTTCACAGTGATCTTAATAACTCTTATCCATTAAGATCCAGTCCCCTACTTTTTATTCTTCTTCCGAAAATGCAGCAAATATGTACTGTGACAAATTAAAAGCAACCTGGTTTCTTCCTGATTAACAATTATGGACAAATACTGGCAAAACAGAAATTGAGGACAAACTCTTGTTTGTGCAGATGAAGTATTGCTACTTATGTTTCCTTTTCCTCTGAGTGCCAAAAACTCAGCACAATGAAGAAAGATGGAGTACTGTGCAGTCATCAACTACTTATCAATGAAATCGTTTCAAAGCTCACTGAAATAATATTTCTCTTCTCACACTGTTTAAACGTTTTAATTTCATTACACAGCTAACATTGTGTGATCAGTAATGATCTGGATTTCACTTCCTGAACTAAATGGTTAATCTTTGCTTCATAGGCACAACTTATCTATAATTTGAGAGTCGTATTCTGATCATGTATCTTTTCTCTTGGGATATGACTCATAATCCACCAGCCTTGTCTTGCAGAGAATTTAAACATTCGACAGCGTATCTTTCATCAAACTTCAAAATCCCAGAATTAATCAGAAAAATCATTAATGCCAATGAGATCATTATGTTGTGAAAAATGAGTGCATAGGAGAATGATCATTTCACTCCCATATGCTTTATTTCTGAATTTACTTAATCTTTGGTCCAAATAAAGACTGGAAAATGAAAAGGGGTCCCTCGGTATTTTGAACAACATACATTGAAGCATAAGGTCCACGTGAATTCCACTGCTTCCCAACTGTGAGGGACTAGACTAAATCTAGGCTTATTTTGTTCATTGATTTTAGTGTTTTTCTGCTTTGTTTACCATCGGCTTACATGAAATTTGTTGAAAATTTTTGTAATTATGGACATAATTTGCAGTTGAAACCCTGGCAATTCCTCTCCTTTTTGACGTTGCTGAGAAGCTCAAACCCCCTCTCATTACCACACAAATCAGCCATTTGCATGACATCTGCCTATATACATCTGAAAACTATTGCTGCAACCAAACTTACTTTACAATAGCCTAAAATAAGTTTCGCATTTTGGTGCTATGAAGAAATCTTATAACATGTTAGTAACCAAAGAGTTTAGTCTAACACTCCATTCTCATTCAGCAGCAGCAGTTCAGATTACTGTAGGCACAAGATGCAAAGCTACAGCTGTCACAGGCAGGCTGGGAGGAATATTGCCGGAAGTGTATTAAATAACACTTTGTAATCTTGTAAATTGAAGACATTGAATTGATACTTCTTTTGCATCATGCAAAGTTAACTGCACAATTTGGGTCATAAAGGTAACTATTGTATGGTTCTGAATAGTACTATATTAATAAGGAGAGCTATGCAATAGAAGAATGAAGATTTGAGGCCACAGTTCCCTTCTAATCTCCCACGGGAAGGAAGTTAAGGAGGCCAGGCCAGATGTAATGGATATTTACAGAGTAACATTGGTAGAGTTGTAGGAAAAGGCCTTATCCATTCAGTCAATAAGACAGTAACAACACAAGCTGGAAGCTCAAATCAGGAGATCATTAAGCTCCAGGGGACAACACAGCTGAACTTAATCCGGATCAGGAAAACACAATAGTGTAATAAAAGGAGATGTAAATGAATCAATACACATTTTGAGATCCCAGGAGGTGCAAAAAAGATGTAACACAGATCAGAAATTCCCCAACAAATAACTTTTGTTGCATCAGCACTTGACTTCCCTTCAAAAAAATATTTCAAGCCACTTCTATAGAAATTGAGCTTGTGTACTTCAGAATTTTTTTCTGCTGTGACACTAATGATAGACTATTGAATATCATACACAAAGTCTTGAGTTTCAATTGTTGCTGAATGAGAACCTAGCTGTGCAATTAATAAGACCCCTTCAGTGTTCTCTAATTCAGATGTTTTTGTTGCAAACCTTTATTCAGGCTTTATTGTTGGTTTTTCTGTTGTTTTCTTTAAATTCTGCATTTCTTTGGGATTGCATCAGCTTTCTTGAAGTTGTCTGTCAATGTTTCCCTGAACTGTATTCATTGACTGGGAGAAAATTTTGGGGGTCAGAGGCTGAACTGACTCAGTGATGAAGGCACAACTGTGAGAGGCCAAAAACAATCTCAAACTGGTGAAGAGGAGTCTCGATCGGGAGGATGTTGGGGGTCTAGGTCACAGCCTCATGGAACTCCAGCAGGAGGTCATTCAGTCCACTGAGTTCATGCAGCTCCTGGCAGAGAAATCCCATCTGCCACATTTCCCTGTTCTCTCCTGGAAGCCACGCAAATCATTTTGAAGCCACTGATTGATTCTGTTGCAACCAAACTTAGCAACAGTAAATTGCAGGTCATAATCACTTTATTCAAAAAAAATCTTTTCCTCACATTCCCCTTGTATCTTCTGTCCAAAATTTAACATCAATGTTCCCTGGTCCTTGAGTCACCCACTGATGGGATCCATACCTAAATCAGTTATTATCTTGCACATTTCCCTCAAACTTTCTGCAATCTATTTTGCTCCAAGGCAACACAGCTTCTCCAATATAACCTCGCAGTGGAAATCCCACATTCATATTCTTCCTAAAGTTAGATGACCAGAGAAGAGTCAGAAGCCTGTATGTTTTGGTAGCTCTTACTGACCTGAGCAAAATTTAAATAAAAATACAATTCACTCTTCAGTAAAACCTGCAGCTGTTCAAATGGCCAGTTAATGCCTGAAGGAAGTACCATCCAGACTTCACCCATTTCTCTTTGGGGGCTGCACAGGAAGAGCATCAAAGGACTGGCCGGTTATAAGTATTTTGGCACTCATCCATGGATGCTGCATTGACATTGCTATTGGATGCCTACTGTCTAATAAAGACAGCCAAAGTTTCAGTACGTATTAGAGCTACTGTATGGGACAAACAAAAGTGCAATAAAGGCAGAAGGAAACCTTGCAACTCACTCATTTTCTTTAAGTTTACCTGACTTTCTTAGGAAGTTGCATTACTGTTGAAGGAAGCACATGATGCAAATGAGGAAATTCTGGACTAGTTAATTGACAGCATTATTTCTGTTAACCTTCCCACAGCAGATATTTATTGAAATTAATAGCTAAGATATTTTTCCTCATTAAGTCTAGTTTTCATTTTAAAAAAAATGTTTATGCATGGATTATTGCTTTGAAGACCGTGTTTTGCCACAATGACAAAAACATTTCCAGAAATTAACTGAGCTGGAAAGTGACTCAAGACAAAATAATGGATTCACTAATGGTGCAAAGCCCATCTTTTCCTAAACAAAAATTAAAATAGTTATTATTTTCGAGCCCTTTAATCTAATAATGTTTAACTCTTTTGAACAACATTAAGGTCTGGGATTAATTGTTGCTCCAACCTGCTTCAGGCTGGTGCTTTTATTCTCAATCATTAACCATGAGGATACAGATGATCTGGGGGATAACAGTCACTATTCTGAGCATCCAATTTCTGCCTTCCCATTAAAATGCAATACTTTGTATTCAATGAATTTGTTGAATCGCTGGAAGAAAGTGTTCATGGAGGGTCTGATTCATGGTACTGCTTGCTGTGGCCGCATTAATGCAGAAAGTAAAGGGTAAATTATGATCAGACAAGACGCACAGCAAAATATACCATATAATTTGCCAATTTCACTGGCATGGGCAGCCTTATGCCATTATAGATTTGCATTACTCGGAAAATAGGACTCACGGTGGTTGGAAGTTTCTCAATCTTGATAACTTGCCAATGGACTTTAGTGTCAGCAGTGAGTTCACTACATATTTGTCTATTAGGAAATCAACAAGTTTGCAGATGTCAAAATGCTCAACTCCTGGGTTACCAATGCCAAATCCATTTAATAACCAACCTGCTGCAATCCAACTTGGACATATTTAAAAGAGCCCTACAAAGCTCTGATACTCATCCAAAAATAAAAACTTGACTGTGAATTTTAAGACTCTTCACTGTCATTAAAAACAGCTGGCCTATTTATACCAGGAATATACCACGAGTCCAAAAAATAGGATGCAGGGAGCAGAAATCTTTCAGAAGTTGGGGTAAGGCTGTCAGATCACAGTAAAAGAATAAAGAGCTGGGCAATTAATGCACTGATCTGAACAATGATTGTTATTTGTTGAGTGTCTCATGCAGAGTTTATTCACAGGCTGTCTTGGCTTTCTATACTGGAGTGTTTTAGTTGCCTTTTGTGGTTCTGATTTTCTTGGAAAAAGCTAAATACTTTTGCCCTGTTCAGAAGACCAGGGTTTCCTTATTGTGAATTATTGAAAGGTAAAATGGAGGTACTGCAGCAATTAGGTTCACAAACTCTATTTTAGCCTTCATTGCAAGAAGATTTCAGAACAATAGAGATGCCTTGCTCCACTTATACTGAGTCTTGCATCTGAAATATTGTGTACAGGTTTAATCTCCCTGCACTGGCCAAAGAGCTTGCCCCAGAATCACAATTTAAACTTCACCCATCTCAAGAGCACAATGGACATGATCTTTACTGTAAAACAAATCCAAAAAATGTAGGGAGAACATCAACCACTATATCTTAGCCTTTCTTCATCTCACTAAAGCCCCCAACTACAACAACTGCAAGGTATTTGTCTCTATTGCATGATGCATTATCCTAGGTATGAGATACAGACATCCCATCACAGGACTTACACAAAAGTGTCAGTCTCCATAATTTCAGTCCTGATGAAAGATCACTGACCTGAACCATTAACTCCGAGTGTCTCTTCATAGTTGTTGCCTGATCTAATTATTTCTATCATTTGTTATTTTTACTTTGCATTTTCATCATTCACCATATGTTGGTTTTGCTTCCCCACTTTCAGCCTCTGGGTTGCTGTTCCTAAATTATTTTGGTGGATTACACCTTCTGGTGTTACACTATTGCCCAAAAACTACAATCTCATCAGGTCAATGTTAACAAGCCAATATTACGATCAGATGGAGCCTTGACCTCACAATCTACCTCGTTATGTCCTTCTACCTTATTGTCTACCTGCACTGCACTTTCTCTGTAGCTGTTACACTTTGTTTTGCACTCTGTTATTGTTTTACCTTGCACTGCGCTGCGTAATGAATTGATCTGTATGAATGGAACTCAAGCCAAGTTTTCCCACTGTACCTCAGTACATGTGACAATAATAAACCAATTTCAATTCCATCTACATGGATCAATGGGCTCCCATGAGCTTTTCTGGCACAACTGCAAAAAATCCTGAGATTAATCTCTGGAATTCTTTAGCCCAGAGGGTTGTGGAGGCTAGATCATTAGAAATATTTGAGGTGCAGATTAATATGTTTTTGAAAGATTGGGGAATTGAGGGCTATGGGGAGCTGGCACAGAAGAGGAATCAAGGCCAGCATAGATCAGCCCTGACCATATTGAACGGTGGGGCAGGCTTGAGCGGCTCTTATTTTCTTGTGTTTCTTCCAAAAAGGAACTACTTATAGTAGTTTATTGGTTAGTTTGTTCATTTCCTGAGGACATTTACATTTTTCTGAAGAAGCATGTGAATGACTTCTCCAGTGTGAGCACCGCCACAATCGATCAATCAAAATCAGTGAACTGCATTTCATCTTGACACTTTTATACTTTCATTTTTTTTTGTGTTCTACCAATACAAAAGCAGTGGTGTACTCACGAACAGGGGGAGTTTCCACCACAATGATCACTGAGTCTTTGTGGAGAGCTCTCTTTGAAGTTGGCAGCATATCCATTGCTTTGCCATTGACTACAAATTCTGAGCCATCACAATTTCTCCAGTGGCTGCATCAAATGGTAGTCAAATCCATGTATATTTTCAGTTCTGTTAAAAAAACGTAATCATAGCAACTTAAACCATTGATCTGTTCTCTCTGTTTTCATTTGGGAATGCTTTATGTAAATTATTAAACTCAAAGAAGAGCCAGATGTGCAACAAAAATTCAAAGAACAATTGTAGCACAACAGTGCCACTCAGTGGCCAACTCTTGAAATCATTCTCAATGTCAGAAATGGAAGAAACAAATCATTGGAAGATCATGTGGCATGTTTCACATATCATGTGGCATGTTTCACATATCATGCTGAGGATAGCATGTCAGACATAGCCTTTAACTTGCAAATATGAGCTATAAAAACTACTATTCTTCAAGCAGTAATAACCTTAAATATGCTCACCATCTCTCCCTGACACCATCCATAAATTCAGGATAGCCACAGAGAGCTGTTATAAAGGAGGATATCAAGATATCTGGTGGAAAAAAAATCACCTAACCTCAGCACCGAAACAAACTAGAACCTATGGAATTTGTCATCAATATGCAGTGACACCAGCTCTTGGCCAATTCATTTTGTTCAATGTTTAAAAGCTGGAGAATGTTAGCAGAATCACTGCAGGGATCATTCCCGTAAAGAAATCATGATCTGCACCAAACAACAGAAACACCACTTCACCAAAATGCCATTCATAATAGCTCCATTTATAATTAGAGTAGCCCTCATCAGCGATTAGCATCTTATTATTTATTTTTAGCTGTGAAATTATTTCATCTCATCATAGCACTAAAAAAAAATTTTGAAGGTCATTAATATAAACCTTGTTCCAAGCCTGTTCAGAGAAACAACATCTCATCTTTCTTTTAGGCACCGTAAACCCATCAAAATTAACATCTTGTCGAGACACAGCTATGTTTTCATAGCCACACCCTTTTAACTGGCACCAAGAACACTTTTGTCATTTATTTACCCCTGCCTTCCATTTAATCAGAGACCTTCCTCTTTTTCTGCAGCTGAACTCTGGGTTTTATTGCTAACTTTTTCCAGTTCGGATGATAGATCATTGACCTGAAATGTCTTTTTCTCTCCACAGATGCTGTGTGAACTGCTGAGAATTTTCAGCATTTTCTGCTTTTGTTTTGGTTTTTCAGCACCTGTCTTATTTTGCTTTTATTTTTGATTATCTTTGTACAGTATTAGTAATGTCATGTGCTAAATTGCATCAATGATATTGCAATCAAAACGGTCACAGAAATTTTGCAACAGATTCTGCCAGTTTATGGTTCTTTCATGTTCTGTCGTTAGCATATTACAGAATAAAATACAACCTGGACTGTGCTGAGAGGGGTGTGTGCCTGTTTCATATCCTTGCATCCAATCTTGCTGGCCAGGAGCACCCTGGATCTGACTACTGAGGTCCTGCATGACACCAGGGCCTTCTGCTATGTAAATAGGTCACATGGGCAGGTGAAGTCAAGTATAAAACTGCTGCGGAGGGCTTTGATAGCCCGCAAAGCCATGCCCCGATGGTAAAAGTTGTCAGCTTTTGGAATACTTCTGAACTTCTGAATTTTCTGAAATTTAATACTTCTGAAGTTTCCTGATTTTCAGAAAACTATTAAAAATGAAATAATTACAAATTTTTTAAAAAATCAAAAAAACCTAAAAGATCATTTCAATCACTTTCAAAGGATTAAAAACATGGCTGCAAAAGATTCTTTGAATTTTACAATATTTTATTTAACTCATTCCAATCTTATTGAAATACATCTAAAGATCAAGGAAATGCAAAATGGCATGAAATGACATGGAATTAAAAAAATCACCAACACAAATTACCATAAGGTATCAGAAAAATAACTTTAGTTCCTACTGCTGTAAAATTATTCTTGCAACTGGCAAAAATGCAGCAAAGTCACATTCTGTGGCCTTTTGTCAGAGAAGTACTATGTGAATAAGGGAAGAAAGATTCTGTTGAGGTTCCACCAAGGAAATTTAGACAGGTGCAAAATGTCACTACCTTATAAATTTCCTCCATATTTCGTGAGGGAAATTGGCCACATGCATATTATCGAACTGTCTTCAGCAGAGATGAACAGGAATTTCTTCTCTTGCAGGTTTGTGAGGCTTTAGTTTGTAATTCTCTCCCTCAGAGAGCTGTGGAGGTTCTTTCACTAATATTCAATATTTATATCAATATTGATATTCAAGGCTGAGATGGACTGATTTTTGCACTCCTGGAGAAGCAAGGGTTAAGGGGCATAAGAAGGAAAGTGTGGTTGAGACTAATGATCAGATCAGAATAGTGGCAGTGGGGAGAGGAGAACTGGTGAGGAAGCAGAAGGAGTTAGAGCCATGAGTGGTGGCAATGAGGCCTACAGTTGGCTGCAGCAGTGAGGGGAGAAAGACCAGCGTGAAAGTTTATTCATCCCAGAGACAAGCAGCAGTGTTGGAGCTAACATTACGATTCAGAAGGTGATGCATGGCAATGAAGGTAATTGATTAGTTAGTGGAAGCCGGTGAATATTTTCATTGCTACATTTTACCAGTTAAGAGAAAGACAAGGTCCTTTGATTGTGTGGGTGGGAGCTGAGAGTAAAATACGGTCTACTGTAATTAGTAGGCTTTAAATTAATTTAATTTAAATTAAGCAAGGGATAAGTTATGGCAACAGAGCTTAGACTTATGGCATGCTCCTCCTGTGCTATATGGGAATTAGGAACCCTTTCACAATTCCTGGCAACCATGTGTGCAGGAAATGTATCCAGCTGCAGCAGAAATCAAACAGTGTAAAATAATGATAAAAGAACTAAGAGTATTAAAAAGACAAGCCTAAAGGTTTTCTGTTTCATGCAAGGAGCATTCACAATCAGGTGGCTGAATTAATCATGCAAGCAGATACAAAGAGGTTTAAATGCTCCAAATGGGATTACAAAGAAAGGGATGCATTAGGGTATTCACTATTGAGGAAGGATATGCATTAAGAAAAAGGAGGTAGGATATTAATGGACACAACTGTGAAGAAGGATATCAGCTTAGATGATGTGGAATCTATACAAATAGAGCCCAAAGAAAAAACAAGTGGCAGAATATGTGAGGAGGAGTTGTGCACATATCACCTGCTTCCCCCCCAATGAGTACCGGTGATGTTGGGAATGTCATTAAACAGGAAATTGGAGATGCATGCAATAAGGGTACAACTGTAATCACAGGTGATCTTAATGTGCACATAGAATGGACTAGTCAAATTAGTAACAATTCTATGGAGGATGAATCTGTGGAATACATTTTGGTCCATTTCCGAACCAATATGTTGAAGAGCCAACTGAAGTGCAGGCCATCCCAGACCGGGAATTGTGTAGTGAAAAAAAAAGATTAATTAGCAGTCTTATTGTACAAGGCCCTTTAGGTTGGAGCAACCATAACATGATGGAACTCTTCATGATGCTGGAACATGGCAGAGTTGATTCTGAGACAAGGATCCTGAATCTAAATAAAGGAAACTTCAATGGTACGAGGCAAGAGTCAGCTGCAGCAGACCAACTCACCAAATGCTTTGGTTCTGTATTCACACAGAAAAATATAAATAACCTCCCAGAAATGTTAGGGAACCGAGGGTTGAGTGAGAGGGAGAAACTGAAGGAAATTAATATTTTAGGGAAATGGTGTTAGAGAACTTGATGGGATTGAAGAACCATAAATCGCCAGGGCAGATAGTCTGTATCTCAGAGTACTTGAGGAAGTGGCCCTGAAAATAATGGATGTATCTTGCAAGATTATTTAGACTCTGGATTAGTTCCTTTAGATTGGAGAGTAGCTAATGGAAGCACCTTAAAAGGGAGGGAGAAAACAGGAATTATAGACCAGTTAGCGTGACAATGGCAGTGGGGAAAGTGTTCAAGTCCATCATTAATGGTGAAATCGCAGTGGAAAACAGTGACATGATTGATCAAAATCATTACAGATTTACAAATGGGACAAACTGCCTACTGGAATTTTTTGAGGATGTAACTCATTAAAGTAGATCGGGTTCTCCAGCGGTGTATTTGAACATTCAGAAGGCTTTTGACAAGGTCCCACATAAGATGTTAATGAGCAAAATTACAGCATATTGGATTGGGGGTAATGTACTGATGTGGATAAAGAACTTTTGGCAGAAAGGAAACAAAGAATAAATGGGTCTTTTTCCGAGTGATAGACCTCAATGAGCAAGGTATTACAATGTTCAACTGCTTGGACCCCAGCTGCTTAGAATACATATGAATAATCTTGATAAGGGAATTAGATATAACATCTCCAAGTTTGCAATCAACACAAAGCTGATGAGAGTGAGTTGTGAGGAGGATGCAGAGAAAGCCCAGAGTGATTTGGACAGGTTGAGTAAGTGGGCAAATCACAGCAGATGCAACATCATGTGTAAAAATCTCAGGTTGTCCACTTTGGTGGTAAAAACAGCAGGGTAGGCTATTATCTGAATAGCAGGAGATTGAGATGGGGGAAGGTGCAAAGAGAGACGAGTGCCCCTGCGCACCTGTCAATGAAAGGAAGCATGTAGGTACAGAAGGAAGTTAAGAAGGCAAATAGTATGTTGGCCTTCATAGTGAGAGGATTTAAGTACAGGACCTGGGATATCTTGCTGCAATTGTACATGGCCTTGATGAGATCTTGGGTATTGTGTGCAATTCAGGTCTCCCTATCTGAAAATGAAAGTTCTTGCAATGGAGACAGGACTTATATCTGTTTGAGTTCAGAAGGAGGAGAGAGGACCGAAATGACACTTATACAATCTTGATAGGAATAGACAAAGTGGAAAAATGTCCCTATTGAAGGGGAAGTTACTGATAGGGGAAGGATAGTGTAGGCCATTTAGACTGAGATGAGGCGACAGGTCTTCATCTAAAGACTGAGGAATTTGTGGAACCTCTGTCAGAGAAGGCAGTTGAGGTCAAATCATTAAATATATTTAAGGATTTAGAGACAGCATTATGTGGAAAGAGATCCAGGGATATGAGGAGAAGGTAGGAACAGGGCACTGAATTTGCATGATCAGTCATGTTCAGATTGAATTGTGGACCATGTTTGAAGGGCTGAATGGCCTGCTCCTATTTTCTATGTTTCCATGTTTCTATGGTAGGGTGGGGTCAAGGGCTATATGATGTCCTCCTGATCCCAGCACTTATCTTCTTAAGTTCTCAGGAAATTTCAAGCCACTGTCAAACCTCATGAAGAGTAGTGATGAGTGGTGGGTATTGGCTGGCACCCATTAAATCCACCAATATTCCCAGGAGGAAAAATATTTAATATATATGAAATGAAATAGTGTGAATTGAGTGAGTATTCTGAATAAAGGAATTTCCAGACCGCAGAACTGATAGGTTTATTACCAATACACTGATACCAAAATTTGAAGAAAAATTATAAAATTATGGAATTGAAGGCAATGGGGAGCTCGCACAGAAGAGATGAAGCCTGGGGCAAATAAACCACAATGTTGAACTGCAGGGCAGGCTTGAGGGATGAATGTACTAATCCTGCTTCTATTTTCTTATGTTCTTATATTCATTTGGAGGTCAAGTTCTACTAGATACAGAAATTAGTCTTGTTATATATCATAAGCAAGAGAACTAAACAGCCATCAGTGCCACAGTTCTCATTTCTCATTCACTCCTATCGTCCTCATCAAGGCCAACTAATAAGAATAACAAGCCATTATCTTTTAATGGATTCCAGCAAGACATCATTTACTAACATACTTTAATGGAGCAGATTTTCCCTCTCTGCAGACGAGAGCTGCAATGTGCTCAGGGTTACTTGAAGCTAAGTCTGTCAACTGTTTGATAGGAACAACTCATTGTTTCAAAAAGCTTGTAACAGCAATATTTGAAGTTTACACATTAATAAATTACTGTCGGCAGAACTGACAAAAATTATTTTCCATGGATGAATCCAATGATTTACGAAATAATCCAGGTGCCAAAAAAAAGTACTATAAGCTAAATCCTGATAGCCAATGAGACATAGATTTAGTTGGGTTGTATGAACGTTTTTATTTGACCTATCAGTTCTGTTGATCTTGACTGATTGGTAGCACCAAGACTCAGAACTTGCAGTTTGTGTAGAGTAAATAATGTAAACTGAGTGGTTTGTGTTTCATATTGAGAACTTATTTTTGAAGGAATGATATCTTTCTAAAATATCTGTTGAAATAGGAATTCAACAAAAAAGCTTAATATCGAGAAAAATGCACTTAAGCTGAAGAATCAATCAACACATGTTCATTAATTTGACATTATTTGCTAAATACATTGTAAAATCCTTTCTAAGTCCTTCTTTATTTGTAGTGAACATCTGTTGCAAGGCCATGTAAGCTGCAGTCCTTGTGCTGATCTGAAGCAGAGTCATGTTTTCATCGATGCAAACTTTGGCAGTCAAGTTGGTGATCTGATGGCAGACCCAGCTGATTTACGTGATTTACGTAATTTACATCAGGGCCAATCCCTTGATATTGAGGAATAATTCCAGAATGATGCCAAATTTTTAAAGTTCTGGGGGCTCACGTTTACTTGGTTCAATCTTATCCATCACAAATTCTGAGCTACCATGTGGGGTTGATGGAAAACTAGAGGATACATTGGATCACCCCAAACATGCATGATGCAGTAACATTTTAAGAACTGTACCTGTAATCAAAAGGCTCTTGAGGACTTCATAATTACTATCAACATTTTTGATTTTGCCTGAAACAGGCAAAGAGAATACCAATAAACTTGTTTAGTCTTTTTGTTATGGAAGTACTGTAGTGGTTAGCATAACGCTATTACAGTACCAAGCGACCTGGGTTCAATTCTGGCCACTGTCTGTAAGGAATTTGTACGTTCTTCCCGTGTTTGCATGGGTTTCCTCTGGGTACTCTGGTTTCCTCCCACATTCCAAAGACATTGTGGTTTCGAAGTTGTGGGCATACGATGTTGGCGCCAGAAACGTGGTGACACTTGTGGGCTGCCCCCAGAAGACTCTATGCAAAAGATGTATTTCACTGTGTGTTTCAATGTACATGTGACTAATAAAGATATCTTATCTTATAAGTCATTAAAACTAAATGCAAATAGATCTATCCAGATACAGAGAGTTCCTTGATCTTCTCAGTCTTCAATTCGAATTATAACCATAGCCATTTCTTAACTATCACCTCAGGGGAGCAATTTCAAAGCCAAATTGCTTTGGAAAATTATTTTTTAAGTGCTGTGATATATCTGGTTTAATTTCTGAATATGCAATTATTAAATAGGCAGGGGACCAAATACTTATCAGCTGTTTGGTTTATCTTGTCCTTGCACTGAAACAACAAATCATATATGAAATGTATTGCTCTAATATAGAATCTGCACATCAGGTTATTAAGGTGTTGGTATTGGTTTATTATTGTCACTTGTACCGAGGTACTGGGAAAAACTTGTCTGGCATACCGCTCCTATAGATCAATTCATTACACAGTGCATTGAGGTAGTACAGGGTAAAAACAATAACAGAAATTTAAAAGAGTAGAACCATTATAGTATAAGTAATGAGTGGATCTGCAGAGAGCAGCTTGCAACGAGTCGCCACGCTCCGATGCCATGTTGCTGCAGAAAACCATCTTGCGAAGAAAAATGTCAATGGAAAATGGTAATTCTGCTTATCGAAGATTTTTCAATAATTCAAGCAAATGATTATTGTGTAATGTTTCCATTTACTTGAATAAATGATTGAATAATTTCATTCAGAATTTTATGAATAGAAAAACACCTTAAATGAAATCCTGTCCTTCATTGCCTCAAAGTGTGAACTGCTTTATATTAAGTTAAATACAGGCTATCCCTGGGTTACAAACGGGTTCCTTCTTTACAGATAAGTTGATTTTGTTCATAAGTTGGAAAATAGACAAAATCACTCAATATGGTAACCATCCCTCCACATTTTTGTAATGAATGACATCAAAAGCACATAAAACTGATAAGAAAAGAATATTTGCTAAAAGTAGAGAGAATGAGTAAACAATTTCTGCCATTCATATGTACATACATCAGACTTTTGAATTGAATAATATTATGGGAGCTCGTTCGTATGTACGTGTGCCCATAAGTTGGGTGTTTATAACCCGGGGACAGCCTGTACTTGCAATGTGTAGCCATGCTTACAGTATAGAAACCATGGCAAATAGTTTGCACAGAGCAAGATTCCACAGACCAGCAATGAGAAAAATAACCAGCTAATTTGTTTCAGGTGCCGACTTAAAATTAGATATTGCCAAATGCTGGAAAACAGCTCAATATCTTCACAAAGTGTCACCAAGTCTTCTACACCGATCTGAGGGGTCAAACGAAGCCTCACCTTAATATCTCATCCATATAGTGCAACATACACCAATGTGCTGTCAGCCAAGGCAATGTATTCAAGTCTCTGTCAGGGCTTGAATTGCCAACTATTTGTGAGAGCTAAGGCTGACATGATTAAATTATTAAATAGATAAACTTGAGTTGAATTCTTATTTCATACAAGTTGAATTAAGTTCTTTTAATTGATAAAGGGTTAATAGGTTAGAAAAACTTATTGTTTATAAAGCAAATGAACATTGCAGGGTATGTGCAGAACACACTTCATTAAACGTGTTTACAGCATGCCCCAGGTCACTGAAATTTCTAACTAAAGCATGTACAATTATGTACCAAAAGCTGAATGTTATAAAAATATGGCCAAGCAATGTCAAGAAATATAACTTTCTCTCACTTACAGTATTTTGAGTTATTTCTATGATATTTATTCAAAATGGCAGTTCATATGAACGAGTAGAAGAATAAGTCATTTGTAAATACAGTATGAGCTACATAATCTTTGGAAATAGATCAATTTAATAAGTTTTATAAACCCAGGGTCCTAACTTCCTAGAGCAAAAGAGACCTAAAGCAGCAGCTATGTTTCAGGATAGGAGAGGGTAAAAAATTGACAGGCTCTTTTCAACAACTCAAAATGTTTCTAGTCACTTGACGATCAGGTGGTTGTGAAACACAAGAAGAATTTCCTCGTGATGCATACCAGGTTTCATGGAAGCAGACAATTCCTTCATCCTGAGGGAGTTCAGACTGCCGGACATTTTTTTATGGCAGGCCCTGTCCTGAAAGATAGATCCTCAGGGACAAGGGCTACCTTCTCCTAACTGTGCAAGTACCAGGATAATAGTGAAAAAAGCAATTGGTCTCAAGATGAGATCCTTCTGCCTACATCAGTCTGTAGGTGCTCTGCTGTTTGCACCAACCAGATGACAAGATTTTGTCATTATCATGCTGCAAAATCTTGCAAACTGCAAGCAGCAGCTGGTTCCAGAGGAACATTGGCAAGAGGCAGAACCTGAAGAAGAGCAAAAGCTGAAGGAATAGGAGGAGGAAGAAGAAGTCTACCAGGCATATGTACTCGCTCAAAATCCACAGCTTCATCTCCCAGCTGAGCAGAGAAGTCAAGTATGGGATACACAGTTGGTTGTCATTTATAGAGAAATGATTTTCATAAGGGATCTGCAAAATAAAATATCAAGTGAAGACCAACTGGCTCTCTCTACATTACAAACCTCAACACCAACAGAGTAAACAGATAATCAGCCAGGAGAGGGTAGATGATCCATCACATTTCACCTGAGCAGAACAAAACACATGCATGAATGAATCACTGCTCCAATTAATTCCAAGGGTTACAACAACCCCTATGTATTGCCCAGTGAGTCACACCTCACATAAAGAACTCAGACTTCCACATTAAAAAAATGTCTGTGAGAACTTCTACTCTGCATTTATAATTGATATGCAGTTTACCTTCACATAGCTTGAGATCACAAAACCTCACAGTGTGAAGATTCTCACTCATGCATGAGATGACCAAATGCCAGGTTCTCCCAATAATAGGCATGGCAGGTTTCCAGCCTCTCTGAATGCACAGGACCTTCCTCCTAGTATATAACCCAAAGACCATGATTTGTAGGTTCCGTTGAATGAATGTGGAATCTGTCTTATTCTTCTCCTTCTCTGCAGCCTCCCTGGGAGCCAACATATATGGTGCTGCTGTGAGGCTACCAAGAAGAGTGGGCCTTTAAAGACTAATGCCCTTCCCTGAATGCTGTGCAGCAAGTTACTGGTTTATGTGCAAAATGTCCCACTGGGAATCACCAGGTCCAACAATGGCACTTATTTCTGGATGTAAACAATTCTTACACTGTTCACTGTTTCAAAGAGGACATTAGTCAATTTCAAAAGATTTTCCAGAGGATCTATTTGGGCCTGCTTTAGCACACCAGAAATAAATGCAGTCCAATTTCTAGATGATATTTTTCTTCAGCCACTTGAGCCTTGAAAGAACATTTCTCTATCTTGAGAATGATAAGTCATGCCATTCATGCAGAAGACCCTAATCTATGCTTAGGTTAATGATGGTTGTGTGCAAATTAAGATTTATGGATGACATGAATGCTCATGTTGTAACTGATTTTGCCATTTTTTTCTGACAACAATATCCACATAACATAGTTATACAGTGTGAATATTTAAGTTGTTACAACAAATTTAAATATCTAGATTATATTTTAGAAAAAGTATTGGTAAAGTTATCAGCACCATTACATATGTACAAATCACAAAGGAACTTAGGTGATCACAGAAGCATTGTTACATATGGAAATCAGAAAGTTGTTGTCTAGGTTGCCCTGTTCCTCCAGAAGCTACACTTCCTTAGCATTCAGTGACTGACAATCCATTCACACAAATCTACAAACAAGATGGAGACACACTAAATATACCAGAAAAAAATTATGGCTTGTCGGTGACATTTTAATTTCTGCTGAATAACATCTCTAACACTGAAAATTTACTCTTACAAGTGTGGAGTCACATTCCTTCAGATATTATTTTTGTTGGAAATTTATGGAAATTTATTCGGACACAATATTTGAAATCGGTGAAGTGAGACACCAAGGACCTGAAGGGACCTGAAGTCAATGGGGATCCAATGGCTGGAATTACACCTGACACTGAAGAGACTACAGGAAGTCCCCGACTTACGAATGCCTGACTTACGAACGCCCATACTTACGAACCGACCTTCATGGTCGGTTCGTAAGCAGGCCCAGCCCCCGATCCTACCATGGCGGCAGTAAATCTTCTTTGGCCCAACCCTGGGCCAAGTGCGCACATGGGGCTGGGGAACCCCGGGCCAAGTGCGTATGTGTGGCTGGGGACATGCACGGCCGCGATCCCTGGCCCAAGTGCGCATGCGCGGACACTGTTCCGAGTTACATACAAAATCGGGTTATGAACAGTCTCAAAAATGGAACCCTTTCGTAACCCGGGGACTTCCTGTAATCATCTTTGCTGGAGGCAATGCAAAGGTTTATCAGGACCTTCCCCCATTTTAAGTTCAAGAGTGAAGCTGATAAATAATGACTGCACAGTGTTCAGCTCCATTCACAGTTCATCAGATTGTGCAGTAAGACCATGATAAAACCCAACCTCCAGGGCACACAAGAAGCTAGCTATTTTACAGTTAGCCTAAACATTTATTCCATTAGTTCCATCAGCTCATTGCAGACAGCTTTCTTACTCACTCCTACTTTTTCTTATTCTTAAATAAAAACTAAAACTGGTGGAAGCACTCAATGTTTCTCCTTTCACAAATGCTGCCTGACCTGCCAAGTGTTTCCATCATTTTCTATTTTGTTTCAGATTTCCAGCATATGCGGTTATTTTGATTTCACGATTTTTAATTCAAATTTATTACAGGTTGCCTGCCATGGCAAAAGATCAATAAAACTTATGTGGCAGCACATACAAAAATCTTTGTTATCCAGGCCAGAATGGGTACAAAGTTACCTTTAAGTTAAACACCATGCACTATGCCCATTTGATCCTTCCTGTGTGAAAATGAAACATGGATACATATTTAACATAGAGCATGGCACAAAGCAAAGTAGGTCTGAATAGCAGGGGCCCTAGACCTGCACCAGCAGTATTTAAAGGAATCATCATTTACTTGCAGGGTGTCAGTGGATCTCAGTTCATTGGCTAGAATATGGCTGAAGCAAAGTTACATGAATGCAGTAACAAACAAGATGCGAGAAGAAAATGGATCAGGCAGCATCTGTGGATGGAAATGGACAGTTGACTGAAGCCCAGATGAAGGGTCTCAACCTGAAATGCCGACTGTCCATTTCCCTTCACAGATGCTGCCTGATCTGCTGAGTTACTCCAGCGTCTTGTTTCAGCATCTGCAGTCTCCTGTGTCTACATGAATGCAGTGTTTGTGCTTGGTTCTTTATGGTACAAATGCAGAGCCCTAGTAATGGTCTGCGAGGTCTCCATCATGACTTGGAGGAAAGAGGACAAAGACAAATCTGAAATGCCAGAGGAGGCCAAAGGAGGAGGAGGATGAGAGCACTGGTTCACCAAGCATCTCACTGTGTTTGCTTATCAGCTTTCATCTATCTGCTACCTAACTGAAGTTCTCCAAGCCCTCAAGCATTAATTGGTGTATGATGTAGGCCTCACACAGACACCCAAGTTACAATTCCCCAATGAGCTTGCTGTAGTTTTGATACAAGATTATTGTTCTGAAACATTGGCTCTGCTTCTCCCTCTACTGATATTGCTTATCCTGGTGAGTGTTTTGACTATTTTCTGTCTTTGATTCAGATTTCCAGCATCTGCAGCCTTTTAACTTCAATCTCTGCTTGGTGTGCATTCCAGGTGACTCAACAGACTCCCAATCTCCTACCACTGCAATCTACCCTTTGTTCTGTCATCCTCAGAGATCTCTGAACCCTCACTGGCCACTGGCAGCACCCACTCCCCCAAATGATTGAGCCAGTGGGCATGTTTGATCCCCCGCTGCATTCTGCATTTATGAGCTACCTTCTGCAAGGAAGGAAAAATGTTAGAGATTGTTACAATGAGTGAGTAAAATATGCCCGCCATGGTTCAATAGTTGGATGTGTATGACGTGTTTGTGGGTGATGGAATAGCATTAAGTGCGTAAAGTGAGTAGCTTGAGTTTTTTTAATTTCAAAAATAAACTTTATTCATGACAAAATATCTCAACAAAAGGAAAAACAGTGCAAAACTCCTTACATTCTTAGTGTCATTTGGTCAATACATTCAGCAGTGTTAACACTTTTTTTTAAACCATAGCACCTTTGCCAGTCAGGTGGCCAACTGTGACACACCCTTTCTTTGTTTGAGGGGCTTCCCTACAGATCCTTTGCGTTGGCTGCACCAAGCTTCAGTGCATCCTTCAGCACGTACTCCTGTGGTCTGGAATGTGCCAGTCGGCAGCATTTCCTTATGGACATCTCATTGTACTGGAAGAACAACAAGTTTTGGGCAGACCAAAGAACATCTTTCACCAAGTTGATGATCTTCCAGCTTTGCCTCTCATTGATCTCTCTTTGTCCCTGAGAACAGCCCATGGATCAGAGCGTCCTCTGTTACGTAACTGCTTGGGATGAACCAAGACATTGACCCTTGCATCCTTCTGCACACCTTCTTAGCAAATCCATATTCTGCAAAGAAGCCAGTGACCATCTCCTCCTCAACACAGCTGTCCCGAGGGCAGTCAGCATTGGGAACGATATTTTGAGTTTTACCTCACTAACTTTAACCACTTATGAAATCAACTTTTTGTATTACTTGGACCAGGGGCTATTGAATTTCCAGCTCCAAATCTTGTCCATCTCTGTTTGAATATGGAATTCTCCAAAGCCACTGTAACCTCTTTCTGGATTACTTAAATTACTCATGACACCTGGACATCCTTTCTTAATCACTCAAACTTGTCCACATTAAAATGGAGACACAAGAGACCACAGAAGTTGGAATCCAGAGCAACACACAAAGCACTGGAGGAACTCAGGAGATCAGGCAGCATCTATGGATGGAAGTGGACGGTCGATGTTTTGGTTGAGACCCTTCATCTGGACTGAAAGAAAGAGGGGAGGTAGCCCTCCACCCTTTTATACTAGCTACCTGAAACGTCAACTGTCCGTTTCCCTCCATAGATGCTGCCTGGCCCGCTGAGTTCCTCCAGCACTTTGTGTCTTGTCCACATTAACTCCATCTACCTCAGTGGCTAGGTACAAACTTTTACATTGTAATCCAGGTGTTTCACAAACCCCCAACCTTTGTCACCTAATTTACACTCACTTGTCAAGTCTGTTTGTTCATCAACAGATGTTTTGTCTTTAATTTAGAACAAAGCTTATACTTTGGGTTGATCTTTCAGTTCACAATGGATAAAGTCTTGAAAATTTAAGTCTTATCACAGAATATATACATAGGATGCCCTTTAGTAGCAAACAGTGAAATAAAATCCATTATAAAACTTCAAAACATAAATTTAAGATTAGTGCTGTTTAAATTACATAACTAGATTATGGTGATCCATATTCCAATTATTTCAACTGTGAGCTAAAAAATCATTTGATTGGACCATTCTACAAAACAAATATATGGTTGATGAAGCAGCACTAAAAGCACAGAGGAACTCAGCAGGTTAGCTGGTATAAAAAGGTGGAGGGCTATCTCCCCTCTTTCAGTCCAGATGAAGGGTCTGGACCCGAAACGTCAACTATCCATTTCCCTCCATAGATACTGCCTGACCCATTGAGTTCCTCCAGCACTTTGTGTGTTGCTCCATATTCCAGCATCTCATGTCTCCAAATGGTTGATGAATTTGAACCATGAAATCTTAATCTCAATAAGGTAACCTTTTAGATAGTTATATTGAATATAATTCATGTTAATTTTCATGCCTACAGTTAACTAGAATTCCTTTTCTTCATTACCACAATAATAAGGGCCCTCATAACATTTTTTTGTAATGGTCACTTTCAACATTATGTCCACCATAACAAAATCTGAGTGTAGCAGGCCATTATCTTTTACAGCCATTACTTTTGTAAATATGCTGTCAAATGTTTCAGCACAATTACTGGAGCATGCTTCATTACAATGTACATATTCCTGGCTCCCCTTAATCAGTTAACTGGCTTGACAAGTGAGTAGATGCGCATGACCAGATTGGTCAGTCTCAGCCACCGGAACATGAAGGAACTAACAAATGCTCTCCATGTCTGAGAGTTAAAGCAAACGTATGGCCCTATATGGTCAGAACAGATGTGTGTACATATGCTGCACAAAGAATTAGGCTCTGCTAAAATAGACAACTGAAGTCCCTGAGCATAAAAAACGCATAAGTGAGACTAAAAAAAGGCCGCCCAATGCACCTATAAATCAAACACTGCCCAAGACTTAAAATCTTTTGTGATGGAAAGAAATTCAGTTTGCATCAAGAGGGGAAAAAAAGCAAAAGTTGATTTTCAGCTCCACAGTGCATGTATGGTGGATCACTGCCTGTTTTGGTTTATTGAGTTTAACTGTCCTGACAACATATTCCAAGAGATGGCAGTCTTCACAAAATAAAGTGAGAGAGATATCATTTATTTCATTTACAGCATGTGGGTGTTTCTGATAAGGCTAGCATTTATTGCCTTCATTTAAATGCTCTAAATTTAACTGCCAAGCTTTACTGAATGAACACATTTTGTGCTGTGAAGGAACATAGTACTATTATGGAAGCTTATCGAGAATTTTGCTCCAGTGATAATAATGAAGACTCTGGGACAAAAAAATCCCTGCTGTGGTTCTAAAACATGGCAGAGAAGTTCTTCTCATTCAAATGCATAACCTCATCTTTCTTTGGGAAGAGGAACACATGCCATGGACCTCAGTGTAATTCTAGCTGTTTTCAAGAAAGGTGACAAGTCCAACTGCAGTAATTACAGAGGGGTCTCCCTGTTGCCTTCAACAATGGCCCACCTCAGCTGGCTCCTCCTGGTGTCCACACAGCTCTTCCCAAAGTCATAATGCATGCAAATTCCCCCCATTGCAGTCCAATTGACACGACTTTTGTTGTGCATCATTCACAACTGTATACTCTGACTTCACAAAAGCCTTCAACATCATCACATGAGAGAGATTATTGAGAACCCCATGCTGTGCCCAAGTTCAGTACCATTCTATGTCTGATATACATTGACATACAAGCTCTGACCCTAATAAATCATTTCAGCACAGCACCAAACTTCTTAATCTTTTTTGCTGTAATCCAGCAGTTTACCTCTAATCAGAGTCGTGTTGATCTGCAGGATGAGAAGAAAACTGCTCAACTTTCATTGTCTCCATTCCAGAGTCAAGATCTAGCTTCCGTCACAGGTTACAGTGTGCAGATATCGCTTGCATTTGTGCACATTTGGAGTTCGAAACTTATGAAAGAATGGGCTGTGCATATGGAAGATAAGAGTGCTTTACTAGCTTGCCTCCACTACACAACAGCACCCCCAATAATCGTTGAGAAATTGAAAATCATGTCAAGAATCTTAAAAATTCAGTCATTTTCTAAAGCTCAGGAACCATCTCTCAATGGAGACAGACATTGATAATGAAATTCACCGTTGTCTTTGGTGTTCCAAAACAGCCTTTGGCCAATGAGGAAAAGTGTGTTGGAAGAACAAGACCTCAAACAGAGCACCAGGTTCAGTGCACTAAGCAGTAATGACTCCTCCTTTGTGGATGCTTTTGTGACATGTATGATCCAAAGTAGACACCTCAAAGCACTGGAGAGGTAACACCAATGCTGCTTCCACAGAATTCTCCAAATGCATTTGGAGGATAAGACAGTCAGTGCCTTCCCTCTGGCAAAAATCTGCAGTTTTGAGAGTCTGATTAGACATACTCAACTTTTTCTGGTAGCCACATTGACCACAAACCAGTGTACTGCAGCTTGATACCAAATTCTCAAATTAATTGTTGTATTCTGCGCTCCATCAAGCAAGATATATCCAGGAGAGTGCAGAATAGAACAATTATTTTGAGAAATTTGACAATTATTTTGAGAATCCCCCCCACGCATTTGGAGAATTTTGTGGAAGCAGCATTGGTGGTACTTCTCCAGTGCTTTGAGCTGTCTACTTTGGATCAATCATGTCACAAAAGCATCCACAAAGGAGGAATCATTGCTGCTTAGTACTTCAGTGCAATTCTCAATGACCAGTTGAAGGTCATAGCATCCTACTTGACTCATGGGAATCCCTGGCCTGCAACCCCTCAGTGGAGGAGCAGCTTCCAGGATGGAACTCAGCTCCTGAGCCACAACGATAGGACCACATGAAACCACGAGCCAACAGTAAAAGGAGCACACAACTTTCCAAACACTCTGTCAAGCTCCAACTGACTTAATGCCTTTTCTTAATTATCCTTGAGAAGGTGGATTGTGCTACTTATTTAAACGACTGCAGTATGTCAAGTGAAAGTACTCAGTGCAAATCGGGAGAGGATCCTAGGATACTGTTGCCATGATAATGTAAGGGGAAGATATGTTCCCAATTTAGGACAGTGGGTATCAAGGAGAGGAACAGGTAGTCATGCACCCATGTATCTAAAAGTGTTACTCCTCAAAATGGCAAACATGGCAACTTTATAAGGCACTGGTAAGAATCCTCATCCAGCTGCAGATGGTAGATGTTGCAGCAACAGTACACTGGTGATGGAGGGAGTGTAAGACTGAGGTAGAGGACAAGGTGTCAAATAAGTGAGTTGACTTATCTTGGATGGTGTTGAGTTTCTTGAGTGTTTTTTGAGCTTTATTCATTCTGGCAAATGGACAATACCCTATCATGCACCTCGACAGTGGTGCAAAGGTTTTGAGAGATTAGGAGGTAAATCATTGATCAAAGTGCAGCCTCTGATCTGCTCCTGTAACCAAGTATTAACGTAACTAGTGCAGTTAAGTTTCTGTTCCTGCAACTTCCCTGCCTAACCCACCACCCCACTTCTCTCCCATCCCAGCGATTCTGATAGTGGAGAATACAGCAAAGGCAATGCCACTGAAAGCCAAGGAGTGTCATAAGAGTGTTTCTTGTTGTAGACAGTCATTGCCTCCCACTTGTGTGGTATGAATATTTTTCTTCATATATCAGCCCACACTAGTATATTGGACACACAAGAGACTGCAGATGCTGTAAAATAAAATGCTGGAGGAAAGTTCCTCCGGGCTAGTATCTGGTCCAGCTCTTCTCATGTAGCCACAGAGAGCTTCATAAATTCAGAGGTGGTTTTGGAACTGAGCACTGTAATCATCAATGAAAATTCCAGTTCTGACCTTATGAGGTAGGGAAGGCTAGCAGTGAATCAGCTGATAGTTGAACCCACAACATAACCCTATGGAATCCCTGAAATTCTGTCCTGATGTAAGGTGATTGATCACTAACAATCAGCTCATTTTGTCATGCATAAATAGATTCATTGGAGAAGTATCCTCCTTATTCCCATGATCTTTAATCTTACTAGGCCTACTGAATGCTTTTCACGGTCTTGATGTCAAGGATAGTTACTTTACCTCACCTTTGGAATTCAATTCTTTTGTCCATGTTTTGACAAAGGATGTAAGAAAATCAAGAGCTGAGTGATTCTGGTAGAACCCAAATGAGCATTGGTGAGCAGGTTATCAGTGACAAATACCATTTGGTAACACAGCCAATGACCTCATCCAACTACGGCCTGAAGGGGTGTTGATTAGCCAATTTGGTAGCCTTGATTTATCGAGGATATGACATACCTGGGCAATTTTCCACTTTATCATGGTGCAAGTGTTGTTATTCTGGTCTTTACCCTGAATGACGACCTGACTTTGCATGCATTTACAGTGACTACCGCTCTTGGGCAAGGTATAGCTAAAGATTTGTGCAAATAAAATATTCACAGTGTTGGATGCTTAACCACCATAAAGCTTTGCAGCGATTGTTGGGAACCACTGTGCTGGTGTGGAGCATCTGATTGTGTTGCCTGAAGCTGCCCTTTGTCTCAGTAAGGAAACATGCCATGCACTTACTTCTCAGATTTACTTCACTGTGGCACGAGGTCTGAATGGGAAGAAAATCAAATTCTGAACAGAACACTACCTATCATTTCTGATCTTCAATTTCTTTTTTCTAAAGCTGACACTTTGCAATTTTATATAACGACTTCCCCATTCTCCAAATTTCCAACTTGCAATGTCCTCAGAAGACAACTCCTCCTGATAGTAGTGGCTCCACGCATCTGATGCCTGTTGTCCTTTCTCAAGATTACAGCATTTCTCTTTACATAACTTTTAAATCAGCCCATCAACCTACTCAACCAGACTGCTGCTGTTCATGACTAGAGTGGGTGTTCAGAAACATAGCTGCTCAAATTTATCCTCCAAGGACTTTTGCAGTCTCCTCTGCTGAAGGTCACTTGGCCTCCATCAGCCATGTGATTGCCACTAGGGTAGCACTGTCAAAGGGCACCTGGACAGGCCTAGGCACACAGAAAACAGACTTGCAGGGAATGCATAAGTGTGATCAGGTTACCTTTGTATCTAGTACAGCATGGTCTCTTCCATCTGTCTTGGAATATTTATTTTGTTCCATTCCCTCCTCATACTGCTCCTCAACTTCTTCCTACATAGCTGATGGCCAGGACTTTCACTTCCTTTCCCAATGATTTACTTCATGATCGGCTTGCTCCTCATCTTTTTTGCAGCTGTTCCCTGTACATGCATTGACATGTGCACAAAAATGGGTCTAACTTCCACAAGTTTCTGTTTGCCTGACACTCATATACTACTTGGCCAATGCTGGGATACCCAAGGAATTCTTGCAGGAATTATGGAGAGCTCCTCCTAGCCCACAAGGAGGTCAAACAGTGAGAAAACTTTAAAAACTACTTGAGCCTACTGGCTCTTCCAGTCGGTTTAGGCTTCCCTTCTAAACCCTGAGCTCTTGCTCAATTGCAAAGGCTTCCATTCCTTCAATGTGACTATGACAGGAACTTCCTTATGTTCAATGCCTGGTATACAGAAAGCTCACTGACTCCTTCATTCCAAAGCAATTATGTCTGCCTAACATCTATTGAAGTCCATGCCATCCTGATGAGTGTGTATATGTGGACAAGGGCAATCACCTTCTTACCTGGCTTTTGACTTCTGTTGATTGTAGTTGATTGCCTCTACAGTGAAAGTCAGACCAACACTACGGATTTAATTGAAACTTCTATTGACCTTCGAGCCACACCACTCTGAAGGGGCTTTCCAATTGAAAACAAACATTGTCTTATACAATGTCATTGCTTCTGCTTATTTGATAGTTCAACAAACAGATCAGCTGAACTCTTTGAGGTTCTCAACTACACCTTCTCCCATCCTGTCTCTTTCAGGATGCCAGTTTTTCTTTTTCTTAGCATTTCCGTCTCCGATGTTTCTGCTCTCAACTTTTGGACTCCTGAAAGGTCCTCCATCCTCAGGAAATGTGGCTCCCCTCCTGCTGCAGTTCATGCAGCCCACACAGGCAGTTCATCCATTTCCCATACACCTGCTTTCACCCCCATCTCTCTAGACAGAACAGAGTTCCGTTCATCCTCACCTTATGTCTCTGCATCCAGCACATCATCGTTCACCACTTCTGCCAGTTCTAACAGGATCCCACCACCAACCACACCTTCTCAACTCCCCTTTTTCTGCTGAGTAATGAAGATGATCAATAAATAAAACTTACTGGCCAATTAGTAAATTGGTTGCTCATGTTTCCCTATCATGTTTGGTTTCAATGTCGGCTTCACTGTTCTGCTCGTACATTGCAGGGACCACTGCAAGCTACTGGAAGGCTGCCGCCCCTCTATGCTGGGAAAGCAGATGTCCCTGCTGGATGCCTATGACTCGTTCTTTGTCTGGAAGGGCCAGCTTCTAACTTCTGTGCTCAGCAGGAGTGGCTGTTGCATGGAAAATCTCTTTGGGGGACAGTCAAGGGCATTTCCATGAAATTCTGTGATAGGAGAAGAATTCCTGATACCTAGAGGAAGGAGGTAACTTTTCAACTCCATAATGCTGCTTGGCCACTCACAGGACCTGACAGGCCCACATTACATTACTGCAGCAGAAGCCTTCAGTTCCCACACATCAGTTTGCTCCCTGATGGCTGCTCTCTTGTACAGCAATACTCTCGTTGACCTGCTGCCAGCTGACAATTCACTGAGCTCTAATGGCCTTGGTCATGTCCCTTGGGAATCAGAAACCTGATCGTTAACTCATTGTAACGCCAATATATTAACGGTAGCTGCACATAAATGTGTTTCATTTCCAATGTTCTCCTGGCCCTACATAACCTCCTGCATAGTGTGTGAGATGCAGCATTTCTCCATAGTTCCAGTCACCTTGTGCATTTGGGCTCACAGGCTAGGACAATGCACCAAGCATTTCATGTCACAGACTCACGACAAGGCTGATTTACTTGATGAATGTCTGGCTGGGACAATGTCTGGTTGGAATACAAAAGAAGTTTTGGAGCGTTGTGCATGACCTTGGTGTCCACATCCAAGGAAGAATATTCTTGCCTTGAAGGGAATGCAGCATGGTGTGATACCTGGGGTGAGGACTTGTCCAATGAGGATAAAACTTTTGAAGAATAAGGGATGATGTCACTGAAATATAGGATTATGAGAGGAATTTCACAGTGGATGTCCTGAGGCTCTTTCTCCTGCCTGAAGAATTTATGATTTCAGGTAAGAGGTCAGCTATTTAGGACCAAGAATGAAGTTAATACATTTTGGACACTAAGGGATGCAGGATATATGGGGATTGAAGAGAAAAGTGCCCTATTCCTGTTTCCACATCTTGAAAGTTCTTATTCTGAGGCTTTTATGGAAGTACAATCCAACTGTATTTACACTGAAATATTATCTTTTAACCATCCTTACATTCAGCCTCTTTTCCAGTTCCCTTTTGTCTCAGTTTCAACAAAGAAAAAGATGAAAACAGAATCACATTGATGGCTTTTAATGACCTGATTTGAAATGCATAGTGAAAAGTCAATAATCACTACACATCAATTCATAGCACAAAACCTTCAGTAATTAACCAGTAGCACTTTAGACCTTTGGATTTTTTTTGTCCAATGCAAATCAAGGGGATGGCAAATGAATTAACACTTACATGCTGATATTTAAAGAAAAACATAATGGGGATCAACATTCAAGCTGCAAATTACCCGGACAGCTCTTTGATTACTTGCTGTATGTTAAATATTCTTAAACTAAACCCAGCAGATTTTACTTGCTCCAAGTAAGATTATTTGAACCTTAGATTTATGATGCAAACCAGTTGCACCTGGGTAAGGCTAATCTAAAGCTTTAATTAAGTTCAGTTACAATAAAAAAACTGGAAAACGAAGCAGGTCAGGCAATATCTCTGGAAAAAGAAAACAAATCTAACTTTTAAGATCGATGTCCTTTCATCAGAAAAAGTTAGATATCTAAATAGTTTCAAACAAGGAAAGGGAAGAAGGATGAAAGAACATGAGGGAAATGTAGAAGGCAGGAAAGCTTCAGTGATGCTGGTGCAAGACTAAAATATGAGATAATGGGACAAGTAATGACACAAAAGATCTGTCTAGAACAAAATAAAACAACAAAGGAAGTCTTGAATTTATCAAGCAATTTTCATACCTGCAGTATTTCCCAAAGCATTTTGCTGTCCATGAAGTAATTTGTAAAGTATTGTCACTGTTATCATGTGGGAAGCTCAACCACTAATTTGCACAAGTTCCAACATCATTAATGCTATAATGACCTCCAGTGTTATTTAGTGACAATATATAATTCAGTAATGCTGATTGATTGGTCAGTATTGGTCAGAAAATTATGAATGACTCCCCAACTGGTTATGCATCAACTGAGCAGAAAGTACCTCAACCTAACATCTCACCTGAAAGATGGCATTTCTCAGAGTACCAGCCTAGATTTTGAATGCATCCATGGAATAGGATTTGAATCCTCAACCTTTGTGCTTCCAACTCACAAGATCACACAGGATTTAGGTTTATCACCTCACCTGAAAGATGACCCCTGCACTGCACAGGATTATCAACCTTGATTTTCTATGTGTTTTAGGAATTGGATTTAAATCCACAATGTTCTGACTTCAGACTCAGAAATGAGGGTGAAACTTCCAGAGCCACAGCTGACAACAGAGACGGTGTACGTGGCAATATTAGAGTTGTTCCAGTAGATGCTGTCTGATCTGAAATTGCTGAAACTAGTGGCAAGTCTGGAAGACTGTAAAGTGCCTGAAAGAATTATGTGTTTACTTTACTGACAAAAAAAAACTGTGAACCCAGCACCAATCCCTGCGGCACACCACTGGTCACAAGCCTCCAGTCTGAAAAACAAGCCTCCACTACCACCCTCTGACTCTTATCACCAACCCAATTTTGTATCCAATTGGCTAGCTCACCCCGGATCCCATATGATCTAACCTTCCACAACAGCCTAGCATACGGTACCTTGTTAAAAGCCTTGCTAAAGTCCATGTCAAAACACCTGCAGCCCTGTCCTCATCAATTCTCTTGGTCACCTCTTCAAAAAATAACTCAGTCAAATTCATGAGATACAGTTGCACACACACAAAGCCATGCTGACTATCCCTAATCAGTCCTTGCTCTTCTTATCTCTCAAAATCCCCTCCAGTAAGCTTCCCACCATTGGCGTTGGGCTCACCAACCTGTGGTCCCTTGGCTTGTCCTTTCAGCCCTTCTTAAACAAAGGCACAACATTATCCTTCTTCCAGTCTTCCAGTACCTCACCCATGGCAAAGGAAGATACAAAAGTCTCTGCCAGGGCCTCAGCAAATTCTTCCTTTGCTTCCCTACAGTAACCTTGATCAGGTCCCAGGGATTTATCCACCTTTATGAGCGTCAAGACCACCATGAAGAAGCTCTCCCACTCACTGGATGTCCCTTTACCTGCTAACAGCCTCCCCCAATCGACCTTTGCAAGTTTCTGTCAAATGGCATCAAAATTAGCCTTGCCCCAATTTGAGACTTGTGGACCAGTCCTACCTCTTTCCATAACTACTTTAAAACTAATAGAATTAAGGTCACTGTTCCCAAAGTGCTCCCCCACTGACAGTTCAGTCACTTGTGCAGTCTCATTTCCCAAGAGGAGGTCGAGCGTTGTCCCCTCTTTATTAGAGCCATATACATACTGTTTCAGTAAACGTTCCTGGACACAACTAAAAAATTCTGCCCCATCTTATCCCTTACCAGTGTGGCAGTCCCACTCAATATTAGGGAAGTTAAAATCACCTATTATGACAACCGGATTATTCCTACAACTATCTGCGATCTCCCTACACATTGGTGCTCTAGTTCTTGCTGACTATTGGGGCACCTATAGTACAAACCCATCAAAATGATTACCTCCTTCTGATCGGAGACATAACAGCCCAGAATGTTGACTGTCCATTTCCTACCACTGCTGCTGCCTGACCCCCTGAATTCCCCTGGCAGTTTGTTTTTTTCACCCCTTTCTTATTTCTGAGTGCCACCCACATAGCCCCACTGGATGATCCCCCAGGAATGTTCTCCCAAATCAAAATGTAACTCCTCCTCATCTCTTACCTCTGTCTCCATCATGCCTGTAACATCTATATCCCAGAACTTTGACCTGCCAATCCCATCTATCCCTCAACCATGTTTCTGTAATAGCTATAATATCACAATCCCATGTGCTAATCCATGCCCTGAGCTCATCTGCCTCACCTGTAAGGCTTGTTGCATTAAAATAAATGCAGTTTAGCCTATCAGACCTTCCTTGCTCCCCGTCCTGCCCCTGCCTACCCTGCCAACTGGACTTGCTTGCTTTAACTTCCACTTTTGCATCACCTTTCTGATGTGCCACACCATTACTTTGGGTCCCATCCCCTTGCCAGTCTAGTTTAAATCCGCCCAAGTAGCTCAAATGAATGTTCCTGCCAGGTCATTGGTTCCCCTCCAGTTCAGGTGCAACCTGTCCCTATTGGACAGGTCACCTCTGCTCCAGAAGCGATCCCAATGGTCCATAAATCTGAATCTCTCTTTCCTGCACCAGTTCCTCAGCCATGTGTTCATCTGCCCTGTTCTTCTATTCCTACACTCATCAGCGACTGGCACCGTGAGTAATCCAGAGATTACAACTCTTGAGGTCCTGCTTTTTAGCCTTCTGTCGAACTCCCTTTATTCACCCTGCAGGACTTCATCCCTTTTGTACATATCAATATGTACAATGACCTCTGGCAAGTCACCAGCTCCCTTGAGATGTTCTGCAACCACTTGGAAACATCCTTGACCCTGGCACCCAAGAAGCAATATACCATCCTGGAGTCTCAGTTGTGGCCAGAGAATCTCCTGTCTGTCACCTTTACTACTGAGTCTCCTATCACTACAGTTGTCATTGACTCTGCCCTCCGCTGCTGTGCATCAGAGCCAGGCGTCGAGCCACAGACCTGGCTGCTGCTGCTGCTTTCCTCTGGAAGGCCATTCCCCCCACCAGTATCCAAAGCAATGTACTTGTTGCTGAGAGGAACGGTCACAGAGGAATCCTGCACCCAGTCTACACCATCTATCTTTCCTGGTGGCCACGCAAATTCTTGCTGCTTGTACCTTTGGGGCGTGATGACCTCACTTAAACTTCTGTCTACGACGCTCTCAGCATCCCGAATGCTCCTGAGAGAGTCCAACTGCAGCTCCAGTCACTCAATGTAGTCAGTCAGGATCTACCGCTAACACTGATCCAACAGGTATAGTATGGAGAGACACTGGAAGTTACCTTAATCCCCCGAAGGAGGAATATGCGAGTGCACCAAGACTAAAGAGGAAAGTGAAAGATCTTATCTTATTTAACAACTGCTCAGCCTCCACATCAAAGCCTCTTAAGAGAAAGCCTCCGCTCTTACACTTAAGCACACCACTTTGACCTCAACAACAGCCACTCTCACAATATACTTTTGGTTCCTTCATAAGGTGCAGATACACAAGAAAAATTCAATCATGGCCAACTGAGATCACAGTTGCTTTTTCAGGCTTAGCGAACTGGATCTTTTTCACTTTGGGGAGTTCTGGCTGAAGTCACTCATATAAGGAGCAGGATATATTCCTGTGAAGAGGCTAATTGAGTTAGAGTGGTTAAGGAGAAGCAGAAGGGATGTGCTTTTGCAATGTATGCATGAACTAGATTAGGCTTCAGAATTTGATTCTTTCTGCAGAGGGTCATTAACCTTTGGAACAAGTTGTCATCTCCCACAGTGAGTGCCCCTTACTGCATAAAATGGTCTTTTGATTGCCTACAGGGACAGAAAAGAATTACACTTGATGAAAGGGAAAGGAAGGCCCCTTGATGCTCATCTGTACTCTGAAGATGTGGGAAAGGAATGATCATCCAATTTATCTTGCTATCAATTTAATTTGTTCATATGTTTATATCTTCCCCATGTAACCATGTCTCTTCATGAAGATATAAAACGTTGTTGAGTCTCTCTGAGGCCTTACAGAAACCAGATAAAAGTTGTTAAATCCAACCAGCAACCATTAATCAATGGCACCTACAACTTCCCAAGCTGTGATTTACAATGTGCACTGAATGCCATATAACCAGGTAGAAATTGTTTGAATGAGATGGGATAGGTCCACTCATAATATACTCTCAGTGTTTTTTTTGAATAACACACCGGGATCCTGGGTGCATATAACGTTGGATATTTGCTTTGTTTATCTGATAGCCCTTTTTTCTTTAAGGTTTTCAAACAGTCATAGAGTTGTTCAGCACAGAAATGGGCCCTTTGGTCCACCATGTCAATGCCAACCTTTTTACTCATTTACACTAATCCTATTTGCCTTCATTAAGTCTGTATCCTCCTATGCCTTGTCAATTCAAGTGCCTGTCTGAATGTCTCTTAAATGCAGCGACTGTATTTGATTTCACCACCTCCTCTGACAGCAAGTTCCAAATATTACACTCTCCGTGTAAAAAAAACTTTCCCCTCAAATCCCCTTTAAAACTCCTTTTTCTCACCTTAAACTTATGCCCTCTTGTTTTTGATACCCCTACCACGGGAAAAGATTCTGACTATCTGCCCCATCTGTGCCTCTTATAATTTTATATACCGCTATCAGATCACTTCTCAGCCTCTTTCGCTTCAGAGAAAGCAAGTCCAGCCTATCCAAAGCTCCTGTGTTTTTCTTCAAGCAATCACTTTATTGTGCTGTTGTGGGATGTAGGGTGAGGTGGGAATGGGGGAAATTGGTTGCAATTTGCTCCTGAGAGTTTTGTTGGGTTCTAGGTTGTTGGCAGGACTCAAAGGTCCAAAATAGTTTAGACAGGGAAGTAGAGTTTAAGAGTCAGCAGATGCATCCTGAGGCATTGTGCATTAATCTATCACTATTTCAGACCTCAGTTTACATATTAATTATATGCTTTGCTGAAAGAGACTTGATGCTCTTGTTTATGCTTCACTCTACGGGCTGCTACACATTGGAACCATCAGCTGCAAATTGATTTCAAGAATATGAATGGCTCTTTCTCTCTGAGTAAGGGTTACTGCAAAAGAATGCTTTGATATTGCCAGATCTTTCCAAAGCAGTTCATGGAGATGTGCTACATGAGTGAGGCTGTGACACATTTAAAATCTTTGCTCCCACTTTCCAGATCCTTCCCTATCTTCCTTGTGCAAGGAAATGATGGATGCTACGTTTGCAAAGGCTAGTTCCTTCAACATTTTCATTACGGCCATGAATAAAGCTTTAACTGTTGGAAAGGTATGCAGATGACTGAGATTTGGGCATCAGGATCTTCCAATGAATTCTTAAACTCCGGGGAATCATTGGTAAGTGAACCTTTGATTTCTCTACTTTCTCACCACTGACTCACATCCACCTTCCCTTCCACTCTCTCAAGCTCAAATGAGCCACCTTTATGCTTGAAATAGATAATGTTGTGCTAGGATAGCTAATGTTGTGTCTTTGTTTGAGAAGAGAAGCAGGGATAAGCCAGGAAACTACAGGATGGTGAGACTAACATCAGTGGTGGGGAAGTTATTGGAAGGGATTCTGAGGGAAAGGATTTATTTGCATATGGAAAGGCAAGGACTGATTGGGGTAGTTAGCATGGTTGTATGTGGGAAATTGTGTCTCACGAATTTGATTGAGTTTTTTGAAGAGGTGACTAAGAAGATTGATGAGGGCAGAGTGGTAGATGTTGTCTACATGGACTTTATCAAGGCCTTTGGAAAAGTCCCACTGTTATTGGACAAATCATGAGCGGTGATGTGTCAGCTTACAGGAGCGAAACAGGACACCTGGTTGAGTGGTGCTGCAACAACAACTTCTTGCTTAATGTTAGTAAAATTAAAAGGTTGACTGTTGACTACAGGAAGGGGAAGGAAGGTGAACATGTTCCAGTCTACATTGGGGACTGGCAGTGGAGAGAGTCACCAGCTTTAAATTCCTGGGCATTAACATATCGGATGACCTCTCCTGGTCCCAGCAGATAGATAGGTTCATTCTTTCCTTTGGAGGTTAAGGATGTTCAGCTTGTCACTGAACACTCCAACATACTTCTGCAGATGTACTGTTGAAAATATCCTGATGAGCTGCATTATGGTCTGGTACAGCAATTCAAATGTGCAGGAACATGAGGAGCTGCAGAGAGTAGTGGACTCAACCCAATACATCATGAGCACATTCAGCCCCCCAATTGGTAGTACCTTCAGGACGCACTGCCTCAAGAAGGCAACGTCCATCGTCAAAGATCCTCACCACCTGGGCCATGCCATCTACTCACAGCTACCATTGGGCAGGAGGTACAGAAGCCTGAAGTTCCACACCACCAGGTTCAAGAACAGCTACTTCCCTTCAACCATTTGGTTCTTGAACCAACCGGCAAAACCCCAAATCACTACAGTTTAGCAACACTATGACCACTTTGATCACTTCACACTAAAATGAACTTTGTTTTTTTGTTCTAATTGTGTTCTCTCTTGTAAAAATTGTGTATAAATTTATGTTTAATTTACATTTTTCCTATGAATGCTGCTTATATGATGCTATGTACCTCTGATGCTGCTGCAAGTAAGGTTTTCATAGCACCTGTGCATATATATACTTGTGCATATGACAATAACCTCGACTTTGACATGGTAGGCTGGTCCGGAAGGTTAGAACATATAGGATCTAGAATGAGTTCGCAAATTGGATACAAAATTGACTTGGTGGTAGGAGGCAGAGGGTGATAATGGAGGATTGTTTTTTCACATTGCAAGCCTGTTACCAGTGGTGTGCTGCAGGGATTGGTGCTGGGTCCTCATATATATTAACAATTTGAATGAGAATATAGGTGACATGTTCAGTAAGTGGCTCTTCTTCATTAGGAGTTTGAGAAGATTTGGTATGTCACCAAAGACTCTTGCAAATATCTATAGATGTACAGTGGAGAGCATTCTGACTGGTTGCATCACAGCCTGGTATGGAGGCTGCAATGCACAGGATTGCAAAACACTGCAGAAGGTTGTAGACTCAGCCAGCTCCATCACGGGCACAACTCGCACCACCATTGAGGACATCTTCAAGAGGCAGTGCCTCAAGAAGGCGTATCCATCATTAAGGACCCTCACCATCCGGCTCGCTTCTCATTGTTACCATCAGGAAGGAGGTACAGGAGCCTGAAGACCTCAACAATTCAGGAACAGTTTCTTCCCCTCCGTCGTCAGATTTCTGAATGGTCCGTTATCCCATGAACACTACCTCATTGTTCCTTTTTTTTTGCACTATTTATTTATTTTGTAATTTATAGTTTTTTATGTCTTTGCACTGTACTGCTGCTGCAAAACAACAAATTTCACGTCATATAAGACTGATAATAAATATGATTCTGAAAGTTTGCAGATGACACCAAAATTGGTGGTACAGTAGACAAGCAAAGAAGCTTGCCTACATTTTTTAGGAGATTATACATATTTTCTGAAGCCTTTGCAAATTTTGATTATGATGTACTTGCGAGGTTACAACAGGATATAGATCAGTTGGGAAAGTGGACAAGGGAATGGCTGATTGAATTTAACTCAGACAAGTGTGATGATGCATTTTGGGAAGTTAACCCAGGGCAGGGCATACACAGTGAACGGCAGGGTCCTGGGGAATGTTGTTGAATAAAGAGACTAGGGGTACAAGTTCATAGTTCCCTGAAGATGGGATAAAGGTAGATAGGGTGGTGAGGAAAGCATATAGCATGCTTGCCTTCATCGACCGAGGCATTGAGTTTCATAGTTGGGACGCATGTTGCAGTTGTGCAAAAGGTTGGTTAGGCTGCACTTGGAATATTGTGTGCAGTTCTGACCACCAAAGTATAGGAAAGATGAAATTAAGCTAGAAAGGGTGCAGAAAAGATTCACAAGGATGTTACCTGTATTGGAGGGCTTGAGATATCAGGACAGATTGGATAGTCTCGTCTGTTTTCTCTGGAGTGAACGAGGCTGAGCGGTGACATGATAGAGGGATCTAAAATTATGAGAGGCATTGATGTTAGGTAGGGATATCTAAAACTATTGGGCACAAGTTTAAGGTGAGAGGGAGGACCTTTGAAGGAGATCTGAGGGATAAACACAAAGAGTAGTTGGTACAGGTGGCCTCTGCGTTATGACTGTCCAGGGAACCTTACAGAATTCACCCTTACAGAATTCACATGAGCCAAAAATTTGATATACGGAATAAAATTCACTCTTGCAGAAATTATGTTGAAAATGAATAGATATAATTTTCTTTTTCATCTTGCACTTCTTGACACATGTGCAGATGATGCAGTTTCGCATTAGGGAAAATTGCAAACCATTTTCTAGGAATTCAACCCCCCACACCCCCCCATGAAACAGGGGTCTTCCTATATCTGGAATGAGCTGCCAGAGAGGGTGATGGAGGTGGGAAGAGTAACAACATTTAAGAGGCATTTTGACAGGTACTTGACTGAGCAAGGAACAGAAGGATATGGATTTAATGCAGGCAAATGAGACTAGTATGGATAGGCATGCTGGTTGGCATGGATGTGTTGGGCTGAAGGGCCTGTTTCTATGCTGAACAATTCTATGACTCTAAATGGAATTGAATCCTTCATAACCACCAAGACCACTAATTTCCACCTTCTTAATGTTCCTAAACCTTGCCTCTCCTTCAGTCTCCCAATGATGAGTTCAAACCTTCATTGTATTGTGACTTACGGCTAAGATCACTTTCAGTCTCAAATTACCCTTCAACATAAGCTCCAATATCTAAACTCTGATCCTTGCTCCTCATTCCCTAACACAATACATTTAAAATCTTTGCTCCTAATGATACATTCCTCCAGGGCTTTCCCTAACTTCTTTCTACAATCTAATCAAGCTGAAAGGTCCTTCCAAACCTCCCAGTCTTCTTTTTACACCCTTCATCCTAACATTGATGGTAGTGCATTCAGCAGCCTTAGCTCTATTCTTTAACATCCCTTTCTGTAGCACTCAACCTCTCTTCATCTTTGAAAAACTCCTGAAGACTCACCTCTGACCACACCTTTCGTGATTCCTGCAAAACTCCTCCTTTCTGTTTGGTGTCCATTCTTCTTGCACTTCTGCATAAGGTACCTCAGAACATTTTCTAATATTAAAGTTGATTAATAAATGTTTGGCTTTATTGTTCTAAAACCTTGTGGGACGGAAATCTGTGCCGCCTTCTGCAAATGGCTTGGTCCCTGGCAAATTAACAATGAATGTGGATAGACTTTACAATTGTAACCAACAGGCCAGGAGAAAAAATATCATTACTGGCCATTCAATAGGCTCTATTAAAACGCAAACAATGATTGAACTGTATTAAAATATGGTATGACAAAACAAATCAAACACCAGATGCAACGTTAAATATATGCCTCATGGCTATACAATTAATTTACCATTCCAAAAACAACTATTTGGTTTTGAACATCTGATATTTTGCAATATTAGTATTTTGAACATTTTTACTATGATAGCACAGTAGAATACTTTCCAAGGTGTTTAAAATGTGCAACAAATATGATGAGAATCAATGCACTTGCAAGCAAGGGCCAGGATAGAGACCATCATGTTTTCTTGCGTTATACTGTAGATGCTCCTTGGTTTAATGGACTTGCAGGATGCATCTTGGCAGCAGTTATTTTCAAAACTGTATTTCCTTGATTACAGGCAGCCACTTTAAAATTGTGATGATAGAGATCTACTTGACTGTGTGATCACAGAACCATGAAATATAGACAGATGGAAAATAGTACAACAGAACAAATAGAATTCACAGTTCTCTTAGTTCTTTTTTGTGTTATTTTAAATATTTTTAAAAATACCACAACTCAAAAGTGGAAATAAGCTTTTTGTTCTGGAATGCTTAAAATGTCTGAGGATTCTGACCCAGCAAATTCTGTCTAATTCAAGGTATTTTTGATGTTTAAAAAGGAACAAAAGCAATATGAAGTACACAAAGAAATCAGTGAACTGTCATGTTGGATCATCTGATACTCATCAGCTGTTGTTATATTTGTTAGGTTAACACCTGTATTGCACCTCTGCATACATTAACTTGTGCATATTACAATAAACTCGACTTTGACTTTCTCTTTGACCTAGGGTTGAAGGGCAGGTATTTCATGACTGAATCTGGTGATAAAATCTGCTTGAGCATTAAGTCACTGTGCAACACCGTGGTTCTATTATTACACCGATTAATTAACTCTTTTAATGCTCATTTGAGGCTTTATACATGACTGTGTTTGGCTGCCTTCTCATATACCTGTTCACTTTTCAAAATTTTTACTCACAAAATGAAACATACTACTGACTTCTGTGCACTGGCTTTTATTTCATTATTAAAGAGAGCGCTGAAAATGTTGTAATCTTCTATTAAAACAGAATTAGGTATAAGGGGGCACATGACCTCAAGGGCACATAGTAAGAATGAAATTTTTATTTTGGTCAGAAATAATGAGGCCAGAAGATCAATGATGTTGTTACCACAACATTTGCATGATTGTTATTTTCAGCAAGGTCTAATATCACTGGGGGAACATGTGAACTTAATATGACCACTGACAACCTGAATATATATATATATATATATATATATATGAAATATAATGAGAAAGTTATTCTAATAAATTTGCCATAATAATTCTGCAAAAGGAGCATACATATGCTTCATGAGAAATATTGGCAATATTCCACAAGGATAGAGATAGTTCTGAAATCGAACTGTGCTTAGAATTGAAAACAGATAGTTCGATTCCCAACTGCATTATAATTGTGGAACAGAACCTCAGCATTGAAATGAGGGCAATAAATCATGAAGTTCATCTGTTGCCATTTAATTCTTTTAATTAAGCCACATCCTTGTAACTCTTTCCCATCTGACCATTATTCCACATTTATATTTCTTTAACAATGTTACAACAATGCCACAGTATCATCCTAGTCGATATAATGAACACTGTTCTTTGTTTAGTGACCCAAATAGAATTTTCTGGAGTTATGAAGAATGACTTTCATTCTTACAGACATAATGTACCTGTGCAGAGTGCAGACCTATGGCACCTCTCATTGTACGATTTGAAACATACACATTGATAGCAAAAATAGTTTGTATAAACATAGCCTGGGATCTTTCTTACAAAAGGTGTGTGTGTGTGTGTGTGTGTGTGTGTGTGTGTGTGTTTGTTGTACGGGGAGAGTGAGGTGCCACAATATACTTGACTGAAATGGAAAGTTAAAGTTAGCCTTTGGATCACAGCTCAAGATTTATTTTCAAGAACCACCAGATCTAAGCAAAAGCATTTTGTACAGTTTGGCAGTACAATTCAGCTTCCACTTATCAGTTATGCAGAAGCCTGTAAAAGAGATATTACTTTGAGGAATTACAGATGGTACCTTTAATCATATCTTATTGCTGATCATCTCAGCTGTTTTATCACATGGTGCTCAAAGAACAGCATATCCTGTTGAAATCAGTATATTTATGTGGAATGGAAGCAAACACTGGAAGCCACTAATTAAAAGAAAACCAGTGTCTATGCTGGGATATTGTGAATTATCAATTGTTCTAATGGCACAAATAATAACTCAACTGCCCACTGACAAGATAATTGATGGGAATGAGGTTTAAAATGCTAATTAAACACAGTGAGCAATTATTTCCTGGAGCAGTAATTTGCATAACTTATGACAGAATTACTATTATAATGATTCTATCAACTGACATTATGCAATTTCTTAGAAAATGTAAATGGACAAATAATCATGTTCTCTGCCAAGAGTTTCATTTCGGCAGTGGTTTGGTAGGCAGACAACAACTGTGCACTTCAACCTATTAAACATATATTACTCCATTTTCTGCACATTGTTTAATTCACTATCTGTAACCACAGACCTCTACATTCTTTTGAGTAAGGGCAACCACCAAAAATTAAAAACAAAGTCATTTTGAGTACTCTTTGAAGCAATAATAACTTGTCTTTCATGGTTTAAAATTGCTATTTTGCATGCTTATTTAGTACCTCATCTCAAGAAATGTTGTCCTTGCAATACTTCTGGAACACATTTTAAGAATTAAACTCCATATTGTGACTGGCACTTCACAATTCTGTAATGCCTTAGTATATTTACTCAATGTTTTTTTTTGAATTGTGCCATCCATTTGCTTGTACTATCAGCTAATTTTCAGTACCAGAAGGTTGATTGCCAGTAATTAACATTTATCACAGTGCTAAAAGGCAACTTAAATGTGAAACAACAAGATATAACTTACTGTGATGAATTTAATTCACACCTACTATCTAAACACAGACCCTTTACCCCATTCAATAAAATGAGACAGGAGCAGAGACAGTGATTTTGTTTTCATCAAGCTGTAAGTGGAGAAGGCCTACTTGGAAAACATCTGCACATTGCCTAATCAGAACCAACGATTTTTTGTTGCAAGTTATCCATCTGTGATCTTGGCTCAGTTTTTATCTCACTATTAGTATAGCCTGACCTGCCGGGCATGTCCCGTAGCCCTGCAATTAGCAACACATAACAAAGAAGCATAATCATCCTCTTACTGCCTAATTAAAACATCTGACGATTTCACCTCTCACAGATACTTCTTTTGGACTATTCATCTCTCCTCCCACCTTCTCTGCAGCTGAAAATTACGTTTTCTTTTTATCTTTCTTCTCCAGTTCTGATGAAGGATTTTCGACCTGAAACATGAGCTCTGTTTCTCTTTCTACAGATGCTACCTGTGTATTTCCAGCATATTCAGTTCAGATGTCACTGAACAATGTCTCTGCTCCTTGCATGAATCTGATTCATTTTTTGCATAAAATATCACAGCAGTAACTATCAGCCTCAGTCATACGTTGCCACTGTCAGCATGGTATTGCAGGATGGCCTGTATATGTTTTTTCAAACACAGAGCAGATCTTGCTCCTAACACTTGGACAATGACCAGGATATTTCTAACTTGGCTTCCAGCACAGCCACCATCCTAGTTAGCAGAGGCATCTGTCCTCCCAGCATTGGCTGCCACTACTTTCAAAGTGTTCTGCAAGGGGGCAGTATGAACTTGCTTAGGCTTCCCAAATCTCAGGCTTGGGAAACCTGTTTGCTGACTCTGGCCCAAACTGAACTGTTGCAAGCTCAGCAGCGCCATTCAAATGAATGGGCGGGAGGTAAAGAGTTTACTTTAATATTTATTTAAATGCTTTCAATGTTTTAAATTCCTTTCAATGTGTGAATGTGTTTTTTTTAGTTTTAAATATAAACAATATTATTTTCTAATGTCCCATGTATTACTGAACATCAAAGATATCCACAAATATTCAATGGCCCCAATCATGCTGATAGCTTTGACAGCCTTTGAGATGGGATGGTTGGGGCCTCATAGAGTCCTAGAGTTATACAGTACAGAAATGGGCTTTTCGGTCCAAATCTTCCATGCTAACTGTGATTCCCACATACACTAATCCCATTTCCCTGAATTAGGCCCATATGCCCCTCCTCCTTTCCTCTCCAAGTACCTGTCCAAATGCCTTTTAAACACTGTAATTGTATCTGCCACTACCACTTCCTCTGGCAGCTTATTCCATATAACCACTGCCCTCTGTGTGAAAAACTTGTACCTCAGATCCCCTTTAAATTTCACCCCTCTCACCTTAAAAGCTATTGCCACTTTGGCTTTCAGAACCATTGTGTGAGGGCAGCAGGCTGCTGAGACTGATAGACTCTGTGCGCATTGGGCCATGTTAAAATGCGGATAGCAGAAGAATGACCGAGAACCATGCTGAAACATACATGCTGGCACGGGGCCAGGAAGCAGCAATTTGGGAACAAGAGAACATCTGCCCCCATTACATTATTGATTTGATCAAATACAATACTTCATGTCTGTCTTTATTATTGATCTCTTGATGTTATGCATGATTATTAATTCATTGAAAATATCCTGAAAACTCCTTTCAGGCTTCAAGAAGGAGAACAAAATAGCAACTTTCACAATTCAGAAAGACTCAAAATGCTTCATGATCAATGAATTATTTGTGAGATGAGATTGTCATAGGTAAATTAAATCTAAATATTGTTTATTTCATTACTGGCATTGTTCAGCTGCTAGGTAATGGTGTGAGATATTTTTAGAATATCAATCTTATTTTTATCCAACAATTATGAAAACTGTTAGCGAATAAACAGATTGGACATACTCAAGATGAGGCAGATCATTCTAGCTTCAAAATCCAATTCACCACCCCTTAACAACTATAGATTTGACAAGGCACAGGTCCTGTGCTCAAACACCTGAAGCATTTAAAACGAGCCAGGATCATCAGCTGAATCCCCAGTGGAATATCACAAAACTTGGTCATTTTGAAAATGACTTTGTGAATCACACATCTTAAATGTCAAATGCAGAAAAACTGCTTTCATGTAATAATATTTACATAAAGCACTTACATTCTTCTGTTTTCAAAAGAAGTGTGAGGATTGGTGCAGGAACAAGTGAGTTAATTTTTTTGTTCAAAATAAATCACTACAATCACCAGATAGTTGCCCAAGGCTCCACGACATCATTGACTTGTTCATAAAAGCAATCAAAAAGATGCCTCTCACACTCACCAGACCAAAGTCTTCTGCCAACCTGTTCTCGCTGAACCACATGTAATCCAACATTAAAGATTCATGGCAAGAACCTGGAAAACACGGACCCCTTAGTGTTCTCTTGGGAACCACCTCTCACCGAAGGCAAATATTGATGATGAAATTCAGCATTGCCAACAATGCTCCAACACAGCCTTTGGTCAATTGAAGAAAACAGTATTTGAAGATTGAGATGTCAGAACTGGCAAAAAAAGCTCATGATCTACTGAGCAGCAGTGATCCCCACCTTCCGATATACTTCTGAGACCCGAACAACCGACAGCAGTCTTCCTCAAGGCACTGGAAGAATACCATTGATGTTGTCTCCATAAAATCCTCCAAATTTTTTTTACAAGTGTAAGCGAACCAATGTCGGTGTCTTCTCCTCGATCAATATCCAAGCACTGAAGTCCTTGTTACTCTCAGTCAGCTTTGGCCACGTCATTCCAATGCCTGATGCCAGACTCCTGAAACACACACTCCATTCCTTGCTCTCTCCTGGAAGGAGATTACTTGGCAGACAGAGAAAAAGATTCAAGGATATGCTCAAAATTTCCTTTGAGAAATACAATATTCCCACTGACTCCTGGGAAGCTCCGATCCTTGACTGCTCAAAGTGGAGAAGGTGCTTTGGGATGGTATTGAGAACCCCAAGGCCACATGTTAGAAGCACACAGACACAGTGTAGAAGTAAGCAGCAGAAGAGTGCACCACCTCAGAAACTATCCACCTGTCCACCCTGTTAGCCAACTCCTACACCATTAGTGGAAGAGTCTGTGGCTGATGCTTTGGCCCCATCAGCCACGACAAAACATACAAAACCCAAGTGGAAGCAAATCATCCTCAATCCCAAGAGACTGTCTAAGAGAAAAGTCGAAGGTACAGCCACACATTCAGTGAAGAATGTACAGTGAAGAAAATGGAAAATGGTTAAAAGTTGTCTGCAAAATACCTTTAGATCTTTAAAATTTATTAGTAATAGATCTATAGTGATGCAAATAGGTAATTGATGATATTAGAGTTCAATAATATACATTGACATGCTCATAACTGTTACAAATAATATTTATTAGAAAATGCAATTCATTAAATCTTTCCCCTCGATGGAAATGGATAACTATTGACATGGAAGGCTTCCACAAGACAGCAATTTAATTCAAGAAACACCCTGTTCTCTTGGTGGTCATTGTATTGCTAAGTCATAAAATCTTACTCAACACTTATTCACATAATGAACTTAAATATTTAATAAACATTCAAAGAGAATCTTTTTTGTTCCAGTTATTGTAATTCTGGAACTAAGCAATGCTGAACCAATTTGACTGACCAATCTGACTGATCAGATGTATAATATTCTAATGGAATTATTCTGCACTTCACTTGGTAACAAGAGTAAGCTTCTATCAGCAATGAACTCTACAACTCCTGGCACCATTGAAATACATTAGCAATTACAAAAGAACCTCACTGTATACATTTCTATAAGTGAACATACTCCTGCTGTGTATTTCCCTTGCCAACCAGTTATTCATAATCTCCACAGATGTTTAAAATTTAACTGAGTATTAAGGAAGGAAGCTGCAAGAAAATGTTTATCTTTCAACGGAAAATGTACTTTACAATATGTAAGAGGCAAATATTTTTATTTGCTTTCAATTTCCACTTTTCATTCCTCATTCCCGAAAGGCTTTCTCTCTCCCTTTTCCTTCTTTAGTTCTATAGGCACTGAACATTCTATAACACTTAAACTAAGTTGCTGATTTTAACTTAGGAATCTTGGCAATGAATGTTTGTAGACTCCATGCAAGAGCATGACAGACACATTCAAGAAGTACAAAGCTCATTGTAATAAATACAGGGAACCTTTGTTAGTTTTGTCATTCCCCATCACTTCAACGCTGTTGTACTTTTACAGACACTCATCTGAGATCATTCAACACTGTATAACCAGAACCAACTCTCTGGGGCAAGTTGAACATGGCTCATACTTGGAATTTAATTATGCAATTGATAAGCTCGTTATCAAAACCACCATATCACAAAATTTGATTATGAAGCTGTGTGTACCACTTACCCCTCCAACCTTTTCGAAATGTTCTCTATCTCTTCTGAAGTCTATAAGTTGTCCATTAAAAGACCACGAGAATTCAACATTCAATGAAGGGTCATGGGAAACTTGGCATGGTAAGATTGTACTTTCACCCACTGTGACATCCATATCCGAAGGTGGAATAGTAATTCTCGTTCGATCTGTTATTTACAAGAAGAAAGTCATTTTAAAAACTCATCCCAGAACTTACCAACTCTTATTAGAAGGCAAAGTGAAAGATTCTTCTTTCCCCAAACACAAAAAGACAGTCTTAATTGAATTGCTTACAATAGTGCGACTAATAAACAATGACTGAAGGCCCTCTGCAAGGCTGAGGCTGAATTCCAAATGACTCTTCCTCAAGGAGAGAAGCAAGGCCCTACCTACACTGTACAATAAAGTTCAAAAAATTGCAGCTAAGTTACCAAATGGGCAGACAAAATTCACAAACATTGATAGAGATAATACAAAATTCAATAGCTGACTTGCTTTTTGGGGGGTGGGACACAGCTCACATAGATGCTTTACAGACATTAAAGGATGTAGGTAGAATCTTTTACTTCAGTAACACTTCTTTATTTTCCATACTTGTCCCTTTGTGCCCTGCAGTTCAAAGCTCCAATCCAAGAACATGATTGGTGTGGTTTTTGAACTTTGCTACACAAGCAGGTAAGTCTGGGGTCTGAGATTGGCTGCAAGGATTGCAAGCCACAGGAGCAGCTGAGATGGGGACCAGAAGTTGCAGAGTGAGAGAGTGAGAGACAGTGAGATTGCAAGGGAGAGAACGATTGTGAGAAGAGACAGCGAAGGCTAGAAGAGACAGCGATAGAGAGAGACAGCGATAGAGAGAGAGAGACAGAGAGAGAGACAGAGACAGAGGGAGAGAGAGAGGGGGAGAGGGAGAGAGAGAGGGGGAGAGGGAGAGAGAGAGGGGGAGAGAGAGAGAGACAGAGAGAAAGGGGGAGAGAGAGACAGAGAGAGTGAGCATCAGATAGACAGACAGATAAAAAGAGACCCTGGGAACAGAAACAGGTCAGACAATTCTGTCTATTAGAATACAGTCCTGACATTGTCATAGATCTGACATTGCAGACTCCGCAGTTCCCACATGATTGCAGTTTTAGCAAGGCCTTAGAGGTTAGACTAATAATGGCAAATTATTCCGCAGACAATTATGGATTCAACTGTTTTAAATAGTTTCACTTTCCCCATACACCCAACCTCACTGTTCCCTAATAGCCTATTTCTAACATTCTATTGCCTGTCTATTGGTACATGGATAGGGTTGTTTTCAGCAGTCTATAACCCCTGGTCTGACCAATTATTCTTGTTAAACCTATTTTCTTAATTGTTGTCTTTCGCTCTTTTATCAGTTTTTTGCAACGTTAACCTTTCATATTCACTGACTCCTCTTATTTTCCATAACTAACACAAACACCCACACATCAGTACCTTCACTCAAAGGTCTCTGAAATTCACATCTTCCTTAAACATTGATCGAACTAATCCCTTTTCATTAACACCTTTCTCTTACAGAACTTGTAGTCAAATTGAATGTTTCTCTTACCTCAACAAATCTCTTCCAGAATGTGTCATTGTGAAAATTATCCAGGCCTCGTTTTGCCTTCTACATCTGTTTTGATGCTTTTATCTTCTGCACCAGATCTTTTGAAATGTCCTGTTATGTTCTCCCCTCTACCATAATGAGCAGGACCATAGGTTTGCCCATCCTATTTTCAATTCTGTGTTTTTCATGCATCCTTCACTAATAATATGCTCCTTGTCCTTATAGTAATGGTACTACAGCACTCCCGTGATCTGAAACATATTTTCATGTTTTTTGCAAGTGTCCCCAATTGAACTAAGAACAGACCAGGGAAGGCAAGACCAGGTACAAAGCATTAAGCTGCCTTATTTCACAGGAAGCAATCATATAGAATATTGGTTCTAATCATATTTACATAATTTAATCAATACCACTTGTTTTCACAAAATTGAACGAATTGAACTGTATGATCGGTTTGTAAGGCAAGCTTTTCACTGTACCTTGGTACAAGTGACAATAATAAACCAATACCAATACCAAAGAAATGAACACATTAATGGATCATCTGATCATCCATGAACTAACCTCCAGCATGTGAAATTTCTTTAAGTGATCAACGCTTTCATAGATTTTAATCTAAAAACTATGATTCAGGCCATCCATGGTTACAAATGCCCAATTTATGGGCACCCCTGCATACAAATGAACTGCCATATTGTTATTAAATTGAAAAGTCTGATGGGTTCCTACCTACGTTCCTTCCTACGAATGTTCCTTCCTACGAATGGCAAAATTAGTTTCTTCTCCTCTCTCTCTCTCTCTCTCTCTCTCTCTCCATTTTCAGGAATTGTTCTATCTTACAATCTTATATGCTTTTTATATCACTCAATACAATACTGTGGAAGTATGGTTACCATATCAAGTGATTTTTGTGTATTTTACGACTTATGGACAAGAGCAACTGATGGTCTTTAAAATTGGAATCCATTTGTTACCTGAAAGAGCCTGTATAGATAAGACCATAAGATACAGGAGCAGAATGAGACTGTTCAGCCCATTGAGTCTGCTCTGCCATTCAATCATGGCTGATTTTTTTAAACCTATTCTCCCGCCTTCTCCAAATAACCCTTAATCCTTTTACCAATCAAGAGCCCATCAATCTCTGCCTCAAATACACACAATGACTTGGCCTCCATAGCCCTCTGTGGACAATAATAAACTAATTCCAGTTCCATTAATTGACTATTTCCTCATGTCTTATTGTTTTCTAATATCATCCTACTTTCCCCTTGTTTTACAATCCAATAACATGTTTATTTTATATTCTAAATTATGACGATGCTTCAATTCTCCAAGTCCTAAGGTGTCTCCTTAACCTGAAGATGTATCCAGTATTGTAATTTTTGGACTCCTTTTCCTAAGGGCCACAAATTTTACGCCATTTTCTTGTGTAAGCCCAGATACTGATTGCTAGCAACAGAGAGAAAGGTCACAGAAGAATCCATTCATATGCATGCACTTTCTTCACTTTCTGGCAAAGGACATCAAGCTATGGTCAGGAGCAAGAACCAGTAAGTTTTTCCCCTGCCCAGTCCAGGAATGTTGCTAACAATTCTGTTGAATCTGTTGTTGTTTCAATAAAGATCAGTTAATTTATCTCAGTGGAATAATTGAACCTTAGTCAGTATTGTGCTATGTGATGCAATTACATGGAAAACTATTGGGAGAGTTGACCATAAATGTTATTAAATGATTTATCTTTAGTACTTATCAGGTATAGGAATGATTATTTTGACCCTGATACAGCTATTAATGCATATCTTCCCTAAACTAATTTGCATTCTCCCAGAGGGTGCTATTAAGCAGTTTTTCAATAGTGAGTGAAAAACTGATGAGAGCAATTCAATAATCTGAGTTTAACAAAATGAAGAGTGTTTAGTGCCGAAACCAATTGAGGGCAATGGAGTGTAGGGTTTCAAGAAGAAACCAACCTTGGTAATCAAATATTATTAAATTTGTAATGTCCTGTACTGTGGAGCAAGTCATAACATTAATCAGAAAATTAAGAAATGAAACTGTGTCACCCATAGTAGAAAGATTTGCAGTCTGTGCACAGATTCAAATAGGAGATGATTTAATTATTCAGAAAATTGTGACTTGAAGTCATCATGTTTTCTATTTTCTACACAGTTTCAGAACCAATCCTAAATATCTAATCAGAGGTCCATTTAAACATTCAATTCTGATGTGTGCTTTTATCTTTTGTCAATTATTATTTTAATTGAACATTGATGAGCCTGTTTCATTTGATACTTAGCAAATCATCCTATTAAAGAAATCTGCTCACATAGACAAATGCCAGAAAGGCCAAAATAACGTCAAACAGCATTGATTCTATTTGTATTGATAAAAGTAATGGATTTTCTGAAAATTATTGTGGCATTTGAAGAAATGTAGGTTTGGACATTACATGAAAAAGTTAAGTTCTATGAACGAGTGGAACATTCCTATCTGTATTGGATCATTGAATCATTTAATATGTGTGGCATAAGAAATACCCAGGGTGGCTTCTGCATGCTAGAGCATTCTACTTTACAGTCTGGTAAGAAAATTGATCATTTTAAATGAATTTCTTTTGGAGACACTTCTTAGCAGTTTTAAATTTACATTTCCTTCCACTCACTCAGTTTCCCAAGCAAGGCACTGTTTCCAGACAGACAGAAATTACAGATGTGTTAACAATCTTTTACAATGGCCAAGGTCTTAAATGAATATTTATCATCTGTATTTACTGTGGAGAAGGTCATGGAAGAGAATTCAGGGAAGAGAATAGTGATGTCTTGAAACATATTCACATTACAAAAGAGTTGCTGGAGGTCCTAAAGCATATAAAGGTGGATAAATCCCTGGGGCCTGACCAAGTGTATCCTAAGACATTGTGGGAAGCTAGAGAAGAAATTTCAGAGGCTCTGGCAGAGATATTTGTATCTTCCTTAGGCATGGGTGAGGTACCATATGATTCCAGCATGGCTTATGTTGTGCCTTCATTCAAGAAAGGCTGGAAGGCCAAGCCAAGAAACGACAGGCCAGCAAGCCTAACATCAGCAGTGGGAAAGTTACTGGAGGGAGTTCTGAGGGACAGAATCTACCACCATTTCGAAAGGCAAGGACTGATCAGGGATAGTCAGCGTGGCTTTGTGGGTATGAAATTGCCTCTCATGAATTTGATCAGGTTTTTTGAAAAGGTGACTAAGAGGATTGACAAGGGCAGGGTGGTAGACGTGGTCTACATGGACTTCAGCCAGGCCTTTGACAAGGTCCCACATGGTAGGCTGGTCCAGATGGTTAGATCACATGGGATCCAGGTGGAGCTTCCCAATTGGATACAAAATTGCCTTGGAGTCAGAGGGTGGTCATGGAGAGTTGTTTTTCCAGATTGGACGCTTGTTACCATTGCTGTGCCGCAGGGATCAGTACTGGGTCCACTGTTGTTTGTCATCTATATTAAGGATTTGGATAAGAATGCAGTTGGTGTGGTTCATAAGCTTGCAGATGATACCAAAATTGATGGTATTGTGGACAGTGAGAAGGTTATCTAAGATTACAATAGGACCTAGATCAACTGAGAAAGTGGGCTAAGGAATGGCAGATGGAATTTAACTCAGCTAAGTGCGAAGTGTTACATTTTGGCAAGTTAAACCAGGGCAAGACGGCCACAGTAAATAGCAAAGACCTGTAGAGTGTGTTAGAACAGAGAAACCAAGAGATACAATTACATAGTGACATAGGTAGACAGGGTGGCGAAGACCTGAACTCAGTTTTGCTCTTCTTGGATGTCACCTGACCTATCCTTATTTGTGAGTGATTGCTCTGTTCTGGTGCTGATGTCTCCACCCCCACAGTGATCTACACCACAACACTCATCTCCACTCAATCCCACCCCCATTACATGGCTTTTGCTCCCAAATCGGTTCTTTTTATTTCAGCTGGCTGCATGGCCATTCCTGGGTGCCCACTTTCCTCTATCCAGAGATGGGCAAGCCTCAACTAACTGGAATGAAATCTCCAAAGCAAGGTAATATCCCAATCTATTCAGTGAAGTGGAAGTACCCAGCAGAGAGAGTTCACTTTCGCAGTTTTCTGCCCCTTCTTGCCAATGACATATGCCTTGAAAGAGGCAAGGGTTCTTCTGCTGAAATTGCACTGTTTTGAACTTTTCAGGAAGGCCTTGAGAAGTCAAACCTGTGACCTAAGAGTCATGGTGAAACTGGATGGTTGTTAAATGACTGGATCTTCAATCCGAAAATCATACATCAGTTCCTAAAATCATTGAATTCAAAGTTGAACCTAGAAGGCTGTAATCTACTGAAAAAAAAAGATAATATGCAACTTTTACAAATTTGCTCACTATTAAACATCCTCTCTGGTAGTAGAAATTGTGGGGTTTTTTTTACGGCCTATGAGGTCTCTTCAGAAGAGTCACGGTTGTCAATTCACCCAAAAAGAATATCCAATGCAAAGCCCCCAAAATGTTACAAACATTTAACTCTCTTTTAATAAGCAGATTTCTATAACTCCTGTGGTTTCTCAGGGTACCATTTTTACATTAAACTCAGTACAGTTGATTAATGTAAGTGTTGGAATGTCTGAGATATTGAAACATATTTGCATAATATTCTTGAGGTGTCTTGATTCTTGAACACATATCTTAAAGGTAGAAATGAGGGAATATTTGAAGAGAACACAGATAGATGGTCAGAGACAAAATTGTTTGCATTTCTGGGTGGGTAAACAACAAAAGATTTATACTACAGTGCTTTGGGTGAGAACCAGCAATGAATGCCAAATTAATTCATGAAATGTTCATTTTAAAAATCATACATTCCCACATACTTCCTGTTGTGATATTTTTTGCCATACATCTATTCAACATTTCCTCTAACAAATTCCGATACTCACATTTAACTCTCTCATCTTGCAGCACTGCACAGTAATTGTACTTTTTGCTAATATATATTCTGTAATGCTCATGTTTAGCCTGCAATAGACATACCACAATGCTCCACACAGTGTTACTTCTCTGTTTCGAATTCATGCACATTTTACTACCCATAATTAATTTTAACTAAATATACAAATTTAAAGTGAAAGCTAAGTCTGTAGCTTCTGATTGGGAACTGAATTCTGCCTGCATATCGTTAGTTGACTTGCCCCCTGCTGGCAGATGCTCACTTGATGTGATTTTGATTCCATGTGAGCAACACCATGACCTAATTTTAGAAGATTAAAGTTTTTTGCATGTTTAAAACATGGTTATGTAATTGACTTTTTATTTTTTAAACAACTCAGAAACTAAAATTATAAGTAGTTTGTACTTCATTCTGAATAATTTGTGCCCTTGAGTCTATTTCTACTTGAATTTGGGTGATAGCTAGCAAAATGTATCTCACATAGCATTCTTATAGACAGCAGATATGAGAACCCATTTAGTCAACAGCAATGGAGACTAACACAATCCACTGTATAACCTACTGTTTTAGCAATCTCCCATACTACTCTGTAGTTTTCTGTAAATTTAAGTCTTAGGATGTGTTGAAATTTCTGCCTTTCCAGTGTCATTGGCAAATCTCTCAAATCATTTACCTGGAGGGAAAGTTTTATATATACACATGGTCAATGAGAGCTGAAAATGACAGCAACACAAACTTTACTTCTAAATGCCAATTTGAAGCAAGTAGGCACCTAAAATCTCACCAGTTGACTATATGGCAATATTCCACTGTTCTTGAATAATGAAAGTCAACTAAGCTAAAATAATCCATCTGTTTGTGATTGCTTTGGTCAGTGAACTATACCAAGTTCACTGTTTGTGCAAACATTCACAAAATTAGCTATAGCATGTGCAATTTACTGTTTAATTAAAATCACTGCTTGTAAAATGGTCTTCTGTCACATCCCAAGATGGAAATCCAAATACAGATAATTTATAGCTCCTACTCAGGAAAGGCGTTTGAAATGCTTAAAAACTGAAATAATAATACAGTATGTTTGAACAGTCTGGCAAAATAAAATTTTAAAAAGGAAAGACATTTTGAGTGCAGATCAATATTCAGGGAAGATTCTTTACCCATAATCTTAATTTGCCTTTTTTTCAGATGAACCTGTTGTATAAAACCAGCATAATAGGTGCAAAATCAGTTGTGTAGGATTCATTGTTTGAGCACAATGGGTGATTATTTCCTTATATCTTGGCATGGTGGTGGTAGTCATGGTGGGTGGTAGATCGCGAATGGGACAAGGCCTGTCAGTGCCTGTCAAACATGTGCAGAGTAGGCAAATCACTATGGTTATTTGTGTGCAAAGATGATTCAGTGCCAGTGCTGTCAAACTGAAGCTCAGTAATGTTGGTAATACAATGTGCAAATAGACAAGTGTGGGGATTTGGTGAGGGGAATGGGAGAACACAGGAAAGTAAAGTAAGTGAATCCTCGGACTATCTGCAGCATTTATCAGAAGGGAGGGTAGATTGAGGAGGACAATGTCATATGAGGTTCAGATTTGAGGATCCCTTTGATGGTAACAGCCCTATTGCTGGCCATGGATCCTGTCATGGCCAGCCTGTTGGGACTAGCTCCGAGGAGGTTCTGATGATGTCTGTCCCATGACAGTTTGCTGCCACTGGCATTAATTATGATTTACACTGTTAGCAAGAGAGACAATGCAATTTGTTTCTGTGACGTGCCTATAGTGGTTGAATAGCTGTGTGAAAGCAATGAACTATGTGTGTGAGGTTTGGAGTAAAGCTACTTATGCAAGGCTGTGATACAGCTTTTGACTATTAGATATGAATCCTGTTGCTGCTGGGTGAATAATGAAAATGTGCTGAATTGAGCAGAGTGAGAGGTTAATGGTGCAGATGGTGGGACATGGAATTGGAAGATACATTAAACTGGCCTTGGACCTTGACTCCTGGCATTCACATCCGCAGTTGTTCCTTCCCACTGCTCTTTCAGTGTGCTCCTGAATGTCACCTTGTCCATTGCAAATAGAGCACACCAGTTTGCTTTTTTTCCCCCTTCATTGTGGCCTCCAGCACAATAACCAAAAATTGAAGGGTCTACCCACCTTATGTTGTGCAAAGTCTTTTACCAAGTTGCAATCACCTGCAAAGTAACTTCCACCACCTGCTCCAGCTGCAATACATCTCCCACTGAAGGGGTGGTGCTGGCTGTTCAGAAAAGTCGACCCCATAACAGTGTTTTAAGAAACTAATAGCACAGTTAATAATTATCAGGCTGCAAGAACTTGGTGCACTGCCCACACTGAGTCAAATGGTTGCAAATAATTGTGATCCAGTTTAAACACCTTTCCTATTTTCCTTATTTAGAATGAACCGTTCTCTACAAAATGATAGCATCTTCCACTAATGTTAAAAGGTAAATCACACCAACTCATGAAGATTCACTGTAATGCCCCCTGTCCTGTCAGTCAGGCAATTCCAATGTTGCCTTTGCTTGTAGTGTACAATTCTAAGGATCTTGCAGAACAACTGGAGGACTGAGGATCTAAATTCTTGGCCGCAGACTGATTTTTCTTTTGTTTTCTGATCACTTTTTGCCTCAAGTTGGAAATTATAAATACTTGATTTGCTGCTTACCATGGATGCAAAATTGCACAGCAAAAATAATTAAAAGAAATTTCTCATTGATATGGTTATTATCCAGAATTTAAAACAAAAGGGGCATCAAATAATGTCTTTCATTCCTCAGTATATTCTAAATTTGCAAATCATCCATCAATTTGAAGCAAAGCAAACACAGAGCTAGGATACTTCTTGACAAGCAGCTCATCCCATGAATGAATTTGTGCTTAAGGGTGGCTGGATCAGACAATAGGTTGGAACAGGGGTGGGGGTGGGAGTGGGAGCGTGCAGGGTGACTACTGGGTCTATAGTTTGGGGGAAGGATCCACAGGTGACCATTTAAAAAATATAAATTTAAATAGTTATTTTGTCTGGCGACTGGTCACCTGGAACCAATGTGTGAAGTGCTCTTGAATAATAATAACTTTGCAGTAATATACTGTAGTGTCTCAAATAGAGGTGATTACTGATTCAAGTTTGGCATTGAGCTTCATTGGGAAATATTATGACAGCTGATAAAAGCCTGATCAAGGAAGAAGGACTCAGTTTTTAAAAAAATATTCATTCATTCAAGGGACACAGGCTTCGCAGGCTGAGCAATCAGTTACTTGATCATCCCTGGTGCTTTAGAGGAAGGGAGAGGGCAGAGAGATTGAAATGAAGACTTTTGGAGCCGAAAGTCTATGCAGCTGAAAGCACAGTCACCAATGGTGGGGTAACAAAAATAAGGGATATGCAATAGGGTGGAATAGGAGGAGCGCAGAGATCTCGGGGTGACATTGGAGTAAAAGGGGTTGCAGAAATAGAATGAGGCATGACTATGGATGGATTTGAAAACAAGAATGAAAATTTTGAAATCAAGGTATTGCCAAACCTGAAGCTAATATGGATCTATCTGAATATGGGTAATGAATGAATATTGTTTCTTTAACTTAGGATATCAATAGCAGAGTTTTGAATGATTTCAAGTTGACTGAGGGCACAAGCTGAGAGACCAACTCGGTGAGCATTGGAATCATCAAGTCCAAGGGAGCAATGAAGGATTCAGCAGCAGATAATCTGAGGAAGGGTGAGAGAAGGGCAATATTATGACAGGGATGGTCTTGGTAATGGAGGGAATTACAGAGTCACAGCCTCATTTGAGGATCAAACATACACATGAAAGTTGCAAGTAGCATGGCTGACTGCAAACTGGAGCCAAGGAGTGTCATAAATTCAGTGACTACAGAATGAGGTTGATGGTGAGTACTGAAGACCACAGCTTTACTTTATCTAATATTCAACTAAAAAAAAATATTTTTGCCTAATATAATTATCAAACATTCATCATTACAGTGGAGTGTTTGAGACGTGGTATGGAAGGAGAATTGGATGTTGTCAGCATTTATGTAGTACTTGACATTGTTTTTTATGAAAGATGCCACGAGGAGAGCAGCGTGTAAGTGAGAAAGTGGAAGGACTTTGATAAATACTTGGTGGATTCTAGAGGTGATGGTGTGGAGCAGAGAAAGAAGACATTGGAGATTGTTTTCTGTCATTAACCCACAACTGAACAAGGTAAGGGCAGATCTCAAGTCCACTGGATGGCAGGATGAGGAACTGGAAGAACAAAGTGCAGTCCACTGCTTTTAAAGTTGTATACAGATTGAGAATAATGATGGGTAGTTTACCCTGGTTACAGTTATATACAATGCCAGTTACGACTTCAGTCAGGGATGGTTTGGTATTATTTAACGCACATTGAAAGGAAATATTCCTTATTTTCAACCTCTGCCTGAAACACCTGAAGAATCAGTCCACACAAATTTAGCAACAAAGGGAGCAATGCATGCACTGATTAGATGTCAAGCCATCCCACTCCTATACTGGAAATGTTCTAAATCTGTTTGACAGCCATAACACAGGAATTGCTTTCCCTTCTGAATTCAAAACATTAACAGCAATTTCTTCAATCTTATGGAGTTAAAAATGACATAATTTCCAAATATGACAAAGAGTCTCACTTTCATTGAGAACAAAGAAAGCAGACAGATTAATGGCAGCTTCTTTGAAAGGACAAACTCCAAGGGAGAGTACAAAGTTAATGGCAGGATTCTGGGTAGTGTGGAGGAGGAGAGGGATCTGGGGGTCCATATCCACAGATCCCTGAAAGTTACCTCACAGGTGGATAGGGTAGTTAAGAAAGCTTATGGGATGTTAGCATTCATAAGTCGTGGGATTGAGTTTAAGAGCCATGAGGTAATGATGCAGCTCTACAAGACTCTGGTTAGACCACACTTAGAGTACTGTGTCCAGTTCTGGTCGCCTCATTATAGGAAGGATGTGGAAGTGTTGGAAATGGTGCAGAGGAGATTTACCAGGACGCTGCCTGGTTTAGAGAGTATGCATTATGAGGAGAGACTGAGGGAGCTAGGGCTTTACTCTTTGGAGAGAAGAAGGATGAGAGGAGACATGATAGAGGTGTACAAAATATTAAGAGGAATAGATAGATAGAGTGGACAGCCAGTGCCTCTTTCCCAGGGCACCAATGCTCAATACAAGAGGGTATGGCTTTAAAGTAATAGATGGGAAGTTCAAGGGAGATATCAGAGGAAGGATTTTTTACCCAGAGAGTGGTTGGGGCATGGAATGCGCTGCCTGTGGCAGTGGTGGAGGCAGGTACATTGGTCAAATTCAAGACACTGCTAGGTAAGCATATGGAGGAATGTAAAATAGAGGGATATGTGGGAGGAAGGGGTTAGATAGTCTTAGGTGAAGTTTAAAGGTCGGCACAACATTGTGGGCCGAAGGGCCTGTATTGTGCTGTGCTGTACTGTTCATCCCTGTTCGTACCATTCTGTTTATTATGCTGTGCTGTTGCTTATAAAAGGAACAAGCTGAGTGTAAGAAAGCATATGTAACATGAATTAGGAAAATTGTTACATCCATCATCCGGGGGAAGAGTAAGTGAATATTTAGAAATGTATAAGCTAATCTTGTGAAAGTTTAGTCATGCCTTGCTAACAAAATGAAATTTTATATTGAATCGCTCAAGTAGTATGTTGGATTTTAAGAAGGGGTACGATAAAGTCCTGCACAAAGGATTGTTAACCAAATCCAAGGCACACAGAATTGCAGATGAATAGGAAACCAATCATCAGGTTGGAAAATGAGTTGAGAAAATAGATCTATCCTCAAACAGAGCAGAGACCCCTATGTCCCAGAGATCAGTATAGGGTCATGAGCTTTTCACCCTACAGATAAATTATCTGCATTTGGGAACAAAGGTGAGCAAATCAAATGTGGCAGATTTAGTGTAATCAGGAAGAATAATGAATTGTGAAGAAGTAGAGAAAGACCACAGAAAAATTAAGTACATGGGATGAATAACAGTTAATGGGAGTCCATAAATAATTAAAAGAGGACTTGTAGATGTGACAAGCAATGAAAAAGGCTAATAGATGATGGGCTGCATCACAAGAGGCTAATAATATAAAAGCACAAATGCAATTATAGTTACACAGATTGCCAGTCAGATCTCATTTGGGACACTGTATTCAGTATGGTGTATCCCATCTTTGGAAGGATTTAGGGGGAGCTTTTCCATGACCAGAATAATTGAAGCTTTTCTTCCACCTGGCTGAAGCAAAGCTAAGTGATAATGTAGTGAACTGACTGGTTTGAATTTTCCACCATCAATTCATTTCACTAACTATTTGCCCCTGTTAGGTGGTTTCAGTCTTGTGCATTGAGGAAACCTGATAAGGTAAGCAGAAAATCTGCCCTGCACATCCACATTAGAAGGATATGCATGCTTAAAGCCAAGTGGCTGCAGACAGAGACAAATATTGTTGTCTTGTTCAAGCATCAAAATGAATTTCAAATAATTTTGAAATGGGGAGGGGGAGGTCACCGAATGACAATGTGCCACTTTTTGTAGCTCATGGCAAATGAGATTAACCTTGGGCAAACTATGTTTAGAACCCAAGAAAAGGTGTGTCAATCAGTGAAAGATCACTTAGGCTGGCCTATGATTGCATGGTACAGTGTTGCTTCGTAATTTGTTCCACATTTACTACTGGTCAATTGTCACATTACCCTAAAATCTCTTATTATCTGCTACCATCTCAATCAGACATCCCTTCAAGATAATGCATTAAAACAAGATTAATGCCTCAATCACATTTCGCATGGACATAATCTTTCAAATCTTCGAAAGCAAGTCCATTTGCTTGATGCACTGATTGCTGTTATGCTTCAGCTTTCAGCACCTAAAAGCTCTGTTTCTGCTTGCAGGTCAAAAGCAAAAATAAGAAAGAATTTGCATTATATACACATTTTAGGACATCTCAAAGCCATCACAATCATCTAAGTATTTATCAAATGTAGTCATTGATGCCACCTCAAGAACAAGGAGATAATGGACGAGTAATTATCTTTGGACATTACCACAACATCACTGATGGTGATGAAAGGCCAGTCTTACATCTTGCTCAATTTTCATTTCAGTATTCTGATAAGTCCTCTGGAACTGTCCATGATCATTTCAAGAGGAATCCCAATTCAACCACAAGCTGCATCTACATTGCAGTAAAGCCGTAGAATGCATAAAGTAAGTCAAACTGAACAAAGATAAATACGATAAAAGGAAACCAAAAGAGCCTTTCAAACATCCATTTTTAAAAGGCTCCAAAAATCTAACTCTGTGACAAGTTTTTAACTTCATACCTCCCTGAGTGGCCAAGCTACAATTTTCATTTGATAAAGTTCCTATGAAGTACCTTGAGCATCTTGCTACATTAAAGACGCTAAATAAATGGGGTAGTTGTTATCGCAGTGGTTGATATGATGAAAGATGTTCCTGTAAGACATCATTTAAATGCTTAATATCCTTGCTGATCATCAACACAGGTGCACCTCAAGGCTGTGAGCTTAACCCCCTGCCCCACTCTCTATACAAACATGACTGTGTGACTAAACACAGCTCCAAAGCCATCTTCAAATTTGCCGATGACACTACTGCTGTTGGATGCATCAGAGGTTACGACAAGTCAGCTTACTGGAGTGAGATTGGACACCTAGTTGAGTGGTGCTGCAACAACCTCTCGCTCAATGTCAGCAAAACTAAAGAGCTGATTGTTGTCTTCAGAAAGGGGAAGGAGGGTGCCAGTCTACATTGGGGGATCGCCAGTGGAGAGAGTCAGCAGCTTTAAATTCTTGGATATTAACATATTAGATGACCTGTCCTGGGCCCAGCACATAGATGGAATCACAAGGAGGGCACACTAGCGTCTTTACTTTCTTAGGAGGTTAAGGAGGTTCAGCTTGTCACCGAACACTCTAACAAATTTCTACAGCTGTACTGTTGAAGGTATCTTGACTGGTTGAATCGTGGTCTGGGATGGCAATTTGAATGCACAGGAATGTAAGAAGCTGAAGAGAGTAGTGGACTCTGCCCAATACATCATGGGCACATCCATCCCTACCGCTGGTAGTATCTACAGGAGGCGCTGCCTCAAGAAGGCAACATGTATCATCAAAGATCCCCACCATCCGGGCCATGCCATTTTTTCACAACTACCATTGGGCAGGAGGTACAGAAGCCCAAAGTCCCACACCACCAGGTTCAAGAACAGCTACTTCCCTTCAACTATTTGGTTCTTGAACCAACTGGCAAAACCCTAATCACTATAGTTTAGAAAAATCACGACCATTTTGATTACTTTGCACTAAAATTGACTTTTTTTTGTTCCAATTGTGTTCTTTTCTGTTAAGATTGTGTATAATTTGTTTAATTTATGTTTTTTTATGAATGCTGCTTATATGCTATGTTGCTGCTGCAAGTTTTTCATTACACCTGTGCATACATGTAAATGTGCATATGACAACAAACTCAACTTTGACTCTGTCATATACAAATGTTCATCATGCAAATGGAGCCTTGCTGCTCCTCAACATTTGTTCATAGCAAGTTTCATAGAAATTAAAAATTCCATCCTGTTCAACTGATATTTAATACAATTACAGATACATGGGATAACTGTAACTTCCCATTATCCTCAGTCACCAAGTTCTAAATATTTTGTCAGGAACAGTCATATTTATAATAAAAGATATGAACACCATAATCTCTGGTTTGAAAATTATTACATTCCAATTTAAACTTGAGAGTGTGGCAAGAGATTTTGGAGCAGTTCAACATAAACACCTTCTTTCTTTGGTTCATGTTTATTCTTCAAGATTGGTCAATAAAACTGCTTTGGAATTTATCTGCAGTCAGAAAGCCTAGATATAGCTGAAGCAAAGAAAATTATCTGTAAAATAACCAGAAAATATACTTGGTCCTCACACATTACAGAATTCCTCTTCAACAGACGGCACTGTGACATTATCAAGTCACAGCACAGTGAGTCTTTATCTCAAAAGTCCTCTTATGTTTGCCTCTGTACAATCAGAAACTGAATAATGCAGCTTTGATCAGGTTTCCTCCACCAATAGGCAGCATTAAAGTAATTCAGCATATTTTGTCACTAAATGATAGACTTTGCAATTGCATACATTGTACCAAAACATTCAATGTTAAGCTGTTAAAGGGTCAATACCATCTGTATGCTATTCAGAAAAATTTTACCTAACAATCAACAATATGCAATGAGATGAGCTCCAAGAAACAGCAGAATTTTTGTTGGCGGAGTGGGATAGAAATGTAGATCTTGCTTTCCCCTTCCTCAAGAAAAATAAAATTCAATTCAAATGGAATCTGATTATCTATCTTGATGGTTTCTCCTCCAGAGCTTGATCTTAATTATGGAATTCCATAAATTACTCAACTTCTATCTTTTTTCCCTATTTTCTCCCATGAAATCCAAACTTTCAGTGAGTGCTCTTAAACCTTCTGAGCAGGCTTAATGCTTTAATGCATATATTTTCTATGAAAGCCATTAAGACACTTTGCATGAAGCATAAATGTACAGTTTTAATGCAGGCTTCCACAGTATAGGGAGTGATACTGAATGATCTGATGAGGATGATGAGGATTTTAAACATATGGTTCCATTTCTGTGTAAGCTTTGTGAAAAAATTGCAGAATTTGTAACATGACAATCTGTAAGCTTGCAAAGTGTTCAAGTAAGAAGCCTAGAATCTGGCCTGGAAAAAATAACACATTTATGTTGTTTTGTTTTGTTCCATACTGGATAACAACTTGCAGTACATGTTTTTTACATTACATTGATTTTGAGTGATGTGAGTCAACTTGCAGTGCCCCATGAAGTTATCCATATTGTTCGCTCTCTATGCTGGCATTCTTGTTGACATCAGACTATAATTTAAGCTGCTATAGTATTATTGGGTTAGTTGTAGAGCAAGTACTGCTGGAGGACCTATACATTAAATCTCAGCACTATGGGAAAAATATATTCCTGAATGTTACACTGCTACAGCACTGGTGCTGATTAATTCAAAGAATATGTGAACTACTTTAGTTATCAAACAATGGTCTCTTCCACAATTTTATTGTAAGAGCTTTTATTTAGAAAGCATGACAGATTGATGACAATAAATGCCCTTTTCGCCCTTTAGAATTCAGCCCAATAATACCCCATTCTCCCATAATGGCAGCCAACTATATTTCATTCGCTCCAACATTTTTCTCTTCAACAATTTCACAATCCATTTCAAATATCCTGAGGGAAATGCCTTTTTTTTACACTTGTTTATGAATTTATATTTATGTCCCTGGTGCACTACTTTCCTGTCTTACTTTGAAGAAATGGTTTTGACCAATTACTTAATTTAATATTTTGTATATTTTAGTAGCATTTGCATCTTCATCTCCCTCCTACCTCCAGAGTACAAATTTGGAACTATTCCAGTCTTCACTTACCCTTATAAGCAAACAATATTTTATGTATCGCTCACAGAAGATTTCGAGGATCTAACTGTTTTTTGGTGGAACAGCTCGGCATGTAATAGTCAATTATCAGTTTCTTGAAAATGGTGGAAAAGTTGCCAAAGCCCAAAGTCTAAACTTTGCCTGAGCTCACAAGTAAATGACCATGGCACTTGATCTCATGCAGAGACAAGATGTCCACAAGCCACTCCAGAACAGTTAACATCAGTTCAACTCTCAATCAAAATATTGGCAAAAACAGATGCTTTGAAATCCATAATTATGTGACATGATCCAAATCCCTGCTTGAAGCCACCTGGCATTTCTCATGGCCTGGTGATCAGACTGGACACAACACTCTCAGTGGACCAAGCAGTGCATGGACAGAAAAAAATTCACAGGCAATTTACACTATTCTGATCAAGTATCCAAGCATTTTGTTTTACACTTCACTCTGTCACATTGCAAGTTACAATATTGCTCCTATATACCCAAAGTTATTCAGGATAATTCCATTTACATCTTATCAATGACATTATTTTATATTTTTTGCCTTATTTTATATTAATCAGGGTTAAATTTTACATGCCATATGTCCTTCTAATTACTTATCCAACCTATGTCCTTCTGAATACCTGATCTTTTACATCTGTCACAAGTGCTCACAGAATTGCAACCACAAATGGTCAGCACCATGAAAGCTGAGACTTAGAATCAATTGTCTGTTTCTTGAATTTTGCAGTCTGGACCTCAACATAAGTATTAAGATAAGATAAGATAAGATAAGATAAGATAAGATAAGATGTCTTTATTAGTCACTTGTACATCAAAACACACAGTGCAATGCATCTTTTGCGTAGAGTGTTCTGGGGGCAGCCCGCAAGTGTCGCCACACTTCTGACGCCAACATAGCATGTCCACAACTTCCTAACCCGTATGTCTTTGGAACGTGGGAGGAAACAGGAGCACCTGGAGGAAACCCACACAGTCACGGGGAGAACATACAAACTCCTTACAGACAGTGGCCGGAATTGAACCCGGGTCACTGGTGCTGTCAAGCATTATGCTAACTGCTACACTACCGTGCTCTTCCCATTTTCTCAAGGATGAGACTGGAGAGATCTATAATCATTGCAATAGAGCTCACTAATTTACCTAGTGGCCGACATTTACAAAGATATGAACTACTGGTTATGTCAAGACTCTAAAAAAAGAGTAATAAATACCACACTCTGAGTTTCACCCTTTCTCAAATGGGCTGCTGACTCATGCTGCAGTATGAATAGACCTTTGGTACCTGGCCTTTCTTCATCTGTGTGCCTAGATTTGGAGTGTTTCTAAGCTGTAAAATGTTCAAATTGTGGCGACTCACCATCTAGTTCGGGCGAACCGGCTCGGCAGTCGGGTCGCGTGGCGTCGGAGCAACGAGGCCCAAGTTGGCGGCGGGCCTCGTCTTTCCGAGCGACGGGGAGAACCCGCGTGCGGGAAAGTCCTTATGACGTAGGACTTACGTCATTGCCGGTTGTTTTGGGCGGGAACATTCTCCCTTAAAGGGCCCGCGCAAGGCGGGAAAATAAACCAGTTCTGTTTGGCAATCCTCCGAGTAGAGTCTTGTTTTATTCCGTGGTAGCAACCGCTACATTGGTGACCCCGACGGTCCAAACAGCTTTTGGACCCGCGAAATGGACAACAGCGCAGCAGCCAACGCAGTGGCCCTCAAGCTGCCCACCTTTTGGTCACTTCGGCCCAGCGTCTGGTTTGACCAGGCCGAAGCGCAATTCCACCTTCGGCAGATCACCTCCGACTCCATGAAGTACTACCATGTGGTTAGCTCTCTGGACCAGGAGACAGCCGCCCAGGTTGGAGACTTCATCCAGTCGCCTCCGGAGGAAGATAAGTACCCGGCTTTCAAAGACCTTTTGATCCGGACCTTCGGCCTCTCCCGTCGTGAGCGCGCCGCCCGCCTGCTTCATCTGGATGGCCTGGGGGACAGATCCCCATCCGCCCTAATGAATGAGATGCTGGCATTGGCCGAGGGACACAAGCCATGCCTGATGTTCGAACAGGCCTTCCTCGAACAGCTCCCCGATGACATCCATTTGTTGTTAGCTGACGCCGACTTCAGCAACCCCCGTGAGGTGGCCGCCCGGGCAGATGTCCTGTGGAGGGCCAAGCGCGAGAGCGGTTCGTCCGTCAGTCAAATCACCAGGCCGCGAGCCCAACGCCCGCCTCGCCCGGCCCCAGCAACCGAGCAGCCACGCCCCAGGATCGCAGACGACGACACGGGTGACCAGCTGTGCTTCTACCATCAGAGGTGGGGTGCGGAGGCCCGTCGATGCCGCCCACCCTGCAAGTTTCAGGGAAACGCCAGGGCCAGCCGCCGCTGATGGCTATGGCGGCTGGCCGCCGACAGAGCCTCCTCTTCGTTCAGGACAAGAGATCTGGATGGCGTTTCCTCGTTGATACTGGAGCGGAGGTCAGTATTTTGCCCCCGACAGGCCGCGACACTCGTGACAGGCCACCAGGTCCTCTACTCAATGCCGCCAACGGTACAACGATACGGTCTTTCGGCACCCGTACGCTTCAATTACACTTTGGCGGCAGCCGTTTTACCTGGACCTTTACCCCTGCCACCGTCGCCCGACCACTCCTAGGAGCCGATTTCCTTCAGGCCCACAACCTGTTAGTCGACCTGCGAAGGAAGCGGTTAGTCCACTCTAGCACACTCCGGACCTATCCCCTGGGAGAAATCAGCCCACCAGCCCCGCGCCTGGACTCCATTTCCCTTTCTGGCGACGATTTCGCCAAGCTCCCAGCCGAATTCCCATCGATTTTGGCACCTTCGTTTACAAATTCTAGGCCCATACACGGGGTACGACACCACATCATTACCACAGGGCCACCCCTTCACGCCCGTGCACGACGATTACCTCCAGACAAGCTCCGCCTGGCAAAGGAAGAGTTCCGTCACATGGAGGAGCTGGGGATTGTTCGCAGGTCAGACAGCCCCTGGGCCTCCCCCCTGCACATGGTCCCCAAAGCCACCGGAGGGTGGAGGCCCTGCGGCGACTACCGCAGACTGAATGACGCCACCACCCCGGACCGCTATCCCATCCCTCACATCCAGGACTTCGCAGCGAACTTACACTGGGCCCGCATCTTTTCCAAAGTGGACCTCATTAGGGGATACCACCAAATCCCGGTCCATCCGGATGACGTCCCCAAAACTGCGATTATCACCCCATTCGGCCTGTTCGAATTCCTTCGGATGCCGTTCGGCCTTAAGAACGCCGCGCAGACCTTCCAGCAGCTGATGGACGCGGTGGGCCGAGACCTGGACTTCGTGTTCATTTACTTGGACGACATGCTGATCGCCAGCCGTAACCGCCAGGAACACCTTTCCCACCTCCGCCAGCTGTATTCCCGCCTCCGCGATTTCGGCCTCACGATCAACCCGTCCAAGTGCCAATTCGGACTTGACTCTATCGATTTCCTCGGCCACAAAATCACCAGCGACGGGGCAACACCCCTACCCGCCAAGGTGGATGCTATCCGCCATTTTGCCTGCCCCGACACAGTCAAAGGCCTACAGGAATTCCTTGGGATGGTCAACTTTTACCATCGTTTCATCCCTGCAGCAGCCCGTATCATGCGCCCTCTGTTCTCACTGCTGGCTGGTAAGGGCAAGGACATCACCTGGACTGACGAGGCTGCGGCTGCTTTCGTTAAGGCCAAAGACGCCCTGGCAGACGCCACGATGCTGGTACACCCCAGGACTGACGTCCCGACTGCCCTCACGGTAGACGCATCCAACACCGCGGTAGGTGGGGTACTGGAACAGCTACTCGAAGGCCGCTGGCAACCCTTGGCATTTTTCAGCAAGCACCTTAGACCGCCCGAACTGAAGTACAGCGCTTTTGATCGGGAACTTCTAGCGCCGTATCTGGCGGTCCGGCATTTCCGATACTTTCTAGAAGGCAGGTCTTTCACCGCTTTCACCGATCATAAGCCTCTGTCCTTTGCCTTCTCCAGTCTCCGATCCCTGGTCAGCTCGTCAGCAGAAACATTTATCCTACATTTCCGAGTTCACAACTGACATTCAACATGTCTCCGGAAAGGATAATGTCGTTGCTGATGCACTTTCCAGACCAACCATCCACAACCTATCCTTGGGTGTCGACTACACGGCCCTAGCTGACGCACAGCAAGCCGACGACGAACTGCCCAGCTACAGAACTGCAGTCTCGGGTCTGCAGCTCCGAGATTTCTTGGTTGGTCCAGGTCAGCGGACCCTACTTTGCGACGTTGCGACTGGTCAGCCCCGCCCTATAGTCCCTGCAGCCTGGCGGAGACGCGTTTTTGACTCGGTACATGGGTTGGCATTGCCAGCAAGTTTGTCTGGCACGGCCTGCGCAAACAGGTCAGTGAGTGGGCCAGGACTTGTCCGCACTGCCAGATGTCAAAAATCCAGCGACACACCAAGGTCCCACCACAGCAGTTCGAGCCTACCCGTAGGAGGTTCGACCACATACACGTCGACCTCGTGGGCCCTCTGCCGGTTTCAAGAGGAGCCCGGTACCTCCTTACCATCGTGGACCGGTTCACGAGGTGGCCTGAGGCAACCCCCCTGACTGATATCACAACTGATTCCTGCGCCCGGGCGCTGCTCACAACTTGGGTCTCACGTTTTGACGTTCCAGCCCACATCACTTCAGACAGAGGCACCCAATTCACTTCCAGTCTCTGGGCTGCATTAGCGAACCTGCTCGGGACGCAGCTGCACACCACCACGGCCTACCATCCTCAATCAAACGGGTTGGTGGAACGTTTTCACCGCCATCTGAAATCGGCCTTGATGGCCCGCCTGAAGGGTCCTAACTGGGTTGACGAGCTGCCTTGGGTCCTGCTCGGTATATGCACTGCCCCCAAAGAAGACCTCCGCACTTCGTCAGCTGAGCTTGTATACGGGGCGCCACTAGTTGTCCCCGGGGATTTCATACCTGCCCTTCGGGACCAAGGGGAACAACCCCCAGCAGTCCTACAAAGACTGTGCGAGAAGCTTGGAGACTTGGCCCCGATTCCCACCTCACGGCACGGTCAAGCCCCATCCTGCCAGCCCAAGGAACTACAGGACTGTAAGTTTGTTTTCGTTCGCAGGGGCACACCTCAGGCGCCACTGCAACGACCATATGAGGGATCGTTCCGAGTCATATGGAATAACGGATCCACTTTTATTTTGGACATTGGAGGCAGGGAACAGGTTTTCACGGCGGACTGCCTCAAACCGGCCCATTTGGATCTGCAACAGCCTGTCGAGGTTGCCACGCCGCGACGCAGAGGCCGCCCACCTAAGCGGCAGCTGGCACAGCCAACGGACCTTGGGGACTGTATCGCCGGTTCTGGGGGGGGTTGTGTGGCGACTCACCGTCTAGTCGGGCGAACCGGCTCGACAGTCGGGTCGCGCGGCGTCGGAGCGACGAGGCCCAAGATGGCGGCGGGCCTCGTCTTTCCGAGTGACGGGGAGAACCCGCGCGCGGGAAAGTCCTGATGACGTAGGACTTACGTCATTGCCGGTTGTTTTGGGCGGGAACATTCTCCCTTAAAGGGCCCGCGCAAGGCGGGAAAATAAACCAGTTCTGTTTGGCAATCCTCCGAGTAGAGTCTTGTTTTATTCCGCGGTAGCAACCGCTACAAAATGTTCTTACATTTGTACATTTCTTCAGTGTAAAGATGGAGCAAATCCCCAGCTAATATTTTACCCTCCTTATCCTCGAGTCAACCTGTCTCAACCTGTGACCCAGAAGGCAACAGCACACTGAGAACAGTGTCAAACAGAGGTCCTATTTTGGCACTCTTGCTGATCTTGGTTAATTAACAATATCATAATACCTGAGCATTTTATGATCCGAGTATCCAGTGCCTTTCCATTGCTAAGAATTTTCATTGCTGAATATTGCCAATTAACAACTATTACAGTTTAACTGTCTCAGTTATCATCACTTCTGGAATAATTATTTTAAAACTACAGATTTTGAACTATTCAGTATTCAGGGTTATTAATAGTGGTTTATTCCAAATATACTAACAGGTTAATTTCAACACAAAAATTGATGGATATCCAGGAATGGGCAGTAGAGAGCAATCACCTAGCTCAAATTAGAATGAAATGTTCTTGTAGGCCCTGGTATAAACAGTGGGCAGGCACGGTAGTGTGGGCAGGCACGGTAGTGTAGCGGTTAGTGTAACGCTATTACAGCACCAGCGACCCAGGTTCAATTCCGGCCACTGTCAGTAAGGAGTTTGTACGTTCTCCCCGTGTCTGCGTGGGTTTCCTCCAGGTGCTCCGGTTTCCTCCCACATTCCAAAGATGTACGGGTTAGGAAGTTGTGGGCATGCTATGTTGGCGCCGGAAGCGTGGCAACACTTGTGGGCTGCCCCCAGAACACTACGCAAAAAAGATGCATTTCACTGTGTGTTTTGATGTACATGTGACTAATAAAGATATCTTATCTTGAATCTTTCTGAGCATCTGTCAACGTTGATCAGGTGTTAAATGAAAATTAACAACTGATCATTTACAAGAATTTGTGAGCAGCAGTTTGTCATAAATAAGAACAGTCTTTCATGAATATTTATTCACAAAAAAGTTGGTACTTGTTCTTCAATATCCATCCTCTGAAACCAAAAAGAGTTATCAAAGGAATTTGGATTATCAGCAAATCTTTGAAAATACTTTTATCGCTCAGAGAAAGCATATTTATTCAGTCAAAATCAAAGTTAACAAGTCCTAAAGCTGCTATTGGTTTCCACATGAATTTTAACAAGACAATGGATCTAAAATCAATTCAACTGTGTGTTTTCATTCAGATGACTTTGACCTCATTCATCACATAAAATTTACATACATCATTGCATATTTGAGAAAGTTACGCACTATGATATATTCGCCACAGAATCATTAGAATTGTGGAACTCTGCAAACATTGAATGCCTCCGCTATCAATGTTTTTCCCTTCTAACTTCTGTTCTCCAGGGTTAAATGATAATGATAAGGGCAAAGGACTTAGCTTCCTGATATATAATTTGAATTCTGAATTTCAATGATATTCTTTGGTGTGATCTTCCAAAATGGCCACTAAAAAAGATCATCAAAGGGAAAACAAACTAAAGAGCCTCTTTTTATAAAGTAATACAATTGATAAATAATGAAATTAATGTGCAAAGGTTTCTTAAAAACCAAGATAACAATGAGCCAGATTGTGCTGGTCTGGTCATTTGCCTGGAACTGCTATTTGCATTCTTCCCCATACCGACACACACCTGTGCTGGATATGAAGGGCTAACCCCACTGGCCCACTGTATCTCCAGAGTCCAGTCATCTGGTCTGAAAAGCTTCTGGGTCTTGAAAGTTGTGAGGAGGCTCCAATACTAAAATGCTCATGACAATGTATGACGCCCAGCAAGACCGGGGACAGGGCCTTGCCAGCAAAAAATCTTTGATTATCATTGATCTGAACAGTTCTTCAATATCTTGTACATTTAGAGATGTTTAGAGATGAACTAAATATTTAACAAAATAGCATTAAAAGAAGTATGAAGCACATAAACCATTAAGCTAAAAAATATTTTGTTGAAAATTTCTGCCCACCATTCGGGGAAATCTCAGATCCTGTGCCGGATCTGCTCTGATATGACCATAAGACATTGGAGCAGAATTAGGCCATTCAGCCCATTGTATGCCATTCCATCATAGCTGATTTATTTTTTCCTCTCAACCCCATTCTCCTGCCTTCTCCCCATAACCTTTGACACCCTTACTAATCAAGAACCTATTAACCTCCGTTTTAAATATACCCAATGGCTTGGCCTCCACAGCCGTCTGTGGCAATGCATTCCACAGGTTCACTAGCTAAAGAAATTCCTCCTCATCTCTGTCCCAAAGGGAGATCCTGCTGCTCTGAGCCTGTGCCTTCTGGTCCTAGACTCTCCCACTACTGGAAACATCCTTTCTCTGTCCACTCTGTCCAGGCCTTTCAATATTTGGGAGGTTTCAATGAGATCCCCCCTCATCCTTCTAAACTCCAGCGAGTACAGGCCCAGAGCCATCAAGCACTCATACATTAACCCCTTCATCCCCAGGATCACTCCTCTAAACCTCTTCCGGACTCTCTCCAACGGCAGCACATCCTTCCTTGGATTTTGGGCCCAAAACTGCTCACAACACTCCAAATGTGGTCTGACCAATACCTTATAAAGACTCAACATTACTTCCTTGCTTTTATATTCTAATACTCTCGAAATGAATGCTAACATTGCATTTGCCTTCCTTACTATTGACTCAACCTACAAGTTAACCTTCAGGGAATCCTGCACTAGAACTCCCAGGTCCCTTTGCACCTCCAATTTCTGAATTCGCTCCCCATTTTGAAAATAGTCTGCACCTTTATTCCTTCCACTGAAGTGCATGACCATACACTTCCCTATGCTGTATTCCATCTGCCACTTCTTTATCCACTCTCCCAACCTGTCCAAGTCCTTCTGCAGACTCCCTGCCCCTGTGACACGACTTGCCCCTCCACCTATTTTTGTATCATCCGCAATCTTGGCTATAAAGCCATCAATTCCGACATCTAGATCATTAACATACTGTGTGAAAAGTAGTGGACCCAGCACCAAACCCTGCAGAATACCACTCATCACTGGCAGCCAACCAGAAAAGGCCCCCTTTATTCCCACTCTTTGCCTTCTGCCAGTCAGCCAATCTTCTATCCATGCTAGTACCTTTCCTGTAAAACCATGAGCTCCTCTCTTGTTTAGCAGCTTCATGTGCAGCACCTTGTCTAAGGCCTTCTGAAAAAAAAAGTAAACAACATCCACTGACTCCTTTGTCTATCCTGCATGTTACTTCCTCAAAGAATTCCAACAGATTTGTCAGGTAAAATCTCCCTTTAAGGAAACTATGCTGACTTCGGCCTACTTTATCATGTGCTTCCAAGTACCCTGAAACCTCATCCTTAATAATGGACTCCAAAATCTTACCGAACACTGATGTCAGGCTAATCAGCCTATAATTTCCTGTGTTTTGCTTCCCTTCCTTCTTAAAGAATGGAGTGACATTTGCAATTTTCCAGTCCTCTGGAGCCATTCCTGACACTAGTGAATCTTGAAAGGTCACAACTAATGCCTCCACAATCTCTTCAGCTACCTCTTTCAAAATCCTGGGGTGTAGTCCATCTGCACCAGGTGACTTATCCATCTTTAGCCCTTTCAGCTTTCCAAGCACCTTCTCCTTAGTAATAGCAACGGCATTAACTTCTGCCCCCTGACTCTCTCGAATTTCAGGCATGTTGCTGGTGTCTCCCACAGTGAAGACTGGCACAAAATACTTATTCAGTTTGTATGCCATTTCTTTGTTCCCCAGTAAGACTTCTCCAGTGTCATTTTCCAGGGGCCTGATGTCCACCCTTGCCTCTCTTTTATTCTTTATATATCTGAAAAAACTTTTGGTATCCTCTTTCATATTATTGGAGAGCTTACTTTCATATTTAATCTTTTCTCCCCTTATTGCTTACTTTAAGTTGCCTTCTGTTGTTTTTTAAAAGCTTCCCAACCCTCTAGCTTCTCACTAAGTTTTGCAATATTGAATGCCCTCGTTTTTGTTTTTAAGTTGTTCTTGACATCCCTTGTCAGCCACAGTTGCCTCATCCTCCCTTCAGAATGCTTCTTTTTCTTTGGAAAGAAATGATGTTGCATCTTCTGAATTACTCCCAGAAACTCCTACCATTGCTGCTCTACCTTCATCCCTGCTGAGTACATTCCCCATCCAATCAACTTTGGCCAGCTCCCCTCTCATACCTCTGTAGTTACCTTTACTCAACTGTAATACTGATACATCAGATTTTAGCTTCTCCCTCTGAAGAGATTTATCAAGTACCTTATCCACATCCTTCATCTCCAAATATTACTTTTTTTAAATCCCAAGAAGGCCCAACTTTTCATAATCTTGCAAAGTATCTTTGGACTTGCTTTGATTTTACAAGACTATATTTTTCTTACCATGCTTTTTCTTTCCTCATTTTCCTTTTAATTACACTCTTCCATTGTTAGGTTCTGTTTTAGGATGTGGGGCAGCCAAGTCCCAACATTATTAGATCATAGCAAATGACAATCTCAATCAAGAATTAATGAATAAAATGCACATTTCTGCGTCATTTCTCCAGAATCAATGCAGTAATGTGCTGAAGCGGTTTGACTTAAACTACCTTTGTGCAGCAGTGCAAGCTTGAAGCTCCTCTCCTGCTCCTAGTGGCTTCAATTGAGCTGTTTGCTTGGTTGGACCAGCATTAAGCTGAAAGTCACTTCCCGCTCAGATTGCTCAGTAAAAGTTTCAGTCAAACCCACTGATTTACACTTTACCAAGAATCTTTCATGTCCTTGGTACCCAACCAACTCAGCAACTTAAAATTATGAAAGGTCAGATCTCAACATTTTGAGGTCAATATCTGACCTGCTCAAATTGAACTTCTCATGCACTCACTTTCTGCTGAATGGGTAGGATTGAAATTGCTTCTATTTCATTCAAACAGGAATCATATAATGTTCAGAAACTGGCTCTCGGGACAGAGTGCATTACATTGATTGCAAACAGAAATTAAGCAGAAAGAAAATGGATGTGTAAATTATGTAGCTATTTCATAACGATATTACATCTTCATTTAACAACAATAATATTTCACCACAAGCATACAAGATTTTATATTACTGTAAATCCCCCAGCTGCTGTCCAGACATAATTGGCACTATATCATCAACCTATCTGATCTAATAATGTGGCAGAATCAATAGGAGGATAACCAACCTCTATGATATACATTTTCTTTTTAAATACTGTGTACAGAGTCTTCCTCTTACATGGGACATAGAACATAAAATAGTAGAGCACAGTACGGGCCCTTCAGCCCATGATGTTGTGCTGACCCATATAAACCTTATCCCTATTCAATCTATCCCCCTCTCTACTTCACTTCCCATTAACCCTCTATTTTTCTTTTGTCCATGTGCCTATCTAATGACTCTATCGTATCGGCCCTTGCTATCACCCCCGGCAGTGCATTCCAGGCACCGATCGATCTCTGTGTAAAAAGGCTACCTCTGACATCTCCCCTGAACTTTCCTCCACGTACCTTAAACGGGTGACCTCGAGTATTGGCCATTGTCACCCTGGGGAAAAGATGCTGGCTGTCCACTCTGTCTATGTCTCTCATAATCTCATATACCTATATCAAGTCTCCTCTCATCCTCCATCGCTCCAAATAGTAAAGCCCTAACTTGTTCATCCTCTCCTCATAAGATATGTTCTCCAACCCAGGTAGTATCCTTGTAAATCTCCTCTGCACCATCTCCAAAGCTTCCATGTCCTTCCTATAATGTGGTGACCAGAATCGAACACAATATTCCAAGTGTGGTCTAACTGGAGTCTTATAGAGCTGCAATATTACCTCTCGGCTCTTGAACTCAATCCTCCAGTTAACGAAGGCCAGCACACCATACACCTTCTTAACTGCCCTATCCACGTGAGGAAACATTGAGGGATCGATGTACTTGGATCCCAAGATTTCTCTGTTTCTCCACACTAAGAATCCTGCCATTAACCATGTACTCTGCCTTCAAGTTCATTCTTCCAAAGTGTATCACTTCACACTTCTCTGGATTGAAGTCCATCTGCCACTTCTCCGCCCAGCTCTGCATCCAGTCTAAATCCTGTTGCAACCTACGTCAACCTTCCTCACTATCTACTACACCACCGACCTTCGTGTCATCTGCAATCTTACCAACCCATGATTCCACTTCCTCATCCAAATCATTTATAAAAATCACAAAGAGCAGGGATCCCAGAACAGATCCCTGTGGAACACCACTAGTCACCACCTCCAGGTCGAATACTCCCCTTCTACAACCACCCTCTGCCTTCTGTGGGCAAGCCAATTTTGAATCCACGCTGCCAATTTTCCATGGATCCCATACCTTATGACTTTCTGAATTAGCAAGACCTTGTTAAACACCTTGCTAAAATCCATATATACCACATCCACCACACTGCCTTCATCAATTTGTCTTGTCACTTCCTCAAAAAACTCTATTAGGCTCGTGAGTCACGACCTGCCCTTCACAAAGCCATGTTGACTATCCTTAATAAGACTATGTTTCTCTAAATGCTCATAAATCCTGTCCCCAGGAATGCTCTCTAATAGTTTGCCCACCGCTGATGTAAAACTCTTTGATCCATAATTTCCAGAATGATCCCTTTTACCTTTCTTGAACAATGGAACAACGTTTGCCATCCTCCAATCCTCCAGTACCACTCCTGTGGCCAGGAAGGACTCAAAGATCATCGTTAATGCTCCAGAAATCTCTTCCCTTGCTTCCCATAGTAACCTGGGGTATATCATGTCCAACCCTGGGGACTTATCTATCCTAATGCTTTTTAGTAGCTCCAACACTGTCTCTTTCTTAACCTCGACATGCTCCAACACATTTGCCTGTTCTACTCTAACCTCACATTCTTCTAAGTCCCTCTCCCTCTCTTCTTCAGCTTATGGATTATAAACATGTTGGACAGGCAAGCTGAAGGCAGTGGAGGGCAATCACATTATTATGAATCTCTGAGATACCCCTGTTTAAGTCACAAACATTCAAGTCCCTAAAATTCCCAAAAGCTGAACACAAGAAACAAGTCCAATTATTTAAATAAACATGACATGTAAATATCTGTAGTTTAAAAAAGGCCTCAAAAATGTATGGAACCCATGGTTGCTATGTTTTGCACTAACTCCATCATAAAAAAAACTTCTTAAAAATGAAACAGCTTACTTTAAGAAATCGTTACCATGGTTCACTCTCTCAAGCGATATTAGACACCAACCTGTGTTTTATATTCAGCTGCTTGCAAGACAGATGGCAGCAATGGCATGGGTCAGCGCTGTTAAAGGGATCTCTCCATATCAGCTTTAGGCTACCATGGAGATGAGATCAAATTGGAAAAGTATTGCACAAAAAAAGGGTGTGATTAGATATATGGAGGGTATGGTGATAATGGGAGGAGCAACAGCATTCGTTCTTTATTCATTTATTCAGAGGGTGAACATGTAAGCCTTGTTGCTGGCAGATTTCTTCAGTTCAGATAACTCAAGCTTGATGATTCTGTTTCTCAATTTCTGACCTTACAGCGGTCAAAGTCAGCCAGAGCGTGTCCTGTGGTTGTGGGTGATCTTGAGACCCACAACCAGATTCCACATCGGGGTCACAGATAAAGAAATCTGCAGTTATCAACTCACAGAAACCTTGATCTGTACCAGGGGCTGTCAGTAGTGAGGCTGTATCATACTTGTAATTTCAGAAGGTGACTATCAACATTAATTACTTCTGTGACTTTTTGATTCAATTTCTGTTAATAATGGGTACTGTGGACATTGCTGACTTCATCACATGTGCGAAATATGGTGGGATAATGACACAGGTTTCAATGAATCGCAGCAAGAAGTGCTGAGTCCAATTTCCAGGGTGTAAGTGTTTCCTTTCTAATCCAATTTCTCCACTGGAATGTGCCAGAATGCAATTGTACTTAGTTATATTGCCCTGTTAATGGAAAAAACCCACGCCGGTGATCATTTTTGATCCGCAAAGAAAATTGAAGTAACATTGCTTAAAATTGAACAATTTCATACAGTATCAATTTGTTGGAGGAAACTAAACGAAAATCTGAAATTATTTTATATTATGCTTGTAAAAATCATATATACATCTCAAGTAAATGACAATATAGTTATGAAGGCGGTGGAAGGTATATTACTCCAGCTGTAGGTGCATAAGAGAAAGATGAAAAATAGATGCAAAAGCTGCGTCCAATGGAGGACATGGCACAATTGTACCAAGTCAAGATCCTCGTCATCATCCAGGATCTAGCAGTTGAATTTCTCAGCTGCTTAGCCAGTCAACATTCTGATGTGTCTGAACTATGTACAGGGTACAATAAATAAATATTCTTTCACCAGATTTCCTAGCCCCATGTTCTCAACCACAGAGAAGTACACGGAACATGGGAGCACCCTCCCATCGAAGGATTACAAATAAGAACTGGATTAGGAGCAGGATTAAACCATTCCCTTGCTCAAACCTGCTTTGCCATTCAGTTAAATCATGGCTGATCTGCTCTTGATGCCATCTCCTTTGCTGTATTTGTTCCCTGTAACCAAATATCTAGATGAAAAAAACAACAAGATGCTGGAGGAACTCAGCAGGCCAGGCAGCATCTGTTGAGAAAAGCAGACGGTTAACATTTTGGGTCAAGACCCTTCTTCAGGGCTGAAGATAGGAAAAGGGGAAGCCCAATGTACAGGGAAGAGAGGAAGAAAACTTCTTCAAAGTGGGCATCCTTGAAGAGACTTTACAGTGCAGCAGTAATACTAGACAAACAAAGGAGTGCAGATCCTACTCTTGAATATATTCACTGATTCAGCCTCCATAGCTCTCCAAGCAATGGAATTCCAAAGGTGTATCACCTTAGAAAAAGAATTCTTCTCATCTCCATTTCAAATGGGTAACTTTTTTTTCTTCTGAAACTGTACCCCTTAGGTCTAGATTCCAGCATGATAAGAAAAGTCCTTTTTAGACTTATTTTGTTGAGCCTCCTAAGATTCTTACTTGTCTCAATAAAATCAGTTGTCATTATTTTAAATGATGAGTGCAGGCTTAAACTGCTCAACCTATCTGCATAAGTCAACCCCAACAGCTCAGGAACCAATCTTGTGAATCATCTCTGCCTCCAACGTGAATATGGAAACCAAAACTATGCAGTGTTTTACAAGTGGTCTCACTTATTGTAGCATATGTACTTGGACATATTTCTGTGTTCTTTCATTTGATAGCAACTTCTCTTTTTTCTGCTTACCATGAATAATCAGAGTCAAACCTTGAATACATGAATACATGTCCCCGTAGCACAACTGGACTGAAAGTAACGTTTTCCAGCTTCACTTTGTCTGAATGCTGGAACAATCAATGTTCATCGTGCATTACTTTTCGGGTCCTGAGTCAGCCACACACAGTGAATTATAAGACTTAACCATGGTCTATTAATGACAGGGATTTCCACTTTCTTACTTATGTTGAGGATTTAAGCCATGTAAGGTTAAAATTTGCTTCTGAGCTCTTTGATCATGGTAATAGTGTCAAATTTGAATGTCAAATGTGAACTTCATCGTATTTGAAAGTGCTCTCCAATTAGTTCTATTCCCTTGCTTTTTTCTATAACCCTGCAAACTTTTTTCCTTCAATTAATGACCAAGTTTTTTTTCCCCAATTATTACTGAACTTTATTGGCAGTGCTTTCTAGACTGTAGCCCTCACTTATTTTAAATCCCTAGATTGAAAATAAAATCTCACTTCACTTCTGGTCCTTTTTGCCAATTGACTTAAGTACGTCTTTTACATCTCTGGTTATTGATTCGACTGCTACCAGAATAATTTTCCCTATATACTCCATCAACATCCTTCTTGATTTTGAATTAATCTATATAATCCCCTCTAACCTTTCCTTTCCAGCTACTCTTGCATCTACACCAGCAATGTGCTCGCTTCACATGTATTTCCACTCTGTTCTTGCATAAACATGCTAAGAAAAATAATTCCTTTTTGTCTTTGCTTTGTTTTCTGTGCTGTAATTCAGGAGGCATTTCTGTTGGGTATGGCTATTGACTCAGGCAACTTAATTTCAGGCTTTGTAGATTTTAAATACAAACAAGTTCCATCATCACTGGGATCTCTCCCTAATAGGATTCCGATAACAGGTCTTCTCTGCTGGAACTGCCTTGTCAAACTGATCTTTTGCATCGATATTCCTAACAAACTCGAGTAACATGAAATGCTGTTAAAAACAATAGATGTTTTAATGAAAATTAATATAATTCAAAAGTAACTTCAAAAAAAAATCTGGCAAAAAACATATGAAAGTCAGTCAGATAAAAGCTTTCTTGATCCAAGGAGGTAGAAATATTAATCGGCACTGTTGTGAATTGTTCTAAAAGAGCAGCTTAGAACTCTAATTATTTGTTATATCAGATTTTCTAAAAGGCCAGTTTAAAAGAGTCAGTAGTCACATCTGACAGCTTTAAAACTGCTGTAATACTATGTGGCATTGGGAAACAACTGGAACTTGGACTTAGGATACCTCTTCAGAATAAGGAGACACCGTAAATCTCCACACCCGATCCAGAAAGTGGAGAGATAAACAGAGCAGCTAAAAGCTTGATCAAAGAGACAGTTTCAAGAAGATCTTGAAAAATATAGAGATGGGAAGGAAGATGAGGGGTGCTTAAAGAGCATTTCAGGAATTAAGAGAAAGGAAACAGAAGACTGAATGCTGAGAAAGCAGAGGTAGTCGTGTGTTCTGGTTCTTTTACCAATGAGCTTAAATCTTCCTTTTCTCTCTAATCCTACAGCCACCTAAATTTGTTTTCCTCATTTACTCTAGCATTCACCCCGAATGATTTCTTTCCTTCCCAGTTTGTCTTGCATCTCCACATTGTAAGATCATTGTGCAAACATTTGTGCTATAAGATGGCCCTCTTTTGATTGCTATGATTTTAGACATAGACATAGAACAGTACAGCACAATAAAGGCCCTTCGGCCCACAATGTTGTGCCGACCTTTAAACCTCACCTAAGACTATCTAACCCCTTCCTCTCACATATCCCTCTATTTCAAATTCCTCCATTTGCCTATCTAGTAATCTGTTGAATTTGACCAATGTACCTGCCTCCACCACCGCCCCAACCACTCTCTGGGTAAAAAATCCTTCCTCTGATATCTCCCTTGAACTTCCCACTCATCACTTTAAAGCCGTGCCCTGGGAAAGAGGCGCTGGCTGTCCACTCTATCTATTCCTCTTAATATTTTGTACATCTCTGTCATGTCTCATCTCATTTTCCTTCTCTCCAAAGAGTAAAGCCCTAGCTCCCTTAGTCTCTCCTCATAATGCATACTCTCTAAACTAGGCAGCATCCTGGTAAATCTCTTCTGCACCCTTTCCAATGCTTCCACATTCTTCCTATAATGAGGCAACCAGAACTGGACAGAGTACTCTAAGTGTGATCTAACCAGAGTTTTATAGAGCTGCATCATTACCTCGCGGCTCTTAAACTCAATCCCTCGACTTATGAAAGCTAACACCCCATAAGCTTTCTTAACTACCCTATCCACCTGTGAGGCAACTTCCAGGGATATGTGGATATGGACCCTCAGATCCCTCTGCTCCTCCACATTACCAAGAATCCTGCCATTAACTTTGTACTCTGCCTTGGAGTTTGTCCTTCCAAAGTCTACCACCTCACACTTCTCCAGATTGAACTCCATCTGCCACTTCTCAGCCCAGCTCTGCATCCTATCAATGTCCCTCTGCAATCTTTGACAATCCTCTACACTATCCACAACACCACCAACCTTTGTGTCGTCTGCAAACTTGCCAACCCACCATTCTACCCCCTCATCCAAGTCATTAATAAAAATCACGAAAATTTTGTAGATAAGGAAGTTGCTGTCAAATTTATTACCTGCAAATAGGGTTATATGCTGGCCTATACTTTTCCCCTGCTGGTGTAGTTTTCAATAACTGGCTGTTTTTTCTTTGTTCTCTTGTTGTTTTGTCCCTCCTCCAGAACAACTACATATGCTGGATGGGAGAGTGCGATAAAAATGGCAGTTTCCCTTTGTCAAGGTAAAATTTCTCACTGTTACTGTGGCCTGAACTTAAAGAAACATTTGGGAATTTTGTTGTCTCTAGCTGATAGTGACAGAAATTATTAATGATGTCAGATCTATTTGTCATGAAGAAATGTTTACTTATAAATCTGATAGTTTTAGGTACAGCTGACAGGGACTGACAGGAACCAAGGCAGACCAAGTGGAGGGACCAAGAACCAGCAGGAATCTGACTACATCATGGAGCTGCATCACAAGTTGGTTGTCTGTTCTCATTCTTTTACACTCTGTTGCAAGTGGCTGCAGTCCCCGCAACAGATCTTCCTCTTTGCCTCCTCTCCTCACCAGGGAATACAACTTTGATTATCATTGTCCAAATCTGCATTCTTTTGTTTATTTTAACATTGTTGTGTTTTCTCAATTACAAGAGGAAAATATTTCCACACTCAGCTGCCAGTGATTTTAATTTTGTTTGCTGAGAAAATATCCGATTTGAGTGTCCCTGATCAAAAGGCATTGAGTCATTCTATCGATGGATACGTTTGCCTCCAGGTCATGTCTTTAATGTCATGCAGATGGCAGAGAAAGACTTTTTTTCTCGACTGGTTATAAAATTCTCTGCAAACTAAATCTAAACAGTGTCGGTAAAGTAGCTACTAGCTAGAAGTTCAATGCATAAATCTTTCAACAAAATCAGTATTAATTTTCATGTGGTTAATAGTTTTACATGGATAAGTCACAAAGATAAGAGTCATAGTGTAATACAGCATGATACGGGCCCTTCAGCCCAACGAGTCCATGCCGACCACATTGTCCACCCAGCTGGTCCCAAATTCCAACGATTGGCCCACATCCCTCCAGGCTCTTCCCTTCCATGTACCTATCCAAGTGCTTCTTAAATGATCCTATTGTACCTGCCTCAGCCACTTCCTCTGGCAGCTCGTTCCATGTACTCACCACCCTCTGCATGAAAAAGTTGCCCCTCAGGTCCCTTCTAAATATTTCCTCTCTCACTCTAAATCTATGCCCCTAGTTTAGGACTCCCCTGTTCCGACTGCTACCAACCACCTTTTCTATGCCTCTCATAATTTTAAACACTTCTGTGAGATTGCTCCCCCCACCCCATTCCCTTATATTCCAAGAAGTAAAGGCCTAGCCTGGCCAATCTCTCCCTATAACTCATGCCCTCTAGTCCTGGCAACATCTTTTTTGCACTCTTTCCAGTTTAACCACATCTTTCCAATAACAGGGTGACCAAAACTTTACACAGTACTCCAAGTGTGGCCTCACCAACAACTTGTACAACAGCAACATTATGTCCCAACTCCTATACTCAATGCTCTGACTGATGAAGGCCAGCATGCTAAACGCCTTTTTCACCACCCTGTCTACCAGTGATGCTGCGTGGAAGATATGGAAGTTCAGTACAGGAAGTACTCTTATAAAATGGATTAACTACCACCAAAACAGTTTTAGTTTCCACAAGGACAAAGACTTTGGGAATTGCTATCTTGTGTCCGGAGGAGGGATGAAATTATTTAAATGAACAGAATTCACACGGAGCTGGAACACACAATGTTTATTCTACATCAAAAATAAGGTAGTCTTCACATTCAGGTAAATGTGACAAGTGCTTTTGTTAAAGCAAACTTTATTAATTATAAAGGGCTTTGAATTTTTCCTTTTATGTTGCTATAAAATATTATCATCTGGTTGTTACTACTCCACTGGCCATCCTTAGTACTTTGTAATGCCATTACCCCCTCCTATCAACAAAAAGATGATGATGAAGAGCATATGCAGCATAACTAATGTATTTTAAAGCATTTTTTAGCATTACTCTTCTGACTTTTGCAGGAAACTAGGGGCGTGAAAACTGATTAAAAGCAAATTTAGTGAATTATCTTATTGCTGGTATCTGAGGAAAATCTGTCCTTTTTGTTAGCAACAAGGATGCAAAGCAAACTAATCAGATAGAACAACGAATGTGTCATGACAGGGGTCCAGGAAGTGAGAAGTGTTGTTGAAGGTAAAACTACATTGTAAGGTGTCTGAATAACTAGAATCAATATAACAATTGATAAAGGAGCTTGCATTCTGAATTGGTTAAATTAGATGTGTCAGAGATGTAACACATTCATTAAAGTTCATGTGTATTTCACGTGATAGTTCCAGCAGCTGGAGATAGCAAACATTTCAACGTACACTGTTAACGACACGATCTGTCTGTAACCCACAATTCAAACTGCAGGTGGCACTCACAAGCAATGGAAAGAAAATGTTAAAATGATTTCTGATGGAAGAGATTCAAGATGAGCATTTCATCTTCTAATATAGGAATACACAGAAAAAGGCAATGCAGTCTGCCAGTCTAATTTGGCATCAATTCTCTATTACTATCCACCTCATTGCTGACCACACTTCCAAACTTTGTGTTATCTGCAAATTTGGAAATTTTTACCATGCATACCTTGGTGGAAATGTATGCAAATAAAAAATAAGACATTCTTAGCACTGACGCTGGGGAACACCACTGCCCAATCCTGAAATAATCTATTCAGTGAGAATTAGGGAACCAACTGAGGAACTAGTAACACCATGAGATGTACATAGTAGGCCACAAAGCAAAGGAAAGGAGATGGAGGAGCAACTTACAGAAAGATGCAAGAACACAATATCGGCTGGGATACCAACAGATTAAGGGGCTTAAAAGTGAAGAATTCACTGATAGTTGTCATTTTCAGTCCAATGAGGAAGAAAGTTGTCTTGGATCTAGTTTAGAATAAAGTTGGAGGTAGGGGTTTGCAGTGCAGAGGAGAGTAGTGTGACTTAGTGGAACAGCTTCTGGGCAATACTGATCAAAGTATCACCGGACTTAAAAACATTATGGTAACAAAGTACAATCAAGTGCAAAAGACTTTCAGAACTTACCTCAGTGAGTTAAAAATGAATCTGGTCTAGGTGGATTGGAACAAAAGTAGGTAGGCAAAACAACAAATGAACAAGCAGAATCATTGAAAGAGGAGATGCTTGGGTGCATAGTACACATATTCCCAAGAGGGGAAAAGTCAGAGCTTCCTGAACATATGAAGGAAATCTAAAAATGAAATAAAAGAACCAAAAATAACTTACAAAATAAATTAACGGGCAATATAAAGTGAAGGCAAGGTTTAATATGAACAGATACACAGCAATGAAGGTGGTCAAAGTTGGAAGGGGGGTGAGTGGCACCATAAACACAATATTCTTGTGGTTCAGAGAGCATGGCTGAGACTCTAAATGAGAGATTTGTATTTACCTTCACTAATAAAGGAAGTGTCACCAATCTCGCAGCAAAGGAGGAGCAAATAGTGATACAGAGTTGGATAAGAACAGATAGAGGAGGTGAGGTACCTAAAACATAAGTTCAATTCTCATTAAAAAGGAAACTGGATAAATAATTGAAAGGAAGAAAATTCCAGGATACTGGTAAAGAGCAGGGAAGTAGGATCAATTGGATGTCTCTGCCAAAGAACTGACACAGGGATACAATGGGTTGACATGCCTCCTCCTAGCAGGGAGTTATAGAATTATACAGCATGGAAACAGGTCCTTCAGTCCAACTTGTCCATGCTGACCAAAATGCCTACTTAAGCTAGTCCTATATCCCTCAAAACCTTTCCTATCCAGCTGATGTTATAAGTATATCTTTTTTGTTCTTGAATATCCACAGGATCAGGGCTGACATAAACTGTACAAATGCCATTTAGCATTTCTAGGAATACTTTTAGATTGATCCACACTTCCTTCATGCCTGCAGCCTTTATTCATAGTCATAACCCCATCTCACCTGCAGCTGGAATATGCAGAATTATCCATGATTAGTTAATGTTCCCCAAATCTGGGATGATCCCTGCAACTGGCATGTATCTCACAAAGGTTCCATTTTAGTTTACCCCAGGAGGTACATTAATTTTCAATGGAAGCGAGATGAAGTGAGGAATTAAATTCATCTATGGTTCTCACTGTCCTGCAGGAAGAACCAGTCCACAGCAGAATAGTAATAAGTTCTTCAGTATTCGGTCCCAAATAAGAGAACTAAAGGACAGGAATGAATATTTCTAAAGTGTGTAATTTTGACTATATCATCTTTGGCATTGCTACAAAAGAATATTAAGACTTTTGAAGTTTACTTGGAGAATGACATCCCCTCAGGTTGTGGAAATTATCTGCATTAGTATGACTTCTGCGAAAATTAAAAGCTTATTTATATTGTGCTTTATTACATCCAAATATGTGTACTTATTCACTGTTATTATTTAGACAAAATGTGTGGCAGTAAGTTGCACAGTAAGATCATACAAATAACATCATAGGCCTGCTAATTTGTTGGTTTTTTGCCAATGTTGGTTTGGAAATCCAGGTTACTTGCTAACTGATATTCTCCTCAGTCAGAACAACCTTAAGTTTCTGCACATCTGATCAAGTGACACAGATTTATCCCGTCTCCATCATAGTTTAGTCCTAGGTCTTGCATGCATATCCTTGGACTGGCTCTCATTCACTGCCAAAATCATTATTACAATTTATGTAAGGAAATGCCAGACTTCTTGAATATGTTGAATAATTACTTGGTGACAGTCTTCATAGTATGAAAAAAACCAAGGAATACTCTTGATATACCATGTTAAGTAATAAGAAGTCAAGGGCACATAAGATTGATAAATCTCAAGCATCTGTTAGTTTCCAGCCTGGAATGTTAAAATAAGTTACTGTGTAACCTGCAGTACTTTAAAGTTGTCGTGATTCAGAAATTGCCCATTTAGATGAGAAAATTGCAAACATAATTTCAAATCAGTGAAAAAGCCACTATTCAGGAATAAGCAACCCATCTGATTGGCAACCCATCTGCAACCCTAAACTTGCAATCCCTCCTGCACTAATGCACTGTATCATCTACAAAATTCACGGCAGTTACTTGTCTTAGCTACTCCAACAACACCTAATAAACCCATGACTTCCACCACAAAGAAGGACAAGGTACATGAAAACACCACCAGCAGCAGCAGGTTCTCCTCCAAGATGCAAACTGTCCTGATTTAGAACCCAATGGCATGATGTTGCATTCTCCAATTTCAGGTAATCTGCTCCCCGTCTCTTTTCTCTCTCCTCCTGATCTACCCAGTTCCTCCACCTACCCCGACCCCCCAGACCCCCTTCATCCTGTTTATTTCCGATCCTCCACCCATTCCATCTGCCCGTCAGCCACATACTCCTCCAACTGGGTCACCTCCCCCTACTGTACCAATCTGGCCATCCCACCTCCCCTATTTGGTACCATGCTCCACCTTCCTTTCCCATCAAATTCCATCAAATGCAGCCATTTGTTGTCTCCACCTATCACCTCCCAGCCTCCAGCGCTATTTCCACCCTTCCATCCTCCATCTGCCCATCACCCCTTCTTATCTGAATCCACTTATTGCTTGCCGGCTCTTCTTTCACCCCTTTCAGTCCTGGTAAAAGGTCTCGACCCAAAACATCAACTGTGTAATTCCCTCCACAGATGCTGCCTGATCCACTGAGTTCCTCCAGCAATTTGTTTTTTGCTGGGTGAGAAAAATATTCTTGACTCTTAAGGGTCACCTAGGAAATTCTTTTCCATGAATTGATGCTTGAAAACAAAAAGGCACATTGAACTGTAGAGATAAAATGTGTGATTTGACCAGCTGGCTCAATGGAGTAAACAAACTGGAATTAGGGTTCTGGTTTTGATATTTCTTTGATGGAACAAAAGGATTTTAAATGTTGCACAATTTCAAAATTAAATAATATGTGCTATAGTAGAAAGTTTAATTTAGTTATGGGGGAAAACAATTAAGCATTGAATGCATGTGTGTTTTATTTTAATTTGTATATATGCAGTCCCTCAGAGACTAATTTGTATGCATTCATTCCTCAATCCCCTTGAATCAAAACCCTTACATTTAACAACTTCTCTACCTGTCAATCACAAGTAACTCTTTCATGAGTGGCGCTGCATGAGGTCACGTCAGAGACAGCGTTATATACAGTGAATTGAAGTAAATTCACACTAATCTAATATGTATTTATTGCATGGTTTTCATGAAAAATCAGACTGAACCTCAGAAACAAAGAACACTTGAACATTATTTTGAATGAAATGGATTGTGATTTTTGGTGTAGAACCTATGGTATTTTGCATTGAGCAATTAGTAACTTTTCATTTGCAGCAAGCAGTGGACCTGATGACGCTCGATCCAACCTGCTGCCCCCACCCTTTTCCTGCGATTTAATCTGCCATCTGCTTGATGCTGACAAGGCTTTTTAACCAATTTTAAATATCTTTGACAAGTGGAGACATTAAAAAACATTCAAATAGATTAAAATATTTTAAAAATAAAAATATAATAAATATATCTAAAATAGCGTAAACCATGAAAAATTAATTAAAAATACAAATAAATTTCTCACCTTCACTCACAATCAGAAGACTGGTCACTGATGTGGAATGTTAATTCCCTTACTCTCTCCACTGATGCTGCCTGACCTGTTGAGTACAGGAGCGAGATAGGACACCTGGTTGAGTGGTGCCGCAACAATAACCTCTCGCTCAACATCAGAACTGCTCGCTGACCTTGGGAAGGGGAAGGGCGAACATGCACCAGTCTAAATTGGTGTATTGGTGGTGGAGAGGGTCATCAGCTTTAAATTCCTGTGCATTAATATATCGAAAGACCTGTCCTGGGCCTAGCACATAGATGCAATCACAAGGAAGGCATGTCAGCGTTGTTATTTTCTTAGGTAGTTAAGGAGGTTCGGCATGTCACCGAACACTCTAACAAACTTCTACAGGTGTACTGTTGAAAGTATCCTGGTGGTTGCATCATGGTCTGGTACAGCAATTCGAATGTGCAGGAACGTAAGAAGCTGCAGAGAGCAGAGGACTCAGCCCAATACATCACAGGCACACCCCTACCCACCATCAAAAGTATTTACATCAGGTGTTGCCTCAAAATGGCAATATCTATCATCAAAGATCTCCACCATCCAGACCATGCCATCTTCTTGCAACCATCATCGGGCAGGAGATACAGAAGGCTGAAGTCCCACACCACCAGGTTCAAGAACAGCAACTTCACTTCAACCATTCAGTTCTTGAACTAACATGCACAACCCTATTCACAACCTCAGTATAGCAACACTATGACCACTTTGACAACGATGGACTTTTTTTTGTTTTAATTGTATTCTTTCTTGTCTCATGTTTAATTTACGTTCATCTGGTGAATGTTGCGTCTCTATCGTTATATGCTTGTGATGCTGCTGCAAGTAGGTTTTTCATTGCAACTGTGCATTTATGTACTTGTGCATAAGCTTGACTTTACAAGTATATCCAACATTTTCTGCTTTTATTTCAGACTTTCAGCATCTGTAAATTTACGATTTTCACTTTGCTTTTTTTTATCGTTTAGCAATCCCATTCAAATGAATAGAGATATACATGCAGCAGCTGTGGCTAATGTAAAGTTGAGAGGCTGGATGCAAATTGCTTCTGGTCTCTCAGCTCAGAACATTTGTACCCCACCCCTTGACTCATGCTAGTTGCAGGAGTCTAGATGTATCAGCATCTGAACTCCAGTCTGAATTTGAGTCTTGTGTCACAAAATGTGTAGTCAAAGAAAGCAGAGACAAGGAAACCCCTAAACAGGACATAGAAAATGGTTCTCCACAAAACAGCTGGCTACAAGTGAACACAATTCGACCCAAGTAGACACTTTACTTCAGTTCACGATTATAATATTTTATTCTCAAGGCTATTACACTTTCTACGAACTCACTGTGTGGATTTACTATTGAAAAATAAATTCAAAAATCCTAATTCAAAAAGAGGATTGTTTTGAATTATCTATTTTTGCAAGTGCAATAACCACACATCAACAATATCATGGTGGAAAATGATATTATGACAGACCACACTTTGCATCCACTTTCGCTTCCATGCAAAGAAGGGCTTTTCGATTCTGCTGTGTGTTGATGTGCACCTGTAGTCATCAGGGATCCAAATTTCAGACAGCAAAACAAACAATTGATGTGTTTCGGGGGTTGATTTTTCCTTTTATTCCTGCATAAAATTCAGGCAAGAGCAAATCCTCAGCCAATTTGACATTGTGGCCAAGAATGGAAAAGAATATCCCATGAGGTGTAAAATGTTTGTCAAGTTTGCAGCCACCCATTTTTCAAGCAGCAGTAAAGGTGAAATTTTTCTCTGCAGAGTGAATGATTAAATGATCATGTTGCAAACATTTGGAAAATGGTGACATTAGACAGCTCACTGAAACCCTGATCCATGCATAAGAATCTCCTGTCAAACCTGCTATGCATTTACCTGAAGCATATCGCAGAATCAAAAATTTAACACCACTGTCAGTTGTAATGAGAACATACAAGTAAAGAAGATTAGTGTTTAGAAGAAAGGAACATGAAATATCCATGACAAAGATTTAGCTTTGAATTATTAACAGTGTTTAGAATGTTTGACATTTATGCCAGCATTTAGAATGTATAACATTTATGCATTTATATATCAAAAGCTGAATATTATTGGGGGGAGGTCTCATGGCTAAAATTGAAACTGCCCCATTCCCACTGTAATATTAAGATAAACAAATTTCAATTTGAATAAAATCTATTTAAAAAGCAGAAACATTCAAATGTCAAGAACTCAGCAAAACCTGGTGTGCAGTACATTTAATTTCACAAATGCAACTTGACTGCAGATGTGTCCTGATAATAAGAGCATTGCGTTTCTGTGCATACTATCAGCTTCAAATTTAGTTGCTACAGAACACATTCTTAACCATCTAACATGCTCTAAATGTAACTTATGTTGTTCAATGAGGATTTTAACAACACTTAGATAAGAAGATTTTCAATGAATCCTCAAGATGCTTTTTTATCCAAATGTAAAAAAGGCTATACAGCAGGATTAGGCATTCCCAGTTGTCCACATGAACTAGATGCTCTGATGGTGTGAGTGGGCTTCTGGACTAACTGTATCTGACTGGCAAGGCATTGTTTCTTCACTTTCATTACAGTTGTTTGATATGCCTCCAAGTATCCCTCCTAATTATTATCTGGGGTGTTCAATCACCCAAAGCATTGGGATCAAAGAGGCATAAACTCACAGGAGGGATCAAATAAATGAGAAGCATAATGTTCTGGAGGAGGGAATCAAACACAAAAGTATGGGAAATAGGAGGATAAAAAGCATGGGTGGAGAAATATTAATGAATTTATGCAATCATTTAATAAAACTCCCTCATTACTTAAATTCCATTGTTAAAACATTGTTAGTGTGTTTTCTAGGTATACTGAAACTGTAGCTCCCAGATGACATATAAAAGATCAGGCAACACTAAATATCTGGCCCCAAGCCAGATCACTGCTCTTATTCTTTATCTCAGCAAATAGTAAATGTAATTAGTTTCTTGTCTTCAGCCACGCTAGGTCACATTAAATCTTTCACACCCCAGGGAAAACATGTCTTTAGTGTCTTTGTTATGACCCCAATGCCAGTATTCCCATAGATTTGAGATGAGACGTTTTGGATAAAGAATGCTGAAAAAGTACCAAGTACTATTTAAACCATGAATCACATGCTTTGAGAATTTTTGCAGTCATTTTAATTTGAAATAATTTGAGGGAACTTTTCTTCGTTATACTTTCCAATAAGATCCATATAATAAGGCTACATGCATTTAACAAAAACATTATTTACTATTTTTTATTCTTGTTTAGTAATCGAGTACAAAATTCATTAGTTGATTAAGCAACTAAATTATGGCTTCTCTTCTCAATTAGCCTTTGTAAATTCAATTGCTATCTCCATTCCCCACAGTTTCCTGAAATTATCCATCATAACTAACATTTAGCAATCGAAGCTTTCAGCCATGGATGACGATGCTTCATTAAGATACATCATCTTAAGCAAGTAAAAACAATAATTATTTGATTAATGAAACAATTGTCATCTGTTTGTTCTTTTCCCTTGCATTTCTCTCTTTCCTATTTCCTTTGCATTGTTGTCTGTTGTCATGTTCGGAAATTAGAAAATGAATTGTCAAACCCTGTAAATATATTTTGCTTATTTTACTTCAATCAGTTCAAAAGAAATATCAACAGCATCTCGGACAAGTTAGCAGAAAATACTGAATATATTTATATAGCAAGGTACTTAACTGAGAAAGCCTGCCTGCAAGAGGAAAATCTGAATGTATGTTAGCCAAATGTTGCTCATTGTGAAACCAACCTTAATTTTAAAATAAAATCAAGTTTGTGCCTTGAAAGTAATTAAACAGTTAATCTTGAATAGGTATGAAACAGAAAGTGCTGTAAGTACTCAACAGATAAGGCAAAGAAAGAGAGTCTATTGCCTTGAAGCTGGATTACACTTATTTTGGTTTTACAAGACATCATTGCACATAGTTCCATAACGGGCCAAAGTGCAGCATGAAACAGCATTAGGGTGGTTTACATTCAAAAACAAATGGTAAAACTGGATTGCGATTTCTGACAGAACATCACTCAGTTCATAGCCACACCTGACTCATGGTCAGAGAAAGGTATTAGAGCTTCCTACCAATGGCAGCCACGCTGCAGTAACACACACATGGGCTTATTCACGCAAAGGGACAATGGATCTATCAGATTGATGGCCTTTTGTCAGAACTAGGAAAAATTAGAAAACAAATATGTTTTAAATTACGGAAGATTGCGAGGAGTGGAGAGGTCAAAAGGAATGTCTGTGATAGGGTGAAGACCAAGGGAAGACAGATGCTGGAATCCAGAACAAATGCATTCCATTTTATGATGAAGACCACAGGAGACTGAATGAATCAATCAGTGATGATAATGGCTAAAAGAGGGCGATGAAAGCGATGGAGTTAAGCTGTTATCTCATATACGTAAAATATATTATGATTTTCACTCTTTAATCGCATTCATATCAAAAGTTATCAACTGAACCACAACTGATCATTGCTATCACTCTTGTTACACTGGATGGTGGCTTAGTTGTGCAGACAGAGGACTGGGACACGAGCTGTCAGCTGAACGTGGTACAAAATGGTACACATGTCATTTGTTAATGGATGCAAAAGTGATATACTGGAAGATGTTAACAGTTCAGATAAGCTGTAATAAGCAATTCCTTTCCACTTAATGAACCAGTCATTTTGATTTTGCAATGTGCTGCATTAACTAACTGCTTATTAATTTGCTTAATAAACCAGTCTTTGCCAAGTTAAAATGTAGCACTCTATATTGAACAAACCTACCAATTATTACTGTAATTCATTTATAATATCCACCTTAGTGAATTCCCTAAATCTACTGCAAAAATATAATGTAATTACATCCTTTCATAAATCATCTGACTGGATGATTTTGCTGTAGTGATGACACAAAGTAATTATATTCTGTTGACAATGTCAATCAATATATATTCAATGGTCCAGAATACATTTAAACAGTTAGAATCTCTCCACAGCAACTGGAATAGTTTAAAATAAGATATATTACCATATATCGTACAAATGGTGATGAGGAAAGTGAAAAGAACTACCAAAATCATTGAATTTCTTTCTAATTATACTCAAAGACTGACGTACAGGAATCCTAGAGAAGCATGACCTGTGATTAACATCCTGTGACTCTCATTCAGACATCCATTACTCAATACATTTCCCAGAGTACAAGGATTTGATGGAATGTTGAATGTGTATGACCTGCAATGCAAATGCAAAGGGAATATTCCAATGTCAGTAAAACATTTGCCCTTATCCCATCAGCGAAAATAGGCAGAAAGTGAATTTTGACTGAACTACTGCATAAAAATCATCCATTTCATGATTACTTAAACAGAATTTTTTTTTGCAGGATCAAGACTTATTGCGTTTCTGGCCCAGACCAGAAATGTGACCACAGATCATCCACTATGAATAAAGGCTTCTGCCACATTTACAATAGAGACCTCACAAAAGCAGTCCTGTAGAATCTCTGTTCACTGATCGATATTATTTCATAACACGTTCTTGATTGCAGTGGCAACAATGATTAAGATATAAAATACTCAACAGCCTCAAAATAAAAATGGAAAATGATCGAAATACTTAGCAGGCCAGGCAGCATCTATGGAGAGACTAAACTTTAGCCAAGACTAACTCTCAGTGAGATTCATGCAAGTTTTTGGGTGACTCGCAAACCATTCAACCATCTGCCACCGCACCACTCTGTGAGGGTAACTCTGCATGCTGTCCACCATCCAAACTACGTAGATTTATAGAATTATAGAATCTGTTTGAATAGTTTTAAATATCTTTGAATAACAGAAACCTTTAATAAGAGTTCAAAGGTTCTCTGTAGCACAAAAAGATAGGTGCAGGTGGCAAGGTACCGTGAGTGAGTCTGAGCAGCAAGCCAAATGCAGCATGATTCGGTTTATCAATTCTTTTGCAGAAACAATAATTCATCAATAAGTTGAAGTTCAATTCAAATCACCAATTTCAGGTTGATTGAATCTGAGAAGTATGCAACAGCATCCCCTGTGGAGGAACAGGGTATCATTAACAACTTAAGGATTTCCATATTTAATTCCACTTGTGTAGATGCCAGGAACTGATGTCAGTTTGACAATAGAATGACAATAAGCACTAAGACTTTCACCATTGTTATAACCATAAATTCCAGGCAAATGTTTCTTGCAAAAAGTCCATGTAGGACATTCAGAAGGACCAGGAAAATTAATACAAAGTTGACTAGACGTTTTCATCCCCAATGCACTAACTACTGCAATAATCATGGGGTCAATCCATAATTCATTGTACTACTTGTGTGTCTCAGCTCTGGAAAGATATGTCAGTTTGAGTCTGCAAATTCATAAATGTTTCATGAACATCAGTGAGTACTGCATCAGCAATTAAGCCACCAGTTGTTTCCAAAATGGTAAAATTAATGATTCTGAAACACAATATTCTGAAGCTAACAGTAACCTGATGAATACTGTTTAAGGTGTTTTTGGCCCATTGTCTTTCTGTGACTTTTATCATTATACACCCTGTAATTTGGGTGCCAAATGACATTATAACACAGGAAGAGTGGAATAACTGTGCAAGAGAAAAGGACATTGGTTAATCACCAAGTTCTAACACTGGCAATGATATTGGTGAGATTCCAACAAAGTTAAGTACAAGAAAATATAAGGTTGTGAGATTAGTTATGGGCTGAATAAAAACTACTTGCAAGATACAAATGCATAAAACAATTTTCACACCTCCTAGACATCTGTAAGTACTTATGTTCCAGCAGAGATAAAGCTATCTGGTTAAGTAAAGTGAAACAATGTCAGTCAGCAAGCACACACAAAACCTTTCATTTTCTTGCTCTCCTTCCAAAATTCCATCTGTAATTTGGAAAGGAAGAGTAGATGACAACTTGAACATGAACACCTGTGCAGACAGCAGAACACTGAGATTTCAACACTCTGTCCCAGAGGATGACAAATTGGTATAGACTTGATACTTGCTCAATCAAGTAATTTAAAACTTCATTGTATAAAGACACAAAAATTTGTTACAGAGATAAACTGTCAAATTTCATACTGTTTATTGATGTGTTCTGTAATGATGCATAGTAGCAGCTTCACTTTACATTTCATAGAATAACATAGTTTTGCAGTGTCCTCGTAAAACCGACAACAGAGATAAACTTTTGCAGTTAATTCATTATACATCAGATGTACATCTGAAGGCTTATAGATGATACAAAATGTGCATCACTGCCACAGACCAATAAGATGTCATTTATTTTTTCTTGTATTTTTAGAGAGCATGTGAGTATTATTTTCAGTGTGGTGATTTTGTCTATGCCATTGTTGAAAATATTTATATTGCTGAAGAGGACTCTGAGATAAAATGAGATTCACAAATGAAGGGGAACTGAGCCCATCAGTCCGAACTGGAAAGAAACAGATAAAGCAATATTTTATTTACTGAAATGAGCTGTTATATCTGGTCCTTACTAAAATATATCTTTATCCTTAAGAATGGATCTCAAGTGGAGAAAATTGAGGCCAAATTCTATAACTCGTGAAGTCACAAGGAAGAACATGCAAACACCACACAGACAGCACCTGAAGTCAGGAATGAACCTAAGTCTCTGAAGCTGTGAAAGAGCAATGCTAGTTGCTGTGCCATTGTGCCACGCAACTAGAGGCAAACATTCCCATGATGTGACAAAAAAATGCAAGTTATGGTAGTGCAGGATTAGGAATGAACCATTCACTGTAACAAAATATTCAGGTGGGTTAGAGGAGGAAAAATGGGCAGCCAAGTGCCATACTCACCAAAGGTTCTAATACAGGGCATGGACAAGGCACAGTGGAAAATCTGAGACACAAGAGATTCTGCAGATGCTGAAATTTGGAGCAACACAGACAAAATGCTGGAGGAACTCAGCAGGTCAGGCAGCATCTATGGAGGGAAATAAACAGTTGATGGTTCGGGTCGAGACCCTTCATCAGGACTGGAGTCCTGGATTCACCAGTCCTGATGAAGGGTCTCAACCTAGAATGTCGACTGTTTATCTCCCTCGATAGATGCTGCCCGACCTGCTGAGTTCCTCCAGCATTTTGGGTGTGTTACAATAGAAAATCTGGATGTTTTGGGGTCTGGATGTTTTTGGTTCAACATGAGGAATGCAAAACAAATTATTACTTTCTTGGTGAAGTGTTCCGTATGGCTAAGCAATAGGAAGGAAATGGAGAAAAGAAATCAAATCAAAGGAAAATGCAGTAACAACTGAGCCATTATAACGGAGACACAAGAGAGACTGCAGATGCTGGAAATCTGGATCAACACACAAAAAATGCAGGAGGAAATCAGCAGGTCAGGCAGCATCTATGGAGGGAAATGAACAGTTGGCATTTCAGGTCAAGACCCTTCATTGGGACTGGATGAAGCTAAGTCCATCATCAGTCTTGATGAAGGGTCTCGACCCGAAACATCGACTGTTCATTTCCCTCCACAGATACTGCCTGACCTGCTGATTCCTGCAGCACTTTTTGTGCGTTGAGCCATTATAATGCAATTCCTATTTTGGAAAGATAGTTTGAAATAAAGTTATTCAAGTGACAAAGAAGCCAATGGGTTTTTCCAATTTATTAAGAACCACTTTTTGGATCAATTGGTCAGTAATACCCAGTATTAACAAGAGTAGAAAATGGGTGGCATTGAATTGGTCATCCAGTTTACACACTGACAGATTCCCCTTTCCATTTAAGCAAGTTCAAACAAACCCAGGAAAATGATCCCACTTTAGCCATCAGCATCTGGTCGAAGGCTCTTATTCTAACAGGAAGCTAGACTGACAGATTTTTGACAGTATCACTACTGCATGCAAATGCTGGACAATTTTTTGTATCTTTTATTATAGGATTAGTATTCTTTGGAGTTCCATAGAATTGGGAGTAATCTTACTGAAAGATATGAGATCCCAAGGGGCACAGCAGGATAGAATGTCGAGATATTTCCACTGGCGGGAGAGTCTCGAACAATAGGATGTAGGTAAGGAGATAGTCATTTAAAACAGAGATGTGTAGGAATTTCTTCTAGCTAAGAGAAATGAAACTCTGGAATTCTCTACCGAGGAATGTGAAGGCTAGATCACTGGAAATATTCAGAGAGGAGGCAGATATATATTTGAAAGATCGTGGGATTCAGGGCCATGAGGAACTAGCAAGAAGTGGAGTTGAGACCTGGGACAAATCAGCCATGATCATGCTGAATAGTGAGTAGGATAGGCTTGAGGGACATGGTTGCCTACTATTCCTATTTTCTTGTCTGTTCTTGTGTGAAGCATGCAGTAATGAACATAAAATAATATTTGTTGGGACATTTGAGAGAAGATTTCATGACAGGTTGTTCAGAAGATACAAACACCACTTACAACATTGAACATGGAACACAGAACAGTACAGCACAGGAATAGGCCCTTCGGCCCACAATGTATGTACCAACCATGACGTGAATTTTAAAAAATCCCATCCGCTAGCACAAGGTCCAGATCCATCTTCCCCAGAGTCCAGATGAAGGGTCTTGACCCAAAATGTCAACTGTCCATTTCCCTCCATTGATGCTGCCTGACCTGCTGAGTTCCTCCAGCAGCGCTTTTTGTGGTGCTTTAGATTCCAGCATCTGCAGTCTGCTGTGTCTCCATATTCCTCTATTTCCTGCCTGTTCATGTATCTGTCTAAATGCCTCTTAAATGTTCCTGTCATATCTGCTTCTATCACCTCCCCTGGAAGTGCATTCTGGCACCTATGACTCTCTGTGTGAACAAACTTGCCTTGCAAATCTTATTTAAGTTTTTCCCCTCTCACCTTAAACCTATGCCTTCCAGTATTTAACATTTCTACCTGGGAAATAGACTCTGACGATGCTGGAACTCAGTGGGTCATACAGCATCAATGGAGGGAAATAGACAGTCAGTGTTTCAGCTTGAGACCCTTCATCTGGACTAAAAGATAGAGGGAAGATATCCAAAATAAAAAGGTGAAGGGAAGGGGTGGAGCAAGGGCTTGCAAGCAATAGGTGGATCCAGGGGAGGACAGGTGATAGACAGATGAAGGGGAGGGAAAGCAGAAATAGCGACAGATGCTGGGATGTGATAGGTGGAGGCAACAAAGGGCTGCAGATGATGGAATCTGATGGGAAAGGAAGGTGAAGCAACTAAGGGTGGGCAGATGGGACCAACTAAGGGGTGGGCGGATATGGAGCCAGTAGGGGGAGGGGACCCAGTGGAAGGAGTCTGTAAGTGATGGGCAGATGGAGTGGGTGGAAGAGGAGAAAGAAACAGGGTGTTGGGGGGCCGGCGTGAGTGTAGGAAGAACTGGGTAGATCAGGAGGAGAGAGCAAAGGGACAGAAGGAGAGCAGTTTACCTGAAATTGGAGGTTGAGATATATATTACAAACAACAGATGTACCCAGTACTGATCCTCGCAGAACACCACTGGTCACAGACCTCCAATCAGAAAAAAAATTCCTCTCGAGCCACTCTCTGTCTTCTATGACCAAGCCAATTTGGGATCCAATTTACCGACTCACCATTTATCCTGTGTGACTTAATCTTCTGGATCAACCTGTCATGAGGTACCTTGTCAAATGTTTTACTAAAATCCATGCAGACAACATCCATTGCATGTAGGCATCATCTTTGTCACTTCCTCAAAAGAGATAATTAAATGTGTGAGACAGGGCTTCCCCAACACAAAGCCATGTTGATTCTTCCTAATAAGTCCATGCTTTTCCAAATGCAAGTAAATCCTATCCTTAAGAATCTTCTCCAATAATTTCCCTATCGTTGATATAAGGGTCACTGGCCTATAATTTCCTAGTTTGACCTTGCTGGCCTTCTTAAATAAAGAAACAACATTACAATGGCTATTATCCAATCTTCTGGCACCTCGTGTGCGGCTGAAGAGGATACAAAGGTCTTTGTCAAGGCCCCAGCAATCTCCTCCCTTGCTTCCCTTAGTATCCTGGGATAGATCTCATCAGGCCCTGGAGTCTCATCCATCTTAATGTTTTAAAAAACACGCAACATCTTCTTCTTAATATCAATATACACTCAAATATCAATATGACCCTCCCTAATCTCACGCTCATTCACGTCCTTGTCTTCGGTGAATACGGATGCAAAGTACTCATTAAGGACCTCACCTACTTCCTCTGGCTCCAAGAATTAATTCCCTGCCTTGTCCATGAGTGGGCCTACCCTTTCTCCAGCTACCCTCTTGCTCCTAATATATGCCTACCGAACACCGAAAGGCCTGGATAGAGTGGATGTGCACAGGATGTTTCCATTCGTAGGAGAGTCTAGGATCCGAGGGCACAGCCTCAGAATAAAGAACCATCCCTTTAAAACTGAGATGAGAAGGTATTACTTCAGTCAGAGGGTGGTGAATCTGTGGAATTCATTGCCACAGAGGGCTGTGGAGGCCAAGTCATTGGGTGTATTTAAGGAGGAGATCAATAGGTTCTTGATCGGTAAAGGGCTTAAGGGTTATGGAGAGAAGGCGGGAAATGGGATTGAAAAAAAAGTCAGCCATGGTTGAATGGCAGAGCAAACTCAATGGGCCAAATGGCCTAATTCTGCTCCTGTGTCTTATGGCCTTTTGTATAAATTGCCTTGGCATTCTCTCTAATCCTATTTGTCAAGAACATTTCATGGCCACTTTTATCCCTCGTCATTTCTTGTTTAAGTTCTTTCCTGCTTCCTTTATATTTCTCAAGGGCCTTGTCTGATTTCAGCTTTCTAATCGTTACATATGCTTCCTTTCTCTTTTAGACTTAACATATTATATCTCTTGTCATCCAAGTTTCCGGAACCTTGCCATCCTTATCTTTCATCCTCACAGGAATATACTGGTCCTGAACTCTAATTAACTGCCATTTAATGCCCTGACTCCCACATGTCAGATGTGAATCTATCCTCATACAGTTATCCCAATTTGCGTTCTCCAATTAATACTGTCATAATTAGCCATCCCCCAATTTAGCACTTTCACCTGAGTATCAGTCTTATCTTCATCTAGAACTTTCTTAAAACTTATGCAATTATGGTCACTGTTCCCAAAATTCTCCTCCACTGAAAATTCAATCAGCTGGCCAGGCTCATTCCCTGATATTTACACACAGGTCATGCCCTCTTCTCACTCATACCATCAGGTAGGAGGTGCAGAAGCCTGAACTTCCACATCACCAGGTTCAGGAACAACTACTTTCCTATAATCATCAGGTTATTGAACTGATCTGCACAAACCTAATCCTACATCAGCAATGGAACACCACAGGCCACCTTTTGCATTACTACAGACTTGTTTCTGATTTTTTTTGCACTAATGTCTTGTTTTACAGTCTTTTATTTTTTCTTCAGTGTCTTGTATAATTGATGTTTTATGTGTTGTCTAAACCTACATGCCTGTGATGCTACTGCAAGCAAGTTTTTCATTGTACCTGTACCTGCACACGACAATAAACTCAACTTGACTTGAGGGCCCTATCCTTAGTTGGACCATTCACATAGTATTTCAAGAAACCCTCCTGGAGACCCCTATCAAATTCTGCACCATCTTAGCCCATGCACTAAGAGAGTACCAGTCAATATTATGGAAATTAAAACAATCCACCGCAATAACCCTGTTGTTACATCTTCCCATGATATGCCTGCATATCTGCTCCTCTAGCTCTTGTTGGCTATTGGGAGACTTATAGTATAACCCCACCAGAGTGATTGCATTTTTCTTATTCCTGTGTTCTACCAATTTGGGCTCACTAGATGAGCCCTTCAAGATGTCCTTTTTGAGTGCAGCAGTGACATTCTCCAAAATCGGTAATACAATTCCCCCACTTCTTTTATATCCCCCTCTGTCATGCCTAAAACATCTGTACCCTGGAACTTCTGTAGCTCTTGAAACTTAAGGGTTGAGTTCTTCTGACAGTGCCATATATTCCAAGGTCATATGTGAACAACGCAGCACAGTGCTGGCACTTAAAGAAACAGTAAAAATCTACAGTGGCACGAAACATGTTTGCATTGCAGTAAATTTAAACTACAGTTCTGATTCATAGCAGTGGACACTTGCAGCACAATTGCTGACTGATGTGTCACTTATCTGCAGAATCATGTACCTTCAGGGCTCTTTCCCTTAACTTTTGCTTGCTATCTCTAAATCAGCTGCCTCAGAGATTCCGAAACTTCATTTTGTATTGTCCTGATTTAAAGAGATTTGATTGTATTGCACCCTTCACTCTACTGATGAACTCTGAATAAAATGACTCTGCCTGGACACACATCTCCAGTCAGCTACGTGAACATTCCATATAATTGTATCAGCATGGAAGTCAATTCAATGAAATTTAGGGCCAGAGTGCAAGACCCTGACACCACTGCATAGTGTGCTGAAAACGACCTAACTGGATGATTTTCCTGGTTTTTGTTTTCATCTATCTGTCCTCCCTCTAACTTTCCCAAGCCCCTCCTCACCCCTCTGGTGTGGAGGACTATTCCCCCAGTATGCATACACAACACCTCCTTTCCTAGCCCAGGAAAAGTTGCTGATATACTGTATTTCAAAATTGGATTTTGGTTTTCTTCACAAGATGCTGTATTGTTAAGCCCCCTTGTGATGGCACTCCTCTTTAATTCCCTCTATCCTTTCAACCTCGGTTTACAGGGAATTTTTTTTCCCATCACTTGTTTGCATCTGTATATGCAACTGGTGTGGTGAATAATTATGCATGTTAGTTAAGAAAAGGAAATTGCATGTTATTTGCATTTGGTCTTTAAGGCTCCATATGCTCAGTTCTAAATCATTAGAAATGATTCAGAAATGAAAATGTATATTAGTCCTTCAAAATGGGAAGAATCAACAAGGAAAAAACAAAGATACAGAAAACAAAGATTTTTCTCCAGATCACAAACATGTGTGGTTGCTCAAAATATCCAAACAACTGCCAAGATAAGCTAGCAACTAAAAGATTAGAAAATAATCCTCCAGGGTTGCATAACTTCCAATGAAAGCACAACAGAAATCAAACAGAAAGGACAGAGTCGGTGAGACATTGATGAGAATCAGACATCACAGATGGAAAGCCACCAAATCAGTGGGGAAATAAAACATTATGGATGGTCAATCTCCAGGAAGCCAGGGAAATCAGATGGCATGAATAGACCACCACACGACCACAGCAGAATAAGACCTTGAGTTTGGATAACTGCGGAACCACCAGGGAAATAAGACCTTATGGATGGATAACCACTAGGCTGTCACAGAAATTAGATGCTGTGGACTACCAAGAGGATGCTTAACCACAAATGAAACACAGCATTTCATAGGGACAGTACTAGACAGCCAAGGAAATAAGACCGCACAGACCAATAACCACCAGACATCTAAAGTAGTTGGAAAGAGAATAAAACAAAATTAAACAAAATGAAACCAGACTAGGCAATTACTTGCTTTCAGCTGTTGGCACAGCAACACACACAAAAAAAATTGTCATGATGTGCATGCAGAGAAGAATTGATCTGCTGCAGATGTATGGCACAGCAAATCAAAAGGGTCCAAAATTAAGACTAATAATGCAACCAAGCTCCAGTCTATTCGTTTAAAATGACCCCAGTGGTCACCTCTTGGAACCATTGCACTGATGAATTCACAGGAATTTATTTTCTTATACAAAGCTAAGGACTAACAGATTTATTTTTGCTTGTGCATTGAAAGGTGAGAGACTCTGCCCACTCCACTGCTTTTAATAAATGAAGTCTCATTAATAAATGCAAATCAGCATTTCACGGACATTCAAATGACTCTGGTGACATTTAAGAGCAAGCCAAGCATGCCACCCACCACCACCACCCTATGCAATTGCCAGAAAGCCATTATGGCCACCAAGTTAAATTTTAAAATAAATCCTCATGGAGCGCAGAGTCATGCACAAATCCACTGCAATAGAACAGGAGGCCTCAAAATTCTTTGGTGCCTGAAAAGATCTGTCAGATGTGCAAATGATGGTGGACCACCACATATTTTTGTGAGGGCTCGCAGCTCTAAAATATTATTGCAAAAGGATTTCTAGACTTGTGCATTTTGCTTTCAAATGGTTTCATTTTCACTTTGTTTATAAAAGTGTGTCAGGAGAGAATCCAAGGGGAGATTTGGTATTGCAGAAATATGATATGGAATGGAATCAGATTCAGGGTGGGTGGGGAAGGGTAGATCGATATACTGTAGGAAACAAACTGACCGGGAGATTGAAACTGTAAAGTATAGAATAGACAGGTCCAGTCCTGATTTATATTGCACAGGAACCCATGAATGAAAAAAAATAGCTATTTGATTTTCTGTTTCCATCAAGTCCAAGTAAATTACCCCTTGTGCTCATTTTTCATTTCTCCATCTAATTCTGTGACAAAAATTAAACAGAGGAAATGTCAATATTTAATGATGTGAGGTATGAAGTCTGAGTGAGGAGTATCACTGTGGTCGCAAACCATGCACAAAGGGAATTCATGGATTGATAGAGAATAGAAGCAAAAGGAATTAAAGTGCTTAGAAAATCAGATTTAGTAAAAAAAAGACAGCAAGAAATAGACAAGGTGAGGCAGAGAGCAAGAGGGATTAAATGATCAAACAGGAATACTAACAGGTTCCACATGAATTAAGAAATCAATAATGAGGAAATACTGAACAAACAGAGCCGAGGAGGTGAAAATCAAATGTTTGTTTTATTGAGATGTCAGTAAGTAATACATTTTGCATAACTTTTAAATGATATTTTAGATTCCCCTGAACAAAAAAAACAATGCTGGAAGAACTCGCATATTTTCATGTGCAGTGATCTGAAGAAAGAATGGTTTAAAAAGTTACTGCTCACTTTTGCTGGTTCAATAAAATAATTCCTTAAGACATAGAGGAAATAACTCAATTAGACTGACTGTTTGGGGAAAAACATTCTCTATTTTTGCTTTTGCACCAAAACACAAATAAATTACAACAATACACCTTATCAAACAATGGTTTTCATTGTTAAAACTCCACAAAGCATATACCAATACAATTTTAAACCAGGGTTTTAAGCCAATTTGCCCTGCCTGGCATGGAGAGATCTGGTGCATGCCTTATTGTAAAGTGTAAAATAGTTTATGAGATTGGTGTGAATGTTGCTACAATAAATCACTTTATTGCTATGATATATTCAACATTCTCCATTTCTTTTGAATATTTACTTCAATTGCTTAAGCTGATTTATGAATTTTTCCTTTATTTATAAGAGTATCCAAAACTTTTCCTCCTTTTATAAAATGTTTTTAATTTTTATTGCCTGAAAATTAATTTTTAAGAGAAATTTGCTAATCAATTAAAAAGATTGATATGACCACATTATTTAGCAATGTTGGCTTCAATGACCAGTTCAAAATCTTGACTTGCAGGATTGCAAATTTCGAACATTGTTTTTGAAAGACATCAAGCAGAAATTTACATATAAATTGAACCCTGTTTTTTTCCATGTTGTCAGGTGATGCAGCAAAACATTTTTGTGGAAGGAAAAGAATCCAAAACACTCACAGGAATAATTTTTTTATTTAGTTCAGGCCATATAGAAAAATAATTAAGATCTAATTTTTTATTTAAAAAAAAAGCTCCTTCGTCACACCTTCCAAGAACAAACACTACCTCACTGTCTTAGGACAAGAATTTGGACATACTTACCCCACTGTCTATCCTCACGAACCAATGGACTTCAGGTTCCTCCACATGTTCCTCTTGCGAACAATATATTTTGGGAGGAAGGGCATAACAGGGGAGGTAACAGTAATGTAGTGGTTAACGTAACGCTATTACAGCGCCAGTGACCCAGGTTCAATTCCGGCCACTGTCTGTAAGGAGTTTGTACGTTCTCCCCGTGTCTGTGTGGGTTTCCTCTGGGTGCTCCAGTCTCCTCCCACATTCCAAAGATGTACGCATTAGGAAGTTGTGGACATGCTATGTTGGTGCTGGAAGTGTGGCGACACTTGTGGGCTGCCCCCAGAACACTCTATGCAAAAGATGTATTTCACTGTGTGTTTCGATGTACATGTGACTAATAAAGATATCTTGTCTTATCTAAATAACAGAATCTTACCAGCCATCGTGCCTATAAAAATTTGTTAAAGAGCTTTCTGAAACTACATTAGGGCCAGTGAGACACTGGTTCTGACAAGTATCATATGCCAGTAATGACAGACCTGCACCCACTGGGGTACTATACTCCAGTGTTATTCAGCCACCCCCCACTGCACCTCCAACAATAAATGTTTACAGTGAGATCCTGGAAAATGTGGACTACTTTCCAAATTCTTTGGATTGTCTCTCGGCAAAGGTGAACATCGACAATGAAATTCACTACTGCCTTTGAGGTGCCAACAATGGCTCTGGCTGATTAGGGAAAAAGGTATTTGAAGATCAAGACATCAGACCTTGCACAAAACTCATGGTATACTGAGTACAGGCTATAGGATTCTGGGACCTGGACTATCAACAGCAGGCAGCACAAGGCACTGAAAAGATACCATCAATACTATATCCGCAAAATTGTCCAAGTTCATTAGGAGAACAGCCAAACCAATGTCAGCAATCTCTCCAAACCAACATCCCCAGCACTAATGCCACCATTACACTCAGTTGGCTATATTGCAAAGGCCAAATCATGAGCATACTCGACAACAGATTACTGAAACAGACACTGTCTAAACCCACTTATGGAAGGCTATCGGGTGGACAGAAGAAAAAAAGATTAAAGTTTCCTTGTAGAAGTGCAATAATCCTGTTGATTCCTGGGAACTGGACCATGAATGCTCAAAGTGGAGGCAGAGCATTCAGGATGATATTGTCACCATCGAGGTGATGTATTGGGAGCACACAGAAGCCCTCTTTGACTGGTGGAAGGAGCACATCGTAATAGAAACATCCTGCCTGGCCACCCTATCAGGTACATCTTGCTCAATCCCTGGAAGATTTTGCAATTCCCACACAGGCTTCATCAGATATGCTGACAAAAGACTGTGCTAGCTCGTTGAAGACTGTGGTAAATTTCATTATAAATGTTAACCTTTGCTGAGAGGTTGCTCCCAAAGTTTGGAAATTGGTTTGCATTTTTCATGGTCTAGCCATGAACTATTATTTCCCAACAGCAACGTGGGTCAGCAGAGCATGTTGGTAGAAGACCTTGGACTTGTAGATATTATGTTTAAGGCCTTCTTCTTGCATGCCATGGTGAACTAGTCACTACTGAGGTTTAGGTGACCTTGGTTCTGAAGTATGATCACTGTGGGTTGAACAGTTTCCCATTTATTTTGAAGTCCTACTCTCAAAGGAAACTTATTGGAGGTGAGGTACAGCATTGTGGCAAGAAAGACTGAGAAAAGTGCCAGTATAATAATTCAGCCTTGTTTGATACTGAGATTGATTCCATCAATTCCATGGAATCTACACTGTGATTCATGGATTAGCTCTTCCACCACTGGGAAAGTACAACTGAGAAGGATTCTGGTGATAATTTTCCCTGTGGCAGACAGCAGGGAGACCCCTCTGTAAGTACCACAGTCAAACTTGTCTCCTTTCTTGCAGAGGTCATGATTACAGAATCTCTGAAATCCCCCAGTAAAACCTCCTTTTCCCAGATTTGGACAATGAGATTGCAGCATTTCGACTGAGACTCTTTATACCAAGTTTTAGCTTTTCGGCAGGCCACAAGGGCTTATTATTTTTGAGTTATGTCCTTCTTGATTTCTTGTCCATAAGAGATGGCAATAAGGCTGAAACGAATAGGTTGCGGTGGGTTGAAATCCAGGGCATTGTGTGGCCTCTTCAGAGCTGTTAAAGCCACCTGCTGTCCAAACACCCAAAGCACACACCATTGAGGGCCATAAATGACAGGCACTCAACACTTGCTGGAAGAAACACATTGAAATCCTCCTTAATCATGAATCAACGTATGATGCAGGATAGATTCATAAAGAACACAACAAACCTAAAAAGAAACTAAGCATTTGAATTTCTGGATTCATGCATTAATCTAGAATAAAATAAGGTTCTCATAAGCTTCATTCTGGATATGAAGATGCCAGTACATTTAACAGATCTGTCCACCCCATTTTCATAAATCTATTTCAATTCACCCTCATTCCTTCCATATTAACTTTTAATTTTATCTCAAACTAATTGGGGGAGTGATCGCTAATCCGGTCAGTGTTTCCTCTCTCCACCCTCCCATTAGATGACCTGGACTGGCTGGGACTCAAATGACATTTACATTATCACACTGTGCCCAGGAAACAAGGAATGCATTGCAAATGTGTTGTACAATGTGCTTCCTTGGACCACGGAGAAAATGTTGACCTCAGTCAGGATGCAAGACTATAATTTACTTTAAGTTTAAAATATTATTGCTTTCTTTTGATTTAAGAGAAGATCACCTTTACTAGTCACATGTACATCGAAACACACAGTGAAATACATCTTTTGTGTAGAGTGTTCTGGGGGCAGCCCACAAGTGTCGTCATGCTTCCGGCACCAACATAGCATGCCCACAACTTCCTAACCCGTACATCTTTGGAATGTGGGAGGAAACCCACGCAGGCATAGGGAGAACATACAAGCTCCTTGTAGACATTGGCTGGAATTGAACCCAGGTTGCTGGCGCTGTAATAGCGTTACGCTAACCGCTACACTACTGTGCCTGATTTGATATTATTATTAAAAATAAATTATTCAGGGATTCTGAGACTCATGCTAAAATTTAAGGACTTGACTCCAACAAAGGAACATCCTGGAAACTCTTCTGATCTGCAGAATTATGGAAACCCTTAATGTATTATTACACAACTCTGATAACACAAGGGGACATAATTTTAAGGTGATTGGAGGAAGATATAAGGCGGATGTCGTTTTTTTACACAGACAGTGCTGGGTGCATGGAATGCACTGCTGGCAGAGGTTGTGGGGGCAAATACATCGGGACATTTAAGAGACTCTTAGATAGACACATGAATGATAAAGAAATGGGGGGCTATGTGGGAGGGAAGGGTTAGATAGATCTTAGAGTAGGATAAAACGTTGGCACAACATTGTGGGCCAAAGGGCTTGTACTGTGTTGTAATGTTCTATGTTCTATGCTTTCCACCATTTTAAAAATGGTCGTTAACTCACTGATACCAAATGGATCTACATGGCAATTGACACAGGACAGCAGGAATTTGAAACAACTTATTAAGTGTTGGTAGATATTACTCAGTATGTTCACATTTTATGTACTTAGCTTCTTTTAGAAAGAACATTCCTTGCACAAATACAACACAGTCCAATGAATCTCTTGTCAGGTACCATTCCAAGTGAGATGTGGAGCCTGCTATATTAGGCTCCATGTAAAAGTTTTGAGTTGGGGTAGGATTATAAAGCCAGAAGACTGCAGTTTTTATGGGCCAGAAATGTCATGCATTGAAGATAATCGCCCTTGCAGAATTTCAGATTGACATTCCTTGTGAATCAGTATTTGACAATGACATGTTACTCAAATGGCTGTTTTTTGTACCTTAATCAACTTTGGATGGCAAAATTGTTATTGGCTGCAACCAACTGCAAGATAAAGGAGTCACAGAATAACATTTGTTCATCTCGGAGAAATAAACTTTGAGAATACTTATTTATGTACAAAGACATGAATAATTATTTGCAGCATTTAATGAAGTTTATCATGTAATTCTTATAATTAATGTTTGAATTATAGTTTTTCAAATGAGGTTTAAGTAACAATATTTCAATTAATGTGAAGTAAATGTTATGGGATGTGTTTGAATTGCTGGCTCTTAATCTTTGTGAATGGGCTAGTTTTGTGTGCTATGATAGGATTCATTAGCGCTGTCTGATAAAGTCAAGAGCAGTTTATTATTCTGCGATGTATGTTCGGAAATGATAAGGTTTACATTAACATATAACAGCCTCTAGTGTTTTCCAGTTATTTTTTGGAATTCTGACATCAAATACTAATTAACAAATAGGCATAAGTTAAATTTCATGCAGAATAATTTAAAAGCGGCTGAAACAGCTCAGCTGTTTAATAAAAATCAAAAGCAACTGAACAGGTAGCAAACTCAAATAGATAGCACTCTAGGGCAGGATCAAAACCAAGTCTCTGGATCTGGAAGCAAATGCACCGACTACTGTACCACCAGGCTTTGGCTTTCCTTCTAAAACTCACACACTGAAGTAATATGTTTTAAATAAATTATCTAACTCTTGATGGATTAATTAAATCTTTGCCATTTGCACTATTCAAACATTGATATCTTTTTATGTATTCTTACCTTAGCCTAACCAGTTTGTAAATATTTTATTCATTTTAGGCTGAATATAATTCTCTGGCAGCCCTTTCAGAACAAGCAATGCAGCAAGATGCATTCCACGATGAATGGTAATTGTTAATCTGATGATATGCTATTGCATTCATGGCAACCAATTGTGTAGGAATCTTAATGCTTTTATGGAAACTAACTTGTTGTTTCAAACACAAAATCCTGATTAACAAAGCACCAGTCCTTTGCCTACATCCATGATAAACAGATATGGGCACTGCAGAATAAATAAAAATAGAGCTAAATGAAAATATTAAGTGAGTCAGTTTCTGTTTAATAACATTCTTATCTATTGGTCAAGTTTGAATGTGATTTTTTTTCCCCCTGTTGGACACCTCTTACATAAAGCAATAAGACACACTGCTGCTTCCTCAAGGCGATGTTACATATAGCACACAGATTATATGGATTTTACACAGCAAAGCCTCAAGTTGAAGGATGGGATCCTGCTGTTACATCTTGGTCATGCACAGCATGGAAAGATATCTCACACCTGTGCTGTGTTCAATAACAAAACAAACCCAGTGGGACAAGCCTAAACCAACTGCTTCTAACTACTTTTACATGCCAGAGGTGATACTTATTTTGATTTGTACCACACGAGTTATCAGACAACATTCAAAGCACCCAACAAGCAACTTAGCAACAGCTAGCTCAGTAACCAGGAGAATAAATTAAATTTCAGCTTACAAAGTTTAAAGATGGAAGAAATAAGATGGAAAAATTAAGAACTTTTCCTCAGGTTCTCAGGATAAGTCATTTCTGAATTTATGCTCTTTATCACATTGTGAAGATAGTCTGATGAAAAGGACACTTCAACTCCCCAAAAGCCTAGAACTTAGTCTTTAGCCCTCTGTTCGTGAATAATCATAAAAGGGACTTTTTTCAACAAAAACAAATCAAAACAACAAATAGAAAATCCATTTAACATTATTCAAGAAGCAATGTCTAATAACTAAACTATCACATTCAAGTAGAGACTTTGGCAATTAAATATTTAAGAGTTCACATTTAAAGTGCATTGAAAATATCTGCCATCCCAAAAAAAAAGTTCAGTAATCTGAATCAATTTTCCTGAGAGAAACAGCCTGGAAATTGGATTAAAAAAAACTTTCCACTTGCTACATATAAATCATGCATGAAAAGCATTTTATGCCTGTTTAGAAGTCTGTGCCAATTTCCTGTTCATATCCTGCGCATCAAGAAATTGAACTTGACATTTCTTGTTGCAATTCACCCATGTCTGGTTTGACATTTCCCTGTTATCTTTTGCGAGTGTTGACTTACTGATAGAAAATGGATCAGAAGGTCATGATCTACAACCTTTGTATCTCATTCGACAGTTAAACAAGGAATAAATCTTGCAGTAAGTAGGGAAGCACATGTGAAGAAGGGTGATTCTAATTTTTTAATGAATGAAGATGAATAGATAGAGGGTTAATTTATGTATGAATTAAGGACAGTGAAAGCATATGCTCAGTGTCTCAGTTAGCTGTCAGTCTCGGTATTCGTATTGGTTTATTATTATCACATGTATTGAGATACAGTGAAAAGCTTTTGTTTTGCATGCCATCTTGACAGATCACGCCATACATAGTTACATCAAGGTAGTGAAGAGTCTGCTGGTAAACAAATGGTGACAAGGAGAAATTGGGATCATATAGGACCTTCTGTGTTTACAACAAGTGTAGCAGACACCACAAAGGTCCCTTTGTGAGGAATGCAGAAGCAGAGACCATTAGTTTGCTCATGGTACAGCACTCAATCATGGCAGGGTAACACCTTCCTTTCTCACAGAAGAGACTCGGGTGAAGGTAGGACCTACAGAGTATAGGGACAATGATGTCAATAATGATTGATTATGAGTTCACTTTGATTTGTTCTGTGTTGATTAGAGAATGCCTGTACTATGCTTCTGAATATGTATAAAAATACCATACTCTGTAAAATAGGGGAGAAAGTGTGAATCACCTTCTCCCACTTGCAAATGTAAGATTGATTGAAATAAATGTGCTTCTGTTTGACCTGAGGTATGGATGGTGGTTCTTTCACCAAAACACTGAAATCCCTGTATATAATTCAATATGCTGTTCTTTTACACACAGACAAAACTGAGAAAGATCACTACATCAGTATACAGAGCAACATGCTGTGATCCATGGCTCTACTGTCGTAGTGGCAATAGTCAATTATGGCATGCTCCAAAAGGAAGAGGGGCCATCGCTGTCATTGTGCTATTTTACCCCACTCTCTGTCTCTGATTTCCTTCCTCACTCCCTTCCCATTTCTCCCCACTCACCCTCCCACGATCCTGACCCCATCAGCACCCTGAGCTTTGTTTTTCCTCATCTCCAAGACAACCTGCATGGCTGCCATGGGAAAAGCACTAAAATGGCACTAATCTGCTTCTTATTGGGCAGCTTGTGAATGAAAGAGTGAATGAAAGTTCATTGAGCAACTGCTGTCTTTGAAGTCCAAATTGTGTTCTACTGCTTTCAAATGGGAGCAAAGCATGACAACAATTTCTAAAAGCAAGGATGTCCTGATTTAGCTATTTTTTTGTTGGTGATTCCTAATTTGCATTCGGACAAAATGCAACCCCCGTTCAGTGCAGTAAAAACATGTGAAATCAAACTTCTTTGGCAGATATATCTGTTAACAAGCCTGCAAAATACTTTCCAAATTGGCTGTTGAAGCAGAAATTTCAAACTTAGTTGATGCATTTTGTGAACATTTAATTAGGGTGGAATCAATATTCACCCTGTTTTTGGTTGCCTATCCAAACATAGGTGGAAGGCTATGCTTTGTGGAACTAAAGCAGAATAGGATGGTGCTATATTTTCAAGGAACCACTATCGCCAATGAGATTGGTGCAAATGCCATAAAAAGCATACAGTATAATAACCAATTGTGCATCCTTACCCTGCACTGCAACAAACAGGAAATGCCACAGAGATATAGTACTCTCCAGCTTCCCATTGTTGAGCAGTTTCTGCACCATATGTCATATTGTCACCTGCTCTCAACTTAATATAAGAAGCATAATGGTAATCGAATTTTACCCATAATTTGCAATTAAATGCAAATAAAACCTTTTTTTTATTTATCCTTCAACTGTAGAGTACTGAGTCTGCACTTTTCAGGGAACTGTACCAAACTATTTAACTGCAGTTTCTTAAAAACTACAATGGACAGCTTTATTTTTCTGCACATGAGTTACAGGATGAATAATTTCTCTCCAATAAAGACTAATGAGTGATATTACATTTAAATGCTCACATTAGATATGCTTCTTCAAATTTGGTGACATTTTACATTGAAGATAATACTGAAGCAATGAGGCCTGTAATTAAACAGCCAAAAAGCTCCGATGGGAGAGAGAACAAATGTAACCTGCAAATTGACTCTATTAAAGCAAGCTGTTAGTTATCATCATGTTGTGTTTTCTTGTTTTGTGTTACCAAAGCAAATGCTATCAATTATTAGCAGGGAGACCCATTTTTAAGCATTCTGTTTCAATTTACCGTTGAAATACAGCAGTTAATTCCTATACCTAATTTTGGTCATTCCAGACCATTTAAAACTGAATGAGGCTGAGAAAATTAGCCTCAGTTCCCCAGTTTTGTAAGAAAAAAGTCAGCCTGAATTTCTGCTTCTGATCTATATTCAGTTGGAAGTATTGATGGATGAGGATGTGGATGAAATCGAAATTTACCTCACAAGTCAAATTGTGGGCACAGGCACAAAGAAATGCAAACCATCACTTCCTGTCAACGGTTCAATAATATGTAATGACCAGGTTCACTTCTGTGGAGTTGGGGTAGGAGGGAATCGATTTATGATTTTCATTCAATAAGTCCAGGTCAATTTATTTTTATCATCTTTAGTCTGCTAGAGCAAATAAATTAAAATTATGTGCTGGCTGTTTCATGCATGCACAGAACCTCGTGATCAGCAAAATAGTGTCCTCAAACTGAAAACAAACATCAGAGCATGCAATAGCATGTGAACCAGCACATAGTTTTAATCTTATTTACCATTTTTATTGGACAACCAGAAAGTCCTATAGCCATGTCTTCACACACTGAGATAACACCCAAAATCCAGGATGAGATTACTCTCCTACAATCACTTCCAAGTTTCTATCATTCTCAACACAACTGTCCAACTCCTGAATTAGCTTATTACTTTGTGATCACTCCCACATATCTGCAATTCAATCAACAAACGATGCAAGCCCTTTGGTCAAATTAAAGCCTTCCAATCACTCCCAAATATTATTCTCTGTGCAATTCAACACATTTCATATTTCTATTCTCCAGTTTCCAACTTCTCTCTTGACTGAAACATTTTCTATTTTAGTGAAGACACTCTGATAATTACCACACTCCTCTTTTTGTTCACTCTCTTGAAGATCCACATGATGTAGTTTTTCAGCTTGTTTATTTTCACGACATTTAATACAAGTTCATTGAACTGCCTTTTATTCAAATGCAAGTGCCCTGAATCTTGTGCAGAAATGCCAGAAGTTCCACATTTACTTCCCTATCTATGTGAAATTTCAAAACTCCCAGAGGAACTTGGAGGTCCTGAAATTTCACACAGTTGATTGCATGCAATTTCCCAATTTCACTCATGCTACACTCCTGAAGGATCCTGTAGCGGAGCTCAACTTGTGTGAATTTCTCAGAAATTATGTGGGAAATCTGCCTGCTGAGCCTGCAGCAGGTCAGACAAGACAAGACAAGATTTCTTTATTAGTCACATGTACATCGAAACACACAGTGATGTGCATCTTTTGCATAGTGTTCTGGGGGCAGTCCGCAAGTGTTGCCACTCTTCTGGCGCCAACATAGCATGCCCACAACTTCTTAACCCATGTCTTTGAAATGTGGGAGGAAACCGGAACACCCAGAGGAAACCCACGCAGTCATGGGGAGAATGTACAAACTCCTTACAGATGGTGGCCGGAATTGAACCTGGGTCTCTGACGCTGTAATAGCATTACACTAACCTCTACGCTACCGTGCCTGCCCTTAGGAATAGTAAAGGGAGTTGTCGATAGGCCACCAAATAATAACATTACAATGACACAGGCAATAAACCAAGAAATAGATGTAGCTGAGGATGCGTAAAGTCTACAAGGAGACATAGATAGGCCACTGAAAGGCAAAAAACTACTGCCAAGGGGGAAGGTTGAGTACAAGGTAATATATTTTATTTCATTGTCTTCACTACAAAGTATTTAATTATTTATAAGTGTTTTCCAGATTTATGTGTTTTAACTTTTTTTTAAGGGAGTTAAACATCTTTATCAGTCTATTGTCCAGATATTTCATAAATGCTGTCAATGTCTCTGCTTCCACCATTCCCTGTGGCAGTGCATTCCAGGTACTCACCACTGTCTGGGTGAAAAAGGTCCCCGTCAGATTCTCTCTAATTCTCTTACCCCTTACCATGAATCTATGTCCTCTAGTTTTATTCACTTCTGACAAGGAGAAACCATTTCTGCATTTCAACCCTATCTATATCCCTCATAATTTTATTTACCTCAATCATATTCCCTCTTTATCTTCACCACTCCAGGGAAAACAGATCAAGCCTTTCCAGTCTCTCCTCATAACCAAACACTACGTCCCAGACAACATCCTAGTGAATCTCCTCTGCAAGCTCTACAGCACTAATCACATCTTTCCTAAAGTATTGTGACCAGAACTGCATGCAGTGCTCCAACTGAGGTCTGACTAATGTTTTATAAAGTTGGAGCATAACCGCTAATGTCCCGACTAATGAAGGCCAGCATCTCATATACCTTCTTAACCGTATTATCTACCTGTGCTGCCACCTTTAATGATCTTTGGACTTGCACACTAAGGTCCCTTTGTTCCTCAATAATGTCCCCAGCATCTAATCATTCAGAGATGTATGTCTTAGCCTCATTAGTACTCCTAAAATGTGTCATCTCACATTTATCAGGATTAAAACCCATCTGCTAATTCTCAGTCCTTTTCACCAACACATTAATATCAGCCAGTAGCTTAACACTACCCTCCATGGTGTCAGAAATTCCACCAATCTTCGTATCATCTGTGAACTTTCTGATCATGCCTCCCATATCCACATCATTCATGTTTGTTATAAACAGGAGGGATCCAAGCACCGATCGCTGTGGAACACCACTCGTCACAGGCATCCAATCACAAAAACAACTCTCTGCCATCACCCTTTGAATCTGATTGCCAAGCCAATTTTGGATCCAATTTTCCAATTTGCTCTGGATCACATGGGCCCTAACCTTTTGGGCCATTCTCTCATGTGGAACACTGAAGTCCATATAAATCAATTGTGATTTACAAAAGAATGAGTGTGTGATTGGTAGTCAGACTAATTTTGTTCTGCTTTCTGTGGACAAGCCAAACATGGGCAATTTTCCATATTGTCAGCTTAAACAGACAGAAAACACCAGGTTCCTTCATGGAGTCCTGCCTTTTATCACTTCTAAGTAAACGTTATTCTCTGTGTAATCATGTAAAATTCTGCAGTTCATTTACTAAGATAGTTAATGAAGTGGGCAATATGAAAATTATTAAAGCAAATAATGATTGCTGAAAATAATTTGTGCTTTTAAAGTAAGACTTGCTTTCTATGTGTATTCACAAAGATAACAGGTGAGTACAATTGAATATAACTATTATTAACATAAAACATTAAAGTAGAATATTTCAAATAGAAATTCTAAATGGAATTTAGTAATTTTAGGTCAGCAAACCATAAATTGTGATTAGCCATGCAACTATATGCACTTTTGGTGTGAAATTAAGTACCTTAGCAATCTCTTAGATACTTGGATATGTTATATATTTACATTGAATTATTGAGAGGTCTGTGATGTGATTGGTTTGAACAAAGCTAAATTTATTTGTGGTCAGTTTCACGCAATGCCCAACATAATTAAGTTATATATCAAAATTAAAATATCACCATGAAATACTTGTTCTCTCAGCTAAAAGATCTTAGTCATGAATCCTTGGATGAAATTGAACTCTGGGCCTTACATGATATCATCTTTTCAATTATTGAGCTTCAAGTAATACTCTTTAGATATTTTTCTTGATTGCATTTAAATAATTGCAGTTGTCTGGTCCACTGCAGGTGCTTATTAAGTGTGAAAAATGATTCACGAGGAAGCCTCACAATATGAGAGAAAAATCTATCACCAAATGAGACAAAGTCAATTTAAGAACTCAATATTGGCAAAATAGATCCCTGACCTTCTTGTGAACACTAATTATATTGCTTCACCACAACTTTCAGTGGTCTTTTATGTAATTAAAACTATAATTGCTGCAAAGAAAAATCTGAACTTGTAAGATGATTGTTCTGTCAGATTAAATTTAAAGGAGATAAATGAAGACACAATTCATTAAAACGTACATAAACATTAAATTTGTCCCTATTCTGAATCATTAAATGTGGCTTCTCTATGAGAGGTAAAGAATATTTTGCAGCAACAGTAAGAATTAAATATTAAATAATATTTAACAGTCAGATTTTATTTGTGAAGATTTTCTTCCAAAAGATTACATATACTGCTGGAAAATATTTCTATTCGGCAGCCTAGCGTACCAGCGATTCATTCCTGGTGCCGGAATTCAAATTCAATCCTGACAAATGGGATGAAAGTTTCCTCTGCACACTACCTGCAATGAACAACCTGAAATGAGTTCGAAACAGCCCTTCCAGAATCAAAACTTTATGGAGTACTCCACGTATAGGCTTACTGGCACCCTGTGAAGTTGCATCAAAACTTCCCTAATTTTATACTTCATACCCCTTGCAAAAAAGCCAACATTCCACTTGGCTTCCTGATTACCTGTTGTACTCAGTTCCTTCATCTGAGTCATTGATCTAGAGAGTAAATTATTGAGATCCCAGCACTGATCCCTTTAGCACCCTACTGGTTACTGATTGCCAACCTGAAAATTACCCATTTAACCCAAATCTTCCAATTTTCACATGAAAGTTTTTACAAAGTATTTGAGTGGTGAAATAATTTATCCTTATCTTCTAGATGCGTTTATACAATGTGCTCTCTACATTGGTCAAAGTATAAAGTCAAAAACTTCATTGATGTGAAGGTGCTCTCAATCTTGAACTAATTTGGAGACAGTACCATATAAATAAAACATAACCATACTTTTGATTATTCTGCTTACCAGAAGCAATCTATTCAAGATAACTTATTTATGATAGTACTCAGTTGGTTGGCACATATACCATGTTGCATATGTAACTGGAATGATCCATTTTATTGAGAGGATTAGCATTCTGGGAATCAGCTCCCCTCAACACAATGAAGCACAAACAGAATTGCAATGAACAGAATATTTTTTTTGCATATTGATTGTTTTCAAATGCAAGGACCAAATGATTGATGTGACATTTCAAAAAGGTAAATACTGACTAAATAATGTAAAGTCAGCTTTGTCATGGAGTCGTACAGCATAGAAACAGGCCCAGTGGCCCAACCACATCCCTGCTGCCCATCAAGAGCCCATCTGTACTAATCCCATTTTCTTTAGCACTGGACCTGTAGCTTTCCATGCCTTTGTGATCCAAGTGTTTGTCCAGATACTGCTCAATATTATCTTAATCTCTGTGTCTACCATCTTCTGGAAGCTTATTAACCACCTGATTTAAGTCCCTCATAGTTTTGTATACCTGAACTGGTTACCTCCTCAGAGTTCTTTGCTCCAAGGAAAACAAACTCAGCCTATCCAGTCTCCCCTCATCACTGAAATGCTCCAGCCCACGCAATATCCCCGCGAATCTCCTTTGCATTCTCTCCAGTGCACGCATGTCCTTACTATTATGTGGCAACCAGAAATGCACAAAGTACTCCAGCTGTGGCCTAACTAAAGTTTTTTTTTGTTTGTACAACAACCTCCCTGCTCTTATATTTCATGCTCTGGTTAATAAAGGCCTTTGTAATCATCTTTTCTTCTTACATTGCCACCTTCAAGGATCCTTGGATTTCAAGGTCCCTCTGTTCCTCAGTACTCCCTAAGGCTTTACCATTCACTTTGTATGACTTAGTCTTAGTTAGGACAGGTCTTTTGAATAAATCAAACACTTGAATCTGTCTATGATGGCAAAGGTAATTTTCTCTTTTTCCTTTTCACAAGTAAGATTTTCATTGCACCTGTGCATACACGTACTTGTGCAAATGACAATAAATTCAACTTTAGACTTTGGAAAAAGGTAAACTTAATTGCTCAGGATCCCCACACAAAGGCATGGATATGTTTATCTCATGTGTGGAATCTTAGCGGCAGACCAATGTCATAAAATTCATGATATGGAATACATAGACATGGGTGGGGTTTGATTCCAGCATAATACTTTAGAGTCATATTTATACAGCATGGAAACAGCGCCTTCAGCCCAAATCGTCCATGCTGACCAAGAAGCCTGCTTGAACTAGTCCCATTTGCTTACATTTGGCCCAAATCCCTCGAAACCTTTCCCATTCATGCACTTGTCTAAATGCCTTTTAAATGTTGTAATTGTACCCACCTCTACCACATTTTTTTCATAGACAAAGGATCATGAGCAGGCAAAAGTAGCACAGAAACACCAGGCCATGGTTTTGCTTCAGTATGCTCCATCATTTCTATCCCAAAACTTACAGGAGATACATAATTCAGATAGTTACGTTTGTATACTGAGCTCTTTATCCAGCTGATACACTGATTACCAACAGAGATAATAGCCTCATGTGGCATCTTATCTCAGAAAGATGTCTGGTTTGAAATATACTAAAATAATTTTGAACAATCAACAGAAAGCTAATCATATTTAATTTTTAGTCCTGCAAAGACAAGCATGGAGAGGCTCTCTGAGGTACTGAAAAGTCCTGCCTGACTTGGTGCATACAAATGAGCCAAAGGTTATCCTGATCATGTCTGTAACAAGGCCAGAACTCCAAGCCCCAAGGAATTGTGAACAAAAAAACCATGTATTCAGAAACATGACATGCTTTTTAATATATAAAAAATTGCTCCCACTTCCGATTGCAAGAGCATGAAAAATAAAGAAAAAGATACAGGTCAGTAAAATAATTTAATAACATATGTTAGAATGGATAATATAGTAAAAATTTAAATGAAAATAATTTTTTTAAAAAAGCAGAGCATGGATAAAATGGCAGATAGATTGATTTAAGATCTCCAGTCATTTGAAATTTTAATGTTGGCTTTGTTGGAATAATATTACAGAAATAATTTTACATTTGAACAGTCCAATTATTAAATTACTCCTGCTTTTTTCAGCAATATTGCACATGTGCACAGATGTAATATAAAGATATAAATGATCCCAAGGATCACCCTTTGAATGTGCACCAGTCAATAAGATGAAGAACACTTCTAACCCATTTCAAAAAAGCAAAGATTAAATATTTTATCATCACAGGAAAGGAATGAAGATATATTTTTTTTGTATCTTTGCTTTAATTATCCAATATATACTTTATTTTAATAATTTGTTCTCATTCTTTTGAGTCCAGGTTCTTCAATATTATTTCCCATTTTTAGATTTGTTAATTCCCCCTTTGTGATCGACACAGTGATGAATTTTCATTGCTTTTCCAGTAAGAACCCAGCTACTTATAAGCAGCTTCACTCTATCTGATTTGGACTTTTAAAAGCTGCTCTTTATGTAGATGACTGACCAGTAAATGTTCTTGCTCACTTATAAGTACTGTCCAACAACTGCCTGGATGGCAGTAGTACAATGTTCCAAATGCTACTTCTTAAGCATTGTGACCAAAGCCATTTCCTACAAACTATGGCCTAGAAACTCCACCAAATTGCACTGGCTTTTTAAGTACAATATAATGGAAAACCTGTGTTTAAGTGTGCACATTTCAAAACTACAACCAAATTTGAGCCTTTTGTGTGGAATTCAAAATTCTTGCCAGCATTTCAATGTTCATACACATTTTGTGTAAAGTATAAAAAAAACGGCTGGAGGAACTCAGCAAGTAGCATCTGTGAAGGCAAAGGGATGTTTTGGGTCGAGACCCTGGATCAGGACTGAGAGTGTAGAGGGGAGAGAGCCAGTTTTAAGAGGTGAAAGGGAGAGGTGAGGCAGGGGCTGGCAAGCATAGGTGCAACAAGGAGGGGGGAGATGATGGGGAGATAGAGCCAGATGAGGGAGCAGAGGTAAAGCCAGCTCCTCCAGCAGTTTGCTTCTTGCTCCAAATTCCAGCTTTTAATAGCATTCCTATGCATGGCACCTGTGCTATTTAAAGGGGTAATCAATTGTTTTCACCTTTATCAGGGAGTCAGCTGCAGATCCCTTTGGATTCTTGCAGGGTCAACAAAAATGGAGGACCCACTTAATAGTGAACTTTTTTGGGGGCATATTTTTCTTTTTCATCTCAGTTTTTCTGCCATGGGTTCTGCAGTGATAGTCCTACTTCAACTGTTACAAGATCAAGAGTATTAGGAGATGATTCAAAAGCAAAACAGATACTTATCCCCCCATTTAACATTGGAGGAGCCACACATGTATATCCAGCTCTTTCAATGCCTCCTCTCTCTGAGGAGTCCAAGATTTTCCAAGGTTATGGTGGTGCTGGTTGGTGTGGTGGGGGTGGGGGTGGGGAGGGGGGGAAGGCTGTAGTGGTGGAAGATCATCAGTTGTACATCAACAATTCTTTTATATCTTAGCCTAGGACTCAACACCTCCCTCTGTAACTGGATCCTTGACTTTCTAACAAACAGACCACAATCAGTGAGGATAGGCAGCAATACCTCCGGCACGATTATTCTCAACACTGGTGCCTCACAAGGCTGTGTCTTCAGCCCTCTACTCTACTCCCTATACACTCATGACTGTGTGGCCAAATTCTGCTCTAACTCCATCTACAAGTTTTCAGATGATACCACCGTTGTAGGCCGTATCTCAAACAGCAATGAGGCGGAGTATAGGAAGCAGATAGAGAGCTTAGTGGAATGGTGTCATGACAACAACCTTTCCCTCAATGTCAACAAAAGAGCTGGTCATTGACTTCAGGAAAGGGGGTGGTGTACATGCACCTGTCTACATCAATGGTCCTGAGGTCAAGAGGGTTAAGAGCTTCAAGTTCCTGGGAGTGAACATCGCCAGCAGCCTGTCCTGGTTAAATCACATAGATGCCACGGCCAAGAAAGCTCACCAGTGCCTCTACTTGCTCAGGAGGCTAAAGAAATTTGGTTTGTCCCCTTTGACTCTCACCAACTTTTACTGATGCACCATAGAAAGCATCCTATCTGGATGTATCACGGCTTGGTACGGCAACTGCTCTGCCCAGGACCACAAGAAACTGCAGAGAGTTGTGGACACCAGCCTCTCCTCCTTGGACTCTGTCTTTACCTCTCATTGTCTTGGTGAAGCAGCCAGCATAATCAAAGACCCCACCCACCTGGGACATTCTGTCTTCTCTCCTCTTCCATCGGGTAGAAGATACAGGTGCCTGAGGGCACGTACCACCAGACTTAAGGACAACTTCTACCCCACTGTGATAAGACTATTGAATAGTTCCTTTATACAATGAGATGGACTATGACCTCACGATCTACCTTGTTGTGACCTTGCACCTTATTGCACTGCACTTTCTCTGTAGCTGTGACACTTTACTCTGTACTGTTACTGTTTTTACCCGTACTACGTCATTGCACTTTGTACTAACTCAACGTAACTTCACTGCGTAATGAATTGACCTGTACGATCAGTTTGTAAGACAAGCTTTTCACTGTACCTTGGTACAAGTGACAATAATAAACCAATACCAATACCAAAGTGAGAGATTCTGACTGTGGCATAAGAGATGGCATGCACTTCTGTCTGTGTGTCAAATATCAGTTGTGAGTGTTGCAGTTGTGAGGGTTACTCCAACTGGTCTAACCAAAAAACTGAAACTATGGAATATCTTCAACACTGGGGCCTGATCCATAGTGCCTCACTTCTCTTCCCTATGGCACATTTTCAGTCCTCATATGAGCATCCTGGAACTATTAACATAAAGCACCTTCGTATCTTGCATTTTTTTCAACATGAATATTATGGTCACTCTAGTTGATTCTGAGAGCACATTTTCTGCAGCTACATATCAACAAAGTTCTAGAAATACTTCCATCTGTGGAGTGATGTGGAGATTGAAACCCCATTATGAACTGAATTTTGTCATTAATTCGTGCAAGATCAATTACACAGGCATGCCGTATATATTGGATAACAAGTCCTTAAGGCACTGTATTTGGGAAGTAAAAGTGATACAAGCCATAAATGCTCACTTTCTCTTGTACAAGTACTGCAATACAAAATAGGACTGAATGGAACAAGCATGGGTCCCGCACGGAATGTGATTTCAATGCAGTTATTTTAGGATGGAAATTTTTAGGTCCTGATCATTAATATGATTTCTGTTCAAGTATGAAGCAACAGCAAGAACAAATCAAAATATTTCTTGATATTTATTTTGTGATTTTGAGAGTAGTTTAATAAAAATTGAATGTGGGGAAATTAGTTTAATTTGACATAATTTCTACTTGAGAAAGGTTTTGTAGTTAGCTCTTTCTCTGGACTTCCCTCCGTTATTTGAGGGGCTTCTCTGTCGGACAGAGCCCCTCAACGTCCAGTAGTAAAAGGACCCCACAATGAGGCCATTCCCCACAGAGACTTTACATAGGCTGCTCCAGCTCACTGTCTGTAAGGGAATGCTGCCACCTGGCACATTCCAGACTGCAGGAGTATGTGCTCAGGTATGCACTGAAGCTTGGTGCAGCCAATGCAAAATCTCAATGGGGAAAGGCCATAAATTTGGGCCAGCCAAAGTGTGTCTTTCACCGAATTAATGATCTTCCAGCAGCACTTCATGTCCATCTCTCTGTGCGTCCCTGGGAACAGTCCGAAAATTAGAGTGTTACGCAGCTGCGTGGGAGAAACCTTGCATTCTCCTCCAGATCCTCTTAGCAAGTCCACTGTCTGCATAGGCGATCATCTCCTCCCCTTTGCACCATCTCGAGGGCAATGTGTGTTGATGACGATATTCCGAAAGGAGAAGGCAGACTAGCCATGGGTATTTCTGCTTCGTAGGTTTCCACAAAATTCATTTTTTTCATCAATTGCACTCACACCCTTACAGAGACCTCCCTGGCAACTTATGATGAGTAGCATCTGGCATTGGTCCTGGAAGGTATCTGAGGTTCACTTGGAAAAAGAACAAGCACGTTCTTCTTGAGGTCTCCCTTGAGAAACCTGAGAGCACAGTCCAGCACTCATGAAACAATGGTGGTGCCGTTTGCAAGAGAATAGCATTCTCCAGTAGCTTGAAGAGTTCCTGGTGACAATCGGTGCTTCTGCCTTCAAGAACTGACTGCACGTCCAAGTACCAGAAGTTGTGAGAAATGCAACTCAAGCTTTCCATTAACTTTTGCTCTTCCAGATGCGGCATAGTGTTGCATGAGAGAGACCGACAAGACTGTTTTTTAAACAATACCATGCAAAATATTGTGATTTTTAAGTGCCTTACTAAACAGCATTAGGGAGACATACAATGATGCTTTATTGCTCATAAACCAGTGTCAACAAATTTTTAGGTTATATTGTAATTTAGAAAATGAAAACAAACAGTTGAAATGGCACATTCACTGAAGCTCTTCCGTCTCGTGATTAACATAGCAGATACTAATTCTAACAGCCTTCCATCGTCACACTTCATTTCCTGAGGCAGTCAATCCCTAACAAAGTTGTCAGCAGAAAATTTAAAATTAAGCATGCTACTTTCGGACAGTGCTTCCCAATTCCAGGGCACAAAGATTTGTCAAGAGATATGAAGTTTACAATGAAACAGTAAATTCTGATTAATTCAAAAAATTTGAAGCTCATAACTGATAGATTTTTTAAAATCAAATAAGTACCATGGATAAAAATAAAATAGCAAAATACAGGTATATCAACCTTTCAAGGAATAATCATTCACTTCCTCCTTCTTAGAGGTAGTTATTTTCCTAATCTTTTTCTTGTTCACAAAAACATCTTGCCACCAAATTTAGAGTCATTCTCCAATTGCCAACCAATGTCATTGGTACAGGCACTTCCAGACCATCTTACTTCATTTATTCTCACTCTGAATCCAACCACCAACAGGAGCTATCTCACTGAAACATGACATTCACCTTGTGGGTTCCTTTTATGTGAAAACCCTGCTTCATTCTGGGAATTTCAGCTAAGTGGCAAGACCAGGAAGTTCCAGTTTCAGCTCTCACTACACATACCCAAAGAACAAGACAAAACACACCAAGCAGTGTGACTATCATCAGAGGAGAACTCTAGCAAGGTCCCAGACACAACCAAAGATCAGCAAAGTACATAAGGAGTCCATAAGTTCAAGCATAAATGTTTAGAAACTGCACAAACTATGCAACTACCTGCTCTCCAAGTCCTCAACGCTCATTTGAAAAAAATACCAAACATGTTTACTTAGCATATTTAAACATATGCTCAAAGCTCCAGGTCCTGACACTGATCTTTGATCCTGACCTTGGCTGCAGTCTGTGTGGAATTTGTTCTCTCAGTGAAAGGATGGAGTTTTTTTGAGTGCTCTGAATCCTCACGAACTCTCATTTTTCAAAGACACTCTCTTGAGTTAATTGGCTACTGTAAATAACTCTTCAATGTGGCTTAATGGCAAATGAAAATAATCAAGGGATTTAATGGGTGCGATTGAAAGAGAATAAGTCACAGGGTCTACATGTTAATTAGGACAGGGGGAATGGGACCAATGGGATTGCTCCCATGGCAGCTGAAATAGACCCCAACGGGCTGCATGGACTCGTTCTGTGTTAATAAAGGTAAAGGCTGAGATATATATATGTAACAATGTCTACTCATCTAACACTATCAACTAAATACTATCTTAAAATCAGTCCTGATGCAGGGCCTAAACCCGAAACGTTGACTTTCCCTTTGCCTTCACAGATGCTGCCTGACCTGCTGAGTTCCTCCAGCAGCTTGTTTCTTGCTATCTTGAAAATATCTGCAATATTGTCACAAGTTCCTTGGATCTTACTAATGGGACACAAAAAATATTGTTATATCCCCTTTCAGTCTGATTGTTGACCCATGCATCGACCGCCATTAACAGATTGCAACTGACTAACCTTACTGTTGCCGTTGGAATATTTGTTTTCATAAATCCCAGTGAAAGTGAAATCAAACAACTAGCTGATGATAAATGAGTACAGTGCACAATTGAAATAATGCTTCTTTCTTTTACCTTCATGCTTTTAAAACCACATCAAAGCAATAGCTCCAAGAAAGCTCCAAACATGACTCAATTTATTTTCCTCCAGATTCTACAACTACTTTTGTTGTGCTCATTTACATAAAGTCAACAAAAAAAGAAGCAAAAAAAAAATATCATTTGAAGTACATCTGGAAACTTTGGCAATTCATTTAAACTGGACCAGAAACCAATTTCACAAACCTAGTTCTTCGAGTATAGAAGCAAAGTGAAGTCAAAGTTTGCAATTTACACCTAAACAATTATCAATTTTGTGGATGAATTGTTGCAGTTTAGAGTTTGAGAAGTAAATCAACAATATTATTTTTCCTCCTAATTTGATACACTGAACACCTCTTAAGGACCTGTACTAAATGGAAAGGTGTGGTAATAGTGCAATATGTCCTCACATGTGTAAATGTCAGAAGAATTGAGAATGTGACAATTCCAACATGGACAATATGCCAATTAATAAGAGCTTTTATTTGAAGGACATTAATTTTGACTATTGTGGTGCTTCTAAGACCAAAACAAAATGCTCCTAATTCTGCTCATTTTGTTTAAAACCTTATTTCTATTTCAAAAAAGGTTATGCAGATATGTTATGTTGACCACAATAGTTGGAAACTCCAAGATTTTCATTAGTTGCCCATCATAAAACACCAAGCATGTTGCTTAGCTAAACCGCTATTGCCATAAATACTCATTGCGACTGAAACTCAGTATTTACATGGATCACTGCAAGCTCTGCAAGGGTTTCATTACTAAAGTTGCAACCACTCAGCTTTCTAATGTTGACATTCTCTTGGGATTCCTCCTTGATGCTGAAAGAATGAACTTGAATTTATATGGCACATTTTATGGCCTCAGGGATTCTCAAAGGACTCAGCTTTTGTCTGCAAAACCAATAACTAATTTGTGCACAGTGAGATCCCACACACAAGTATCCAATTAATCTCCTTTCAATCAAGTTAGTTACAATGAAACTTTTGTTCACAATGAAGTCAGAGAACTTCCTTGATATTTTCAGTAGGAGCTGTGGAATCTTTCACATCTGCCTGAAAGGACAGATAACTTAACACATTGATTGTTGAGAAAGTTTGAAGTAAATACTAACAATCGAAGTTTAGAATTTCCCATGCAAGTGAAAGACAGTGCATAAATACAAATACTTTCTTCCATCTTTTTCTCCTACTTCCACATGGACAGAGGTGAACTTCCCTCATGTTACAGCACCTCTGTAGTTGCAACTACTTCTTTGATATCAAAGTGGAATTTTTGATTATCATACAAAGCTGTTCATGAATTAACTTGACAATTGATGGACGTTTTTTGTGTAATATTTCCTTTCACACTTGTCATGCTCTTTCCATAACAATAAATTCAGAACATTGTTAAAACATGGCCAATGGCTTCTGAAGCTCAGCTAACTGTTAAATCTCTGCAGATGAGTATTGACAATATCATTCAGGAAGTTCTGAAGATTTTTTCATCTGCAGATGTTAAGCTAAAATCCAATATTACCCTCACTGCTACTTCAAATATCAAAGTAGTATTTTATATGCTCCTGTCCTCAGTTACACACCATCTATTAGTTCTTTGGCTCCAAATGTATGAATTTTACATTCCACCACATTGAGCTTTGATGTTCTTTACTCAATTTAGCACCTGCTAACAAAATTCCTGCATCCTAGGGTTATTTTTGTCCATTCACATAGAATGGCATTAAAAATGAGACCATTCAAATAGCTGAAGTAAGACCTGACATGAAGGAAACTTCATGGCATGGACAGGGTAGACAGTCAGAATCTTTTTCCCAGGGTAGAAATATTAAATACTAAAGGACGTACACTTAAGGTGAGAGAGGGGAAGTTTAAAGGAGATGTGCAGGCCATGTTTTTTTTCACACAAAGAGTGGTAGGCTGCCAGGGATAGTGGTGGAAGCAAATACAACAATGGCATTTTAGAGGCTTTGAGATAGACGCACAAATATGCAGGGAATGGAGGGATATGGATCATGTGCAGACAGAAAAGAAGGTATTTTGTTTAATTTGGCATCGTGTTCAACACAGACATTGTGGGCTGAAAGGACTGCTCCTGCGCTGTACTGTTCCATGCATAATGAAGTGGATGTCAGTCAACAAAAATAAAAATAACTTAGTGCATTTAATGACCTCAGGACATCTTGGAAATTTGACAGTTGATGTAAGTTCTAAAATATTCCACAAACAGCAAGTGATAGTAATTGACAGATAAATATTGTCCAGGGCATTAGGAAGAGTACAACTGCCACTTTTAGACAAAGCATTATGGATTTGTTTTACATCTTTCAAAGAGAGCAGATAAGGACCCAAATTAACATCACATCTTGTTGAGCAGCATACCTTCAGTTGTGCAATGGACTGCAGACAGCTTTCTCATTCATGACATGTTACTTTTTGTAAGCATCGCCTTCCCTTCATCAGAAGGTTATAAGGTCATTCAGATCATTCACAACTCTTGTTGATGCAACAACCCAGGACTAATCCTCAGGACTGGGTTAAGAAGCGACTTTCATACCACATAAGTTGTATGTCATGATTATTACAAACAAGAGAAACTGTGCTATTTCCACTTGACGTTAAATATCAACAGAATCATGAAGTCCTGCATTACGAAGATTGTCACTGTTGACCAGAAGCAGAATGGTATTGTAATTTTTGTTTGGATATGTTCTGTTACAACAATATTCAGAGAGTTCAGCACCCATCCAGGGTAGTTTGCTTGACTGGTGCTCTTACCATAAAACTCAATAGTACAAACAGTATGAAGATATTCAAGATGTATTATAGCTGTGTCATTTCACCTCCATTTCCTTTGTCTGAAACTTCTACCACTGACAGCAACAATGTTGTCAGAACACCATCACCTTCTTAATTGTTTAGTGTTCCTGCTCCATCAAGTTTCAGAGCTTTTCTACTCCATCTTTGATATAAAAGAAGTAGTAAAACTCTGGAGGGTGCTCACCAGTGGCATTCTTCTTCCATGCAATAGTTGTCTGAGTTTCCACATTTCATGCTTTACCAATACATGCTTAACTGAAGTTTTTGCCATGGTTCAGTGATATACTTTCTCTTTCAAATCATAAGGCTGTGGGTACAATTTCCAAGGAATCAAGCACAAGTTTGGATTCCATTGCAGTACTGAGGAATTGCTACACTGTCAGAGGTATGACCCTTCAGTTAAAATATTAACTCAAGTACTTTGTGCCTTCAAAGGTAGGTTAAAAAGATCACACAACACTCTTCATCAAGTGCAAAATTTTTTAGGATATCCTGAAATTCGGGCAAAAGTTAAATAAATGCAAATCTTTTTGATGTCAATAGAACACATTCATAGTATTTGTCAATATCTCATAGAAATTGACAGAATAACTCCCTTCAATATATTTGAACAGATTAATGTGAAAAATCTACTTAAATTGCCCACTATTTTAGAATTCCCCATATCATTAATTCGTTCCAACAGACACTCCAAAAGCTTAAAAAGGCCTTCAGTAAACCTGCTACAATTTAAGCAGCTCACCCAAGGACCTTCTTACGATGGTCTGCCTTTTTTATTGTCCTTTTAGCCATAATTGCAGAGGTTTTCTTTTGGTAATTTTTAAATTTGTCTCTACTGGTTCTTTGCTGGAGTACTTTCATTCATTCATCAATCAAAATCTTTGACAATTACAGTGGACATCCTCTCAAATTTCTCCTCACAACTGAAGTCTCTGACGCTTGTTATTATCCTGATAAGTCTCTATTGATGTAATACCTGCCCTTTCAGCTCTTCTCTTTCCATCATTCAAGGACCCAAACTTTCTTTCCAGGTAGAGCAGCACTTCACTTGGTATTTACAACGTGGCCCCCTCTAGAAGAACCAAATGCAAATTGGGTGATGGTGTTGCAGGAGTGTCTCTTTACCTCCAGTTTGCCTTCCACTTTTTTTCACCATCCAATTCCCACTCCAGTCCCACTCCAATGAAGCCTTTGTATGTAGCAACTCGACGTTGCAACATGGCCCAATGCAAACTTGAGAAATATCACCTCACCTTTTATCCGGTCAAGTTCCAGCCTTCACGAATCAACATCAAATTCACCAATTTTAGATAACTTGTCTTTCTGTTTGTATCAGGATTAGCCATTTTTGCCTGCCATCCTTTTTACTTTTTACTTTCATTTGTATAAGCTGGCTTGCTGGCCATATCCCAGACCGCACAACATAACACATACTTTCCAAAATTAGCAATACTTTACACCAAGGAGCTTAAACTGCCCTTCACAGTCATTATTTCACCCTGACAGAGAAATTACTTATGTTCCACCTATTTCTCACTTATCTTTCCTGCTGCCAAGACCAACTTGTTTCTGTCCTTATCAGTTCTGATGAAGGGTCTCAGATCTGAAACATTAAATATTTTTCTGTCCACAAGTGCTGTCTGACCTGTTAAATTTTTCAAGCATTTTCTGGTTTTATTTCAAATTTCCACTGTTTGCATCCTAGAATGTGACCTCAGAATTATTCATCTCACTTTACTCTCAACAGTGACTAAAAAGAAATTTATTCCTATTGCACCCTCCTTTTTTTTGGGAGGAGGGTATTAAGAAGGATTAGAGAAATGTTTTAATGATCAGAGAATTGAGGGTTATGAGGAACTGGCACAAAAGAGATGAGGCCTGGAGCAGATCAATTACGATCGTACTGAATGGTAGGGCAGGCTTGAGGGGCCAAGTTATCTACTCCAGCTCCTATTTTCTTATGTTCTTATGTACTAGTTTTGCACCCCTGCACATGCAATTTTAGGAAATCATCTTAAAAAAACTCTAGGTTTTGCTGTTCACTTCTGCTCACTGGCATCTTTCCAGTTCTTTCTCTTTTTATTCATCTTAAAATTAACTTACTATTTGTTATTGCAACTTTCACTTTCCATTAACCTGTTTTTGTCCTCCTGAACATATGTACCACAGCACTTATTTTGTGACATGAGCACATTCTGATATCCATTTGCCCAAATGCAAATTAGCTACACAGAATAAAAAAAAGTGAAGCAAGGTCTCAACCCAAAGCTGATTCTTCTAATCTTTGCTCAATTGAACCAATGTCCATTAAACCTCACCCTTTGCTTTTGTATGTCAACCAACCTTACATCTGTGCTGATATATTTCCTCCTGTATGATTTCATGGTACAGGGAAATCAAATCATAACTCCCTGTAGCCTCTCTTCTTTGTCTAGACAGTGTTCTGCCTACCTGTTCAGTTTATCTTGCTTGTCGACATTATTCATTTTTAGAAGACTCTGTCTTAAGGCAAGATTGGATTTGATTTCCCTGTTTACCAAGGTGGATTGGGAATATCAAAGGCCTGCAACATTTTAAATGCAATCATCTACCTCACAAAAGAATGGATTACTGAAGGCAGACTTTCAAATCAGGGGACAGTGTCATTCCAAAGCACTGAGCCAGCAATTAGAACACCTTATTCTGCTCAATTTTAGTGCTAACATATTGACTGCAATAAGGAAGTGCTTCATTTTGTAAAAATTTTACAACTTGTTATCTCCTATGATTAAAAAAAATGAATTAACAGACAGATTTGATTTCACCAACTATTATATAACTGTAACCTTATCTTCATAAAATTGATCATCTGTCAGTGTTGCAAATTATTAAAAGCAACCTCTTTCAGAAAGTGAAGTTGCCTTAATGAAATGAGTGGCCTATTTCATTAAAAGTGTCCAGGCAACCCATACAGTCACTTCTGTCATTAAAATATTGTATACATTCATCAACACCTCAATATGCTTCCAAGAACGAGGAAATAATTGCCACTGGTGAACAATGCCAAACATGCAATATTTGTGATAACTTTTTTCTGGCTTACTTCAATCATCATGTCTATAAGCCCGATAAAACTTCAGAGCAAAATACACATTTGTAAATTATTTCATTTAATCAGTACCTTTCACCATCAATGTTCCTGTGCTGTTGGCTGACCCAAAAGGATTCCGAGCAATGCAGGTGTAGTGCCCACCGTCCTTCTTTGTCACGTTAGCTATTCTGAGACTACCATCCTCCAGGATAATTCTTCTAAAAAAGAATAAAACTTGGTCAATAATTTTCCAATCATACAAAATTAATGATTATACAACTAATGTATTTATCCTGTACCCAGAGCACAATGTTATCGAATATTACTGGCCCTCAAGTCAAATCACTACCCAAATTCAAAACCCTTTCAGTTCACAGGTTACCCACTTCTATTTATATGGGCTCATTATTCCCAGAGTTTGCCTTACTTTAAAGTTAATACAGTGGCCCACATGCATTTGACACACTGAGGTGTTCAAGGAGCTCCACGGAGGCTGGAATTAGAATTCAGCCTTTTGCTGTGCATATCGTAAGTTTCTGGATTTGTAGGATAACTGTGTCTACTGAGCAATGCGCAAATGAGAAATAAGGAAAATGAATTCTGTTCTTCCAATGTCTCCTCACCCATCCACCCCTTACAAAACTTCAACATAGTCTCTTCTGAGAAGGAAGCAACCAATTACAGGAAAGGCTTTCAAGATGGCAGCATCAAGTTTCTCTCCAAACATCAAAGTCCATCAAAAAAACCATATTATTCAACTCAGGACATTTGCTTTCTCTTTATGGAAGATGTGGGCACCAGAAGACATCATATGAATTTTAGCACCTATATTCTTTCCTTCTCTTCAATCTAGCTGTTTACAGATATTAAGAGATTTTGGTGCTTGTTTGTTAGAGTCATTGAATCAAAGAGTAATACAGCACAGATACAGGTCCTTTGGCCCAATTCATCCATGCTGACCAAAATGCCAATCTGAGCTAGTCCCATTTACCTGGATTTGGCCCATATCCCTCTAAACCTTTCCTATCCATAATGTTTTATGAGCACACCTGACTTCAGGGAAACAGTGATCTGGATTTACCAGTCAGCCGCAAAGTAACAGTGCTTCTTGGTGATCTCAAAGAAAACCGTCGAGAAAGTTTCAATAGTTTCAGTGAAATGATTTGCTTTTTCCTGATATAAGCTGCTGTATGCCATTTTCTGTAGGCAATCTATGGCTGCCAGCAAAAGTAGTAGTATTAGTAAATGTAAATCAAACAACTACAAATGCTGAAAATTTGAAGTTAACAAAAGAAACTAATATATTTTTTATTCTAAGATACATGAAATCTTTAATTAATTGTTCAGATGCTGCCAGTCCTGTTCCACCTCCCAAAATTACTTCCAGTGGTACTTATTGGCTGGATGCAGAGGTCTGATCTTAATGCTCTTCCCTCCCTTGATTTCAGGCTGCAAGGTCTGAACAACAAGTGGGATCAGTGTATAGATATGTCCCCAAAACTGCACTGATAATCTTTGAGAGAAATAGACCTTGATGTAGAGGATGTCTTTGATCAAAGCTCTCATGAAATTTGTGTCTTTGACATTCAGAGACTTTTCAAAACTGTTAAAATTAATGTAGATATTTAAAACAAAAGGTACTGTATCTTAAAACACATTGGAAAATAAATAAATAAATAAATAAATAAATGAATGAATCTGAAACAAATTGGTTTGAAAAATATACCTTTACCTCCTGATCTGTAGACCAAGAATCAAAAAATGAAATCAATGGAGTTTCAGATCCTGTGCCAAGTCTGACTTTAAACAGGATCTGAGTGGTGACTACCCAGTGTAATGCAGAGGAATCCCAGCAATTTTTGGCTTTGCTGTTGGACTCTCAATAATAATTTATTTCACCTTGGCTTCCACTCCAACCAATTTTATGCCACATGCCCCACTCCCAGCACCTTCAGATAATCAGACCTGACAGTGAAGGGAACAAAGGATTGGTCAGACAAGCTGCTAAAAAAATGCCTTTGTTTAAGCCATGGTCGACTCTCACCCCCGAGACCAGTTGAAGCTGATTGCAAATGCTGATCAATCTGCAGAACACGACAATGATGCCCATTTTCAGGGAGGCTTTCACTTAAGTACCTCTGCTGCATGGTATTGTCACCCCTCTTATGCCCATTTCCTTCCTGGTAGATTTAGCAAAAGGATCAAAACAGCACATAAGCAAGGCAGAGGCCTAACTCCAGATTTGCTCAGGAAGTTTTTTTCCCACTCATTAATTTGGTCTGTGCCACTAATGGCTGGGTGGAGCAGTTGTATTCAATTCCAGATTCCCTCCACAAAGCCCATTCAGAAGACCACGTTCATCATGTAACTGTGTGATATTCCACCAAAGGTCTTTTTCTGGTTCAATCTGAACACGTCCCACAGTTAGACAATGGAACCCCTGAGAGCACAAGGCTGTCAGAGATGGTATGATGCAGGTCTGGTCTGAGTTACTCAGTTACAGGTTTGTCTGACAGGAGACCTTTGTGGGTTCTGATGGAAGATTAGCCCTATTACTAGAACTTTGCTCTTCATCTTCAATTTAATTTGAACAACCACATAACTCTTTACAAATTTTCCAATTATTTCCTCGGAGATATCTTGCATTATATTTCTGGTAATTAAACAGCACTTCTTTAAAGAAATAATCCATTTTCCAAGGAAAGAAAACAATTTATTGCAACTACAGTCTGCAAAGATTTGTCTATCCTAACCAGATGCAATAGCAAATTTTCTTGAAGTTAAAATGTTGCATAAAATGTTAACACCATAAGGTACATGCCTTTTCTTTTCCAAGATCAACCAATATTTTACAGACCCCTCTGCCCTCTGACTTTTAACACCAATGGTGCAATCTGACTGAACATTAGAGTTCCATCAGAGATGGATCAGTCTGCCTTCCTGATTGCATTAAGGCTGGAAGTATCAGTTGATTGACATTCTATAAGATCAGGGCTCAATGAAACATAACTGGTTGTCAGCTGCAGGCAATCAGCAACCTTTTTATCCCCAATTCCCCCAGTGAAAAATGTTCCTTTGGAAAAAGCAACAAAACAAACAATTAGTGGATTCAAAGTCAACTTTTCCCTTTGCTCCTGTCAGCTTATTCACTTTTGCTGGCAGTAAGGGACCAGTGACTGGCAACCCAGCTATTTCTGTTGACTGAAATCATCAGAGCAGAACATCTTGTGCACATTAATCTCTCATCAATTTGATCTTTGTTTGAGTTACCCTTTATGGTAAAGCTAACCTGAGATTTGCTCCCTACACCGAATTACATGGCACTCTTTCAGTAGTGAAGTTAAAACTGAAGCCCCAAACTTTTTCATTGTGAGCATGGGGGTAGTATTTTCTTTCTTCAGCATTAAAGATTCATACTTCTGAAAAAGCACAATGTTGTAGCTTGATAGAGCCATTTTTTAAACAGTGTCATATTGTGACGTCCAGCCCAAAATACTCATGCACAAGCAACCCCATGGAATTCCAAGGTCCACCTTACAAAGTGACAGGCAAATACAACAAGACTGCACTGGCATTCAAGGTAATGGATTCAAATGTAAAATAATGAAGCAGTTATGCCAAGATAATTTAATCCAGTGATATAGTACCATCGGCAAGACCATTATTTCATCCTTATCTTTTGATGAGCTGAAAATAGGATTCATTCCCACTGTGTTGCCAATGGTTTGATATAATGGGATGTTTTACCAAACAACTTCAGAAGATAGTTAAGACTGTCTTGACTCTTAACTGAAGTGAATTCAGTTGTGTGAGATTGGAGTCACATTAGTCCAGGTAGAGTTAGGAATGCAGGTTTTCTCCTTAAATACTCTGGCACTGACTATTGTCTCCTCTCCCAATGTCAACCACCAAATTCCCGTTGGAGCTATGAAGATCTCAAGTTACCTTGTCCCAGGATAAATTTGTTTCCATGTTAAAGGCATAACATGTGTGCAGTTTTTACACTGTTAACTCTTTAAGCTCTTGTTCTTTTTTCCCACAGAGCTCAAATTCACATGAATAAAAATTTTTTAAAAACTGTAGATGCTGGAAATCTAAAGTGAAAACAGAAAATGTTGGAAATACTCAGCAGGTCAGATTACATCTGTAGGAAGAGAAATAGAGTTAACGTTTCAGGTTAAAGCCCCTTCTCCTATTCTGACAAAGGGTCTTCAAACTGAAGCATTAAATCTATTTTTCAAATTCATGTTATTATCAAAAATAACGAAAGTGCAAGAGCCAAAAGCAATGCTTCCTATGAAAAGGGCAGGAAATTTCATTTCCTCACAAGAATCTCCTTTTCTTTCCCATTTTCAGCTTCTCTGCTTGTTACTGACAGGTGTTGAGTCTAACTATCTGAATAAAGAAATGGGGACCCAATCAGTACCAGCTTGGGATCAATTCATTATGAACGACTTGCAGTGAACATTAATCTGTCTTTTCTCTTCATGAGTTGCTTGCTGTGGATGTTCTATTTGACATTTCCAGTCTTTTGCTTTTTATTGCATCAGTTATATTTGATAAACAAGTCAGCAAACAAGCAAGATGAAAAGTAAAGACTAAAAGCATCTAAATAGTGTCTCATTGCATCCTTGGGACATCGCAAAGAGGTTCTCAATGAGTGAATTACTTTTAAAGTGTAGCTGCTGATGTTATGCTGACAAATGCCACAGTCATTTATGCACAGCAAGGTCCATCAAACAGCAAATGAGATGAATGACCAGTTAATCTATTTTTGATAGTGTTGGTTAAGCATTATCACAAATCAGGAACCCCTGCAATTCAGGATTCATGGGGCTATAAACCGAACCGATTTCCAGTGGACTGTTAAATGGAGGAATCAGATTAGTATATTAACCCATTTTGTGTTGTGACACAATACACCATCACATAATATGAGCAAACTGAACTCTATTGGCTTTACTCTCTGGTTTACTGAAATTGAAATAAGCATTTCCTCTTCTCCAGTGGTTCTTATCAGGCAGTTTTCCTGGAGAACCAGAAGGGGCAACTTCCTTTGTTGTCTTCACAACTTAGCATGCTAAGTTTGGCAGAAAAGCACACAAATTCTGGAGACTTAGGTGCTTACATTGCTCTCTGGCTCTGAAGGCACAATGGATGAGCATTAAATCCTGGTGGGAGATCATTCAACTTCCTCACCCACTCAAACTGACCTCAGTTTCCAAATTAGTTTTCTGCTGTTCTGGCGATGAACAGTATAAAGTAACAATATGAATGCAGGATAATGGCAAATTGAGGGCTCTTCCACAACTGACAACATGAGGCAAAACAGTCCTAAAATAGTTTTATGAGATTAAAAAATGACTTTTACACCTCTGTATTAACTATTTATTTATGCACAAATCACACCTAATTAATGATAATGACCATGCTGTCATTAACTTAATTACCACTCTACCATTTCAAATAGCTTGCTCATGCATCTCTCCACTTTCAATAATATAATTGCAACAGAAGTAATTTTCAAGTCAATGGAGAATAAAATTGGGAGGGGTAATAAAAACAAACGTCTGTTCCGCACCTAACTGGTGAGATTAAAATGTTCCACTCTGATTCACTTTAGTGACCCTTGAATTCACTTGAAAAGTCTAGAGAGTGTTAGTGGTTGTAGGAAAGCATACAGAATGTTTTATTGATTTATCAAGCTCATAGCATCAGCTGTGTTTCAGTCATTAGTGCTCTTGTTTCTGAGTCAGAAGACTTTGGGTTCAAGCACCAGTATAAATACAAAAGCACAAAAATTATGTTGACCACAGTATTTATTGATAGTGTGCTGTACTGTTGGAAGTGCCGAATTTCTGGAGGGGTGTAAATCCGAGGTCAACATTAAATGAAAGGTGCTATATGCATGCAAATCTTTCTGTCTTCTTTATTTTTCCCCAGTAATCATGTAAGTGAGATTTGTTTTTCCTGTGAACACTCTTCAAACCAACAGTCAGTAAACTTTAGAATTTTTCTCAGCCTTTTTCCATGACCTGTGTTAAACTTAACATTTCAATTCTATTGAATTTAAATTGGTGTTTTCAGCAGTAGTTGATCTCTAGTGGCATTGTGCATTGAAAATATGGACATTATCAATGTCTTTCAGAACTCTGCAATTTTTCTCCTGTTCCTTTAGCACAACTTTCACACCTGCAGGCTTCATTGTGTGTCTTTTACACAAGTATTATTTTTGTACTTACCCATTTTTCTATCTTATTCATTAATTTCTCTCTCTTATGGGCATCAGGTAGAATCCAGCTGGACAAATGGAGTAGAAACTTCTCAGAGCTGGGAAAACATGTGACAGGTACTTGGACAGGGAAGTAGAGAGCTATGGGCCTAATACAGACAAATAGGATTAGCATGGATAGGCATCATGGTTGACAGTGACAAGTTGGGCTAAAAGATAGGCAAAATTGTGATACATTAACAAAATAAAGATGGAGAGGGGCAGATTACAAAGAATATATTCAGAAAAAATGAGTGCTGACTGTAGATTTAGAGAACGAGAAATGGAAAATAGTCACTTTTCTGGGGACTTTCTCACGTAACTGTTAAAGATGGTAATTTGTTGCTTTTCCTTTGTGATCAATGCTTAGTTTTGTGAGCAATATGGAAACTGTGCTTTTGAAACTTGTATCTAACAAATAGTTACAAATGAAATTCCAGGACCACCTGAAATCAGGTTTTCCAGATGTAACCAAGTGTGAACAATTTTAATTTTGATTCCCAGCGGGGTGTCCAAGAAATATGCAAAAAAATGTCAGTGCTTCTAACATGAGAACCGCACAAAGAAATGGGAAAAAGAGACATCTTTCGATCAAAAGTTAGATTAAGAAGGCAAAGGTCACATTGGCATCTCTTGCAAGGGACTTTGAGCATAGAAGGTAGAACATTGTGTTAGAATGGTGGCACGGTAGTTGAGTGGTTAGCGTAATGCTACTACAGCTCCAGTGACCAGGGTTCAATTCCCACCACTGTCTGTAAGGAATTTGTACGCACTCCCCATGTCTGCGTGGGTTTCCTCCAGGTGCTCCAGTTTCCTCTCATGTTCCAAAGACGTACAGGTTAGGAGCTGTGGGCATGCTATGTTGGCACCGGAAGAGTGGTGACTCTTGCGGGCTGCCTCCAGCACATTCTCAGTAATGCAAAAAGACGCATTTCACTGTATGTTTTTCTGTACATGTGACTAATAAATAAATATCTTATCTTAAAATTGTACAAGGCATTGGTATGACCATAGCCGGAGCATTTTGCAGACTTTTGGTCTTCTTACTTGAGAGACCATACTTCTCAGAGGGAGCACAGCAAAGGTTCAGTGGACTATTTCCTGGGATGGCAGGACTGTTTCAATGGGGAGAGATTGAGTTGACCAAGTCTCTGTTTTTCCCAGAGTTTAGAAAATGAGACAGGATCTCTTAAAACATACAAAATTTTGTCAGTTAGACATTCTGGATGCAGGGCAAAATATTTCCCCTGACTGGGGTCATATCTCAGCACATGGGGTAAAAAATTTCTAACAGAAATGAAAAGAAAGTTCTCCATTCAGAGGTTGGTGAGATTCTCCACGACATCAGGTGATGGAGGCCAAGTTGCTGGATAGATTTAAAAAAGAGTAGATTTCTGGACACAAAGGACATCAAGGGAATGGGAAAATGATACAGAAATAGCCATTGTTACATCAACTGCTGGTGCAGGCTTGAAGGATTGAATGGCCTGCTTCTATTTTCTCTGGGTCTCATTTCTAAACCACTGCAGATGGCAATACTTTACTCAAATTTTAACAATGTACTGGTCATAAGTAATTGATCTCTGATTTTTATGTGGTGTATTCCCAAATAATAAACAACACTGCAACTGCACCCTGGATCGTGCTAAAATAAACAGAAAAGTTGCTGTTCTCATGGTGACTTTGGTGCTGAGTGAATATCGCAGCATGTACTCCTTTTGCTGTTGACCAAACAATGGTTATTCAACTTTTCTACAATCACACTCAACCATGTACTGCTACTTAGTGAGCCCTGTTTATAGAGTCATAGAGTCTTAGAGCAATACAGCATGGACACAGGCCTTTCGGCCCAACCAGTCCATGCCAAGCATGGTGCCCACCCAACTAGTCCCAATTTCCTGCGCTTGGCCCATATCCCTCTAAGCCCTGTCCCTCCATTTACCTATCCAAATGCTTCTTGAATTATATCATTGTACCTGCCTCAACCACTTTCCCTGGCAGATCATTCCATATACTCACCACCCTCTGCGAGAAAAATTTGCCCCTCAGGTCCCTTTCAAATCTTTCCCCTCTGATGCTGAACCTATGCCCTCTAGTTTTGGACTCTCCTACGCTGGGGAAGATGCTGTTATCATCCACCTTATCTATGCCTCTCATAACTTTAAACACTTCTCTCAGGTCGCTCCTCATTCTCCTATGTTCCAAGAAATAAAGACCTAGCTTGGCCAACCTCTCCCTATATCTCAGGCCTTCTAGTCCTGGCAATATATTTGTAAATTTTCTCTGCACTCTTTCCAGTTTAACCACATCTTTCCTATAACAGGATTACTAAAACTGTGCACAGTACTCCAAGTGTGGCCTCATCAATGACTTATACAACTGCAACATAATATCCCAACTCCTATACTCAATGTCCTGACTGATGGTCAGCATGCTTAACACCTTTCTCACCACCCTATCTACCCATGGTGCCACTTTCAATGAAGTATGCACTTCTACTCCTGGATCCCTCTGTTCCATTATACTCCTTGATACCCTGCTATTCACAGTATAAGTCGTACAATGGTTTGCCTTTCCAAAATGCATCATCTCACACTTATTTGTATTGAAATCCATTTTCCACTCTTCAGCCCATTCCCCTAACTGATCAAGATCCTCCCGTAGTCTATGATAACCTTCTTCACTCTCAACAACACTTCTTAATTTCATGTTATCCGCAAACTTACTCTTCAAGCCTTGTGCATTCGCATCCAAATCATTTATACAAATTACGACTAACAAGAGTCCCTACACTGACCCCTGCGGCACACCACGAGTCACCAGCTTCCATTCTGAGAAACAACCTTCAACCACCATCCTCTGTTTCCTACCTCTGAGCCAATTTTGAATCCGCCCAACTCACTCTCCCTGGATTCCATGGGTCCTAACCTTCCAGACCAGGCTATCAAGCAGGACCTTGTTGAAGGCCTTGCTAAATCCCAAGTAGGCAACATCCACTGCCCTACCATCATCTACCCTTTTGGTTACTTCTTCAAAAAACTCCAAATGATTCGTCAAGCACAACTTTCCACGCACAAAGCCATGCTGACTCCTAATCAGGTTTTGTCTATCCAAATGCTGGTAGATCCTGTCCCTTAGAATTCCCTCTGGTAACTTCCCCACCACTGATCTCATGCTGACCAGCCTGTAGTTCCCTGGCTTGTCTTTGCTACCCTTCTTAAACAATGGAACAACATTAGCCACCTTCCAGTCTTTGAGAATGTCACCAGTGGCTAACAATGAAGCAAATATCTCCATAAGGGCCCCTCCAATTTCTTCTGTAGCCTCCCGCAAAGTCCAAAGGTACACTCAGTCAGGCCCTGGGGATTTATCCACCTTAATGCACTGTAACACTGTAAATACCTCCTCCCTGATAACATGAATTTTCTCCAAAACATCTCCACTTGTTTCCCTTATCTCTTGATCTGCTAGCCAAACAGGAACAACAGGGTAGGAGAAACAATCAGCATCAGGCACAGGAAAATTTCATTGCACAAAATACTGTATTTCAAAGAATTCACAATTGACAATTTTCATTTTGTAGTATTTATGACTGATTGTTGTGAAAACTTTCATATGCACTGATCATTACAATACTTGGAGCCTGAAGTATAGTTTCTTCAACCCAAAATTAAGAAACTCATCCATATCATCTGAAAATGATCAAAATATCTGTTTATAATGGTGGCACACAAATATAAAACACACAAATATATAAATATACAACAACTATAGAAAACTTTGGTTAGGCCAAATTGTGTGCAATTCTGGTCACCCCATTACAGGAAAGATGTGGGTCTTCAGAAAGGGTGCAGAAGAGGTTTACCAGGATACTACTTAGATTAGACAGTATGAGCTATAAGGAGAGGTTGGACAAACTTGGGTTGCTTTTTTCTGGAGCGTCAGAGGCTGAGGGGAGAGCTGATAGAAGTTTACAAAATTATGAAAGGCAAAGACAAGGTAGATAGTCAGAATCTTTTCCCCAGGGTAGAATTGTCTAGTACCAGAGGACATGAATTTAAGATGAGAGGGGGAAGGTTCAAAGGAGATGTGAGTGGCAAGCTTTTTTTAACAAAGTGTGGTGGGTCCCCGGAATGGGCTGCCAGGAGAAGTGATGGAAGCAGATACAATAGTGGCATTTAAGCAGCTGGTAGATAGCCACGTAATTATGCAGGGAATGGAGGGATATGGATCATGTAAATGCAGGAGAGAATTAGTTTAATTCAGCATTGTGTTCAGTGTTGAAATTGTGGGCCGAAAGTCCTGTTCCTGTTCTATCAGTGAACAGTTCAGAAAGAAATAAAATAAAAGCATTCAGAGAAATTGTACTTTTAAATATGGACTGCAATTAAAATGCTCACTGTCCATCTGGTGAGTGAGTTTTTCAAATGCAACCAGAAGAGTATTGAGTAAAGGACATAAGTTTGACTGGCAAGAGATGAGGTGGGAGTGGGCAGTTGGTGGTGTGATGTTTAGCAGATTAGTCATTCCAGTAGATTCTGTTGTTTAATTTTTGATTCTTTTCAGTCAAAGGGTAAAACCCAGGTAACTTGTAAGTGGACGGGTGCACACAATTATCAAACAGGTGATTTTGAGCAAAATGCTTTCCTTAGCTGGAGTGACAATATAAAATCAGTGATTCAGACTACCATTGCAATAATAATCCTGAGCGCTCCTTCAGCAGCTAACAAGCTGTATAACCAGAATAAATACTGAGAGCTGTGAAGAGCACAGTTTATGAAGTGATGAAACTCCCTTTGACAATTGCAAAGAGCTGTGAAGTAGAAGAATGGATTCTTTGTAAGTGTACATTGAAAACTGTGCTTGCAAAAAGTATATGCAAAATATGCAGTTTTGATACAAGAATATTAACACAATGTGAAGAACAAGGCACTGCAATACAAGCAGCCTCATATCAAAGATACCCCACATACTGTGATCATTATAGAAAAAAAACTGCATGAACTTCAATGAGTCAGATCACACTGTTGTATCTCACACTGTTCTCATTTGTAGGGGCAAACTCACAGTGAATCTAATGTCACAAGAAGAAACAAATGATAAACCAAAGCAAATTAAACCATTAATACAGCATAGTCATAGAGCTATACAGCATGGAAATAGGCCCTTCAGCCCAACCCATTCATGCCGACTAAGTTGCCTAACTGAGTTAGTCCCATTTGCCTGCACTTGGCTCATATCCCTCCAAACCTTTCAAATCCATATAACTGTCAAAATGCCTTTTAAATGTCATAACTGTACCCACCTCTACAGCTTCTTCTGGCAGCTCATTCCAAAATTCACAACCCACTCTGTGAAAAAGTTGCCCCTCAGGTCCCTTTTAAATCTTTTCCCTCTCACTTTAAGCCTATGTCCTCTCATTTTGGACTCTCCTACCCTGGAATAAAGACTTTGGCTATTCACTTTATTTATGTCCCTCCTGATTTTACAAACCTTTATAAGGTCACCCCTCAACCTTCTCTGCTCCAGGGGAAAAAGTCCTAGCCTATCCAACCTCTCCTTATTACCCAAGCCCTCTAGTCTTGGTAACATCCTTGTAAATCTTTTTTGCACCCTCTCCAGTTTCATGACATCCTTCTTACAGCAGGGCAACCGGAACTGTACACAGTAGCCTCAGCAATGTCTTGTACAGCTGTAACATGATGTCCCAACTCCTGTACTTCAGATTCTGACTGTTGAAGGCAATTGTGCCAAATGCCTTGTTCACCACCCTGTCTATCTGTGTACCAGTTTCAAGGAACTATGTACCTGCACCCCTCAGTATCTCTATTCTACAAAACTCTCCAAAGCCCTCCCATTTACTGTGTCAGTCCTGTCTCGCATTTCTCTGAACTAAACTCCATCTGCCACTCCTTGGCCCACTGGCTGAGTGGATCAAGATCCCATTGTAATTGGAATTGGTTTATTATTGTCACTTGTACTGAGGCACAGTGAAAAACTTGTCTTGCATACCGTTCATACAGATCAGAGAAACAAAGGGCTGCAGATGCTGGAATCTAGATGAAAAACATTGTCACACTGGAGGAACTCAGCAGGCCAGGCAGCATCCTTGGAGAAAAGCAGGTGGTCAATGTTTTGGGTCAGGACGCTTCTTCAGGAAAAGGGGAAGCCCAATATATAAGGAGGGAAAAGCAGAGCAGTGATAGGTGGACAAAGGAGGGGAGACGGGCGGGCACAAGGTGGTGATAGGTAGATGCAGGTAAGAGATAGTGACAGGCAGATGGGGGGATAGAGGGAGAGCAGATCCACTAGGGGATGGGTCAAAGGTAAGGGGAGAAAGGAATAAAAAAAGGGGGTAGAAAATGAGATATAGGCTAGGAAAGGGAAGAAGAGAAGAAACATGGTGGGGAGGATGGGGTAGTGGGGAAGTGGGGTGGGAATTACTTAAAATGGGAGAATTTGATGTTCATGCTGTTAGGCTGCAAGGTTCAAAGACGGAAAATGAGGTGGTGTTCCTCCAGATTGCGCTTGCAATTCTCCTGGCAGTGGAGGAGGCTATTACACAGTGCACTGAGGTAATACAAGGTAAAATACAGAATGCAGAGTAAAGTGTCACAGCTACAGAGAAAGTACAGCGCAGATAGGCAAAAGGTGCAAGGTCATATTGAGGTAGACTGTGAGGTCAACAGTCCATCTTATCGTACCAGGGAACTGTTCAATAGTCTTATAACAGTGGGATAGAAGCTGTCCTTGAGCCTAGTGGTACGTGCTTTCAGGCTTTTATATCTTCTGCCTGATGGAAGAGGGGAGAAGAAAGAATGTTTGGGGTGGGTGGGGTCTTTGATTATGCTGGCTGCTTTACGGAGAGAGCAAGAAGTATAGACAGAGTCCATGGAGGGGAGGCTGGCTTCCATGATGTGCTGAACTGTTACATGCGGTCCTGGGCACAGCAGTTGCCATGCCAAACTGTGATGCAAACAGATAGGATGCTTTCTATGGTTCATCAATAAAAGTTGGTGAGTGTCAAGGGGGAAATGCCAAATTTCTTTAGCCTCCTGAGGAAGTAGAGGCACTGGTGAGCTTTCTTGGCTGTGGCATCTACGTGGTCGGACCAGGACAGGCTATTGGTGATGTTCACTCCCAAGAACTTGAAGATCTCAACCCTCTCAACCTCAGCACCATTCATGTAGACAGGTGCATGTGCACCGCCTCCCTTTCTGAAGTCAATGACCAGCTCTTTTGTTTTGCTGACATTGAGGGAAAGGTTGTTGTCATGACACCATGTCACTAAGCTCTCTATCTCCTTCCTGTACTCCGACTGATTGTTATTTGTGATACAGCCTACTATGGTGGTATCATCTGCAAACTTGTTGATGGTGTTAGAGCAGAATCTGGCTACGCAGTCGTGAGTGTATAGGGAGTAGAGTAGGGGGCTGAGGACATAGCCTTGTGGAGCACCAGTGTTGAGAATAATCGTGCTGGAGGTGTTGCTGCCTATCGTTGCTGATTGTGGTCTTTTGGTCAGGAGAAGGATCACGTTGCAGAGGGAAGTGTTGAGTCCCAGGTCTCAGAGTTTGGTGATGAGTTTGCTTGCTAACCTTCTTCATTGTCCACTATTGCACCAATTTTAGTGTCATAGAACCAGAATTTTTTTTAAATATATGGGTAGAAGGCTCCTTAAAGCCATTTTGTTAAAATTTCATACTTATTTTTAAATCTCTTCCATGTCTTGCCTCCCTCTTGTTGTAATCTGCTCCATTCCTTTGACATGCCGAGGTGTCTGTTCTTCTCTAATTATGATTTATTGCTAAGTCCAGAATATAATTACTCCACCATTGGTGTCCAATTTTAAAGTGCCAAGCCTTCAAATCCAAAATCTAAATAAGAAGTTTTGGGCAAATGTGTAACTGGAGAGATGGCGCAGGAGAAAGAGCTTTATACTTCTAAGACTTGGTGACCCTATCTGGGACAGGTGAGGACCCTGGTCAAAAAGAACTGCTCTTTTTTTTGTCACAACCATTCCATCATTATGTTCATTACTCTTCCTGAGAGCATACCAGGCATCTTTGAATTCTCTGAATATCTTTTCCCTCAGTTGTCTGTAGATTATTAAAACATCTCGAACTCTGGAATTTGCACAAAAGTGGTCCATATCAGCAACAACACCAACTAATAATTACTGAAGCACTGTCAGTGTAGCAGACAGAAGTTTCAAAGTACTTAAAATGTGCTTTGCAAACAAAAATTGATACTGAGCCAGATAAAGAGATATTGGGACAAATGATTAGAAAATTAATCAAAGAAGTTGATTTTATGAAGAGGCCATCAAAAATCCATGCAGCAGATAAGATGTACATTGCTGGATGCTCAGATTTGCATGCTCAGATTTGCAATAATAAATAAACGCAATGTATCTGATGCCAAACAAGTTTTGTTCTGCAGGAGAAACAACTGCTTGACATATCCACGCCTGCAGTACTTACATTTGGAGCTGAGTTGGACAGACTGAATTTTTGTCCTTAATATAATGCCTTTCACTGTCTATCTTTTTATTGTATGTTGTGAAATCAAAATCAAGTGAAGAATTTGCCCACTCCTGATAAATCCTAAAGGAGCTCATAAAGTCGTATAGTACAGTACAGAAACAGAAGCTTTGGCCCATACCATGTGTTGTACTAATCCACTAATCCCATTTACCTGCATTAGGTCCATAGGCTTCAATGTCTTGATGATCCAAGAATCTGTCTGGATGCTCCTGAAATGTTGTGAGAGTATCTGCCTCCACTATCTCTTCAGACAGTGAATTCTTGGTTCCAACCACCCTCTATGTAAAAGATTCTTCCTTAGATCCCCTCTAAACCTCTTATTTCTCACCTTAAATCTGTGCCCTCTTCTTTGTCACGTCCAATGTGGGAAAATGACTTTTATTATCTATCCTATCTACACCCCTATTAGGTCACTCCTCAGGTTCCTCTATTCCAGGGAAAACAAACCTAGCCTATCCAATGTCGCCTTATAACCATAAGGCTCCAATTCAGGCAACATCCTGGTGAATCTTGTCTATACCCTCTCCGGTGCAATCACATCATTTCTATATAGTGGTGACCAGAACTGCACACAATTCTGCAGATTAAGCCCAATCAATGTAACATGACATCCCAGTTCTTTCTATGGCACAACTTTCTTCATCACCTTATCCAGCTGTACTGATATTAAGGCACCTCTGGATTTGTACCAAAGGACCCTCTGTTGATTAACACTCCCTAGGGCCCTGCCATTTATTGTGTACATCCTACCCTTGTTTGCCTTCACAAAATGTATCACTTTGCATTTGTCAGGATTAAATTCCATTTGCCATTTCTCTGCCCAACTTTCAGGCTGATCAGAAAAGTAATGCTCCACCACCATCCTCTGCCTCTTTGCCGGCCTGCCCTGGATCCCATGGGCTCCAAACTTCTGAGCCAGCCTACTGTGCAAGATATCATCAAAGGCCTTACTAAAGTCCACATAGACAACATCTACTGCACTCTCCTCATCATATGCTAAGTTACCTCCTCAAAAAAATCAAACAAGTTTGTGAGATAGGATTTCCCACCAACAAAACCATTCTGATTATCCCCAATCAATCCCTGCCTTTCCAAATGAAGATAAATTCTGTGCCTTAGAAATTTTTCTAATGGTTTTCCTACCACTGATCTGTAGTTATCCTGCTGCCTTTCTTAAGGAATATTTGCTATCCTCCAGTCATCCACTGCTTCACCCGTGGCAAACAAAAATGCTAACATGTCCATTATGGTCCTAGCAATTTTCTCCCTTGTCTCCCTGATATGTCTCAACAGGTCCTGGGTTTTGTCCACCTTTTATGCAACCCAAGACATCCGGCACCTTCTCCCTCCTAATGCTAACACTCTTCAGGACACCACCATCCCTCACTCTGATTTTTCTCCCTGCTACGTCCTTCTCCTTGATGAATGCTGATGAGAAGTATCCATTTTGGACAGCACTAACATCGCCCAGCTTCACGCAAAGATTGCCCCTATGATCCCAAAGGGAGCATATTCTTTCCCTCTTTGCTCACTTCCTTAATATACTGAAAAAAATGCCATGGGATTCATCTAAATTTTGTCTGTCAATGATATTTCATGGCCCCTTTTTACTCTCCAAATTTCCTTGTTAAGTACTTCCCTACACTCTCTATGCTCCTCGGGGGACTCTGCTATTTTCCGTCGTCTACATCTGTTATATGCTTCACAAGCTGTTCAGCGTTCCTCGTCATCCAGGGTTCCATAGTCACGTCATCCTTATGTTTTACAGCTCTGAAGTGGAGTCACTATCTCATGAAGACAAAATAGTTTTCCAGATCTGAATAAAAACATCTTAAAGACATTTGGACAAGTACATGGAAACGAAAGGTTTAGAGGGTAGAGGGATATGGTACTAGATTAGTTGGGCATCTTGGTTGGCATGGATGAGATGGGCCGAAGGGCCCGTCTCTGTGTTGTCTTATTCTATGACTCTCCTCTATCCCCTCACTCTCTTCCCCCTCCCCCTCATTCTCTCTCCCCATCACTCGTCCTTTGTCTCTCTCTTTCTCTTCCTCGCTCTCTCCATCTCCCCTGCCCTTCACTCTCCAGTGGGCAGCTCAGATTTAGATCTGTACCGTCCTCATTTCTACAGCTTTATTGAGGCAGTGGGAGGCAAGAAGCAGCATGGGTTGAGGGTCTGGTGAATGGCAGCAAGATTCTGGCCTTGGGGGTGGGGTAATTGTAGAAGAGATCGCAGGAGAGTGAACCCTGCCTCAGGAGGTGGGGGTGGCAGCAAGAATCCAGCCTAAGAAGAAGTGTTAGGTGCTGTGACTGGTAGCATAAACCCAAGTGAAGAGGATCCAGAAAAGAAACTTCTGTCTTGAGCAGCAATTTTGATAACAGAGTGTTGGGTAGTGAAGGTCCCAAGCATTGGGTGTGCTGTAGTGGTGGCACCATGACATGAGGGTTATGGGAGGACAAGTTTCCTTGCAAGATCTTTTTTTATTGCTTCACTGAGAGTCCAAGCTTCAAAAAATATGAAAGAACTTCAAGCAATATATATGGCTTGAGACATTGAGATGAGGGAGGATTGTTACCAGGGAAGGAATCATAAACTTGGTTTGTCTTAAACCTGATTTAATACAGTTGTTCAAAATGATCATGCAATTTGTTGGCGTGGATAAACCATCTCCTCAGGCATGCCACAACAAAGAGACTGTATTCCAAATACAGAGCCAAGTCATTGGAAGTGAAATCACTCTAGAAATCTACAAATCTTACCCTCAAAAGAATTTGGTTCCTGGGCCAATTGGCAAGATTTTGTCAGTTTGGAATAATGAGGGGTTTGGAACAGATGCAAATAAACTAAGTTAAGCTTATAACGTTGGAGTGAATAGTACTATTCCTATGTTCTTACGGTGATCTTCGCTACCACAGGCTGTGCTTCAAATGATGGTCTTTACATGTGATTGATCAGCAAATGTGCTTAAATCTTGTTTTGCTGTTGAGCCACATGTCCTGATGAAAGGTCAGTGAGCTGAAACATTAAGTCTGTTTGGGTCTTCTGAAATACTGTCTGACCTACTGAATACCTCCAGTATTTTCTAGTCTTGTTTGGGTTTCCAGCATCTGCAGTTTTTTTTAGCCTAAGCCTTGGTCTGGCATTGAATTCTGCTATGTTAGAACCACTGCCAAGGGTAGTTTTATTCAGTGAGTTGTCCCCTAAGCCTTCTGAGCTTTAAATTGCCCTCACATGTCCCTTCTGCTGCACAGAGATACCCAGCAAAGGCTGATAAAAGGTGGCTATGTGCTATAAAATTCCTCACCATAATTCACTTCCAGCAGCACTGTGGTGTTACTTTGAAAAACTGCCATTCAACACATTTGCCAGGCTTGCTTTCAATATTGGTATAATTTTCATCTATAGCCCTTCTGAAATAGCCTGCTCTAATTCCTAGAATTGATTTTTAACAAGGCTCAACAAGTAAAAAGCTTCTCAGTTTTTCTTCAGTAAATTTAAGTGCTTTTTTGAATATGAATAACAATGAATGCCCAAGCAAACAAAGAAGCCAGTAGATGTAATCACAATTTGTAACTCATTTGTGCAATTTGCAACTTCCAAATTTGTTACAATTTTTAACCAGATAATTACCCAAACAAAGGTTAATAATTAGCACAAGAAATGGTCGCTTTTCTTAGTGGTTGACTATTCCATAAACTGGAATACTTCTCCATAATACTGGTTTGGGTCTGACAAAGTTCCTTCTTTTTATTTTTGAAGCTTGGACTCTTAGGGACACATTTAAAACAAAATGCAAGAAAACTTATCCATGCATATGTTCATGAACCTTCCTAGGTTATTTAAGAGTAACTATTATTTACTGTCATAAGTTTAACCTTTAATGTAGTGCAAGGACCCAGACATTTTAGAAAGATGCAGACCTAGCACTGGGCAAAATATGTTGAAATTTAGTGGAGATGAATGAAAGAGATAAAGAAATCAATATACAGCTGTCTTTTCAAAATGTTGCGAGTGTCAAGAATTAAGAAATGTTTTCTTGTGCGCGGGAACACAGAAGCTACAAGTTCAGCCACTGAAGACATAGAAGACAAAATGCATTGATATACAGTCGACAGAAATGAGAAATAAATTTAAAATGTCATTACAGACTGCAGGAGTCTGTAGTCGAGGCAAAGCCTTGAAGGGGGTAATGAATAGTTGCAAGAACTTGTGGCTAACAGTTGAAATACCTGCCTTCAAGCATGCTGGGTGGCATATTCCCATCACAATGCAATCTTTGCTTCACTGTGACAGTTGCTTAAATTCTTACCATCAACAAGCTATTTTTAAAAAATAAAATGTTATTCAAAATGTAAGGCTTGCCACTGGCGTATATGGGATTGTCAAACGAAAGTCAGCATTGGCCATTTTTTGCAGAATTTGGAATAATTTCTGCTGATTTTAAACAGGCTTCCAGAAGTCAGATATTAGTTGAAGTATATATCTTTATCTACATCATATATTACGTGGCGGTGCATCTGTCAAGGGAGGTGATGTTAGGAGATTGCAGTGAAATGATTGCAGCAATAGACTGATTTCCTTTACATTAATAAGATTACAAACTGAATTGATGGAGGCCTTTTTCAACTTCACTTGAGGCTTTGATTCCATCACTGGGGCAGGGGGATAATTGTGGGACACCTGTCTCAAATCTGACTGCCAACAACAATTGGTCTTCTTACATCACTTCCATGGCAGCATGTAATCCATGAAATTAATCAAATGGTCAACAGCAAAGGAAATCTGCTACTAGTAACAACATTAACACAGGACTTGGTTTCCAATATTAAAGAATTTAACATGTATTCTCTTCAATGGATCTAGCCCATTAACATGTGCCTGGGCACAGAGTTTTATCATCAGATAATTTTTCCTGATTAAAAAAGCATGCATGAATGATATACTAAATTCTAATATAATCAAAGATCAATCTCTATTTTCTTACCAAACATATTATTACTGTTTCCAGGGTTTGCTTTCTAAAGATAAATGCCAAACTAAAACATGTATGTTCACTGCAAATCTTCAAGATTTGAGAAATAGAGCTCAAACAACAAACATTATTACAGATGAGATGGGTTTACCAAATACAAACACCAAGTGCAGTAATACATAAAATGTTATTCATTTTCACATACTTCATTTTGGAGTTAGTTTTATGCTTCAAGAATATTTTGCACCTTAATGGATGTTGCAATCTAGAAAATGCACAAATAACTACATTTCTTTGCTGATGACTTCAACAGTCACTTCAGTCATTTAAGTTTGTCTGACAGTTTAATCAGTAGTTTTGAACTACTGCAGAATTAATGCTGGGTGACTACATGCTAGAGAATGAGTTTGAAAATTATAATGATGGGTAAAAGAGGCTTGGAGGAGATAAATGTAGTCAATAACCACATGTGCTGAATGGTTTATTTCCATGTAGTAAATACTATCCCATGTTCACACATACTTCGTCTTGATTTCAGTTATATCATCAATCAGGAAGTTCATGCTAAATCTTTATTGATAAATGTCAATGTTCCATAAGAACAGAACAGACTTAGGTTACATTAAAAAATACCAGAAAAATATTAAGCAAAATCAGTCTTAAATAGAGCAGATGGCAAACCTAAAGATAATACCATAAGGATGTGTGTTTATCAACAGTACCTACATATTGTGTAAAGGACAATTTATCTTTTATACCAGTAATTGACACTATGGTATTAAGTTATAACCCATCAGAGAAAAAGAACATAATAAATTCTGTAATGAGACCAGACAATGTGGAGACCAATTAAACTCGACAATGAAAGTGGAGGAAGTGTAAGAGATCTATCCCACCACAAAATGGAAACTTTCAGTGGGACTGGAGTGAATATATAAAGTCATTTAATATGCAGAGGCCCCAGAAACAAAAGCAACCATGTTATCCATTCAGAATGAGCCCATTTCTTTTGTTACTAGGTGTTCCACATTCGACACTGAAAGAATTATCTATTATGTTAGGTTTCATTTCAGTGAAGACTAAACAAGTCAAGTACTGCATTATAATTATTGGCATGCCAGGATTTTCCATCATAAAGTCACTCCAGCTAGCTAGACACAGACTTGCATTATGTCGTATAACTTTCCTGTGCACTTTCTTTATAGTATATGATATGAGGGAACAGTCGAGTCACATTATTTTAATCATATTTTTATTGACATTAATTTAATTTTTTTAATGTAAACCCGTAAATCTTTGATGATGCATGAACCAAATTTTATACTATTGGTAATATAAATAATTTGCCTGGTGAATGAGGGGAGAATGAGATAAATTCACATCTTTGCACCTGAAAAGGGTGGTTAGGACCAGTAAAGATACCTTGACAGAGTATATAAACACTATACCTTTGTGCTGGAGTATAATCATTTCCAGTAAAGACCCACCATGGGTTAACTTTGGGATCAACCCAATATTGCTGGAAAATTTGAGTTTGGTATGCTAAACATGTGCTGCATACAACACTAAAATCACTCAGATCTCAACAAAATGTTCAAAAGTGGGGAAAAAAGTAAAATTAGTGCTACAATGTTTTGCACACAGATTCTTGCGCCCATTGCTTTTCACTGAAACCCATAAGCAGAGCTCATTGCTGCCAAAAAAATCTCACTCCATAACAAACACAGTACAAAGCAGTGATGGGTTCCCCTCACCTCCAACTTGATCAAATGGCTCAGTTGACTCCTGAGGCATGAGAAGCCGAAGTTACTATATGGTTAAGGTTGACCAGTCTAGCAGACATCGCAGCATCTTGCTCTTTGATGTATAAAATAAAGATGCTGCAAACATTGAGAGAACACTGTGATACTTGTGCATGTAAAATTAACTTTGAAAACCAAGGCTGGCAGAGGCACTGAGTGAAACATCAAGATCACATTTGGGACATTTTCATTCACATCACTTTGCCAATCTGTTATGGAGTCTGCACTTTGTTCTTTTGTGCTTAATAAATGAAAGTCATATGTTGAATCCTAAGACATCAATTTAGTTTGGTAATTGCAGAAATGTCTACTGTCATGAAAATGTCATCAACTGCACAAATGATACAAGGCAGGCTTTAAGCATGCTGAGGTGAATCGTGCCCAGGAGAGTTTCTGGGAGGCAAAAATTCACCCCAAAATGATCATTGTAATCGCATGTGCACAAAATCATTTGAATGCATAACTTGTGCATGAAAAGCATATGCATAAAAATCTGGAGGACTATGTGTAAAATCAATTCTAATATGGTTATGAACTCAAGAGTATGCAATGAAAGAGTTTCCTTTGGTCTATGTGTGTAAACCAAGGCTAAGGTTTTGGGTGGACATGGTAAAATTAACCAGTGCAGAATGCAGGATCCTTCCCAATTAAGATAATATGTGGACATACACTAAGAGACAGAAAGCTGTGTGATTCAAGTAAGATACTGCAAGACTGAACAAATAAATACTGATCTGCATTTCCAGAGACAAAACTCGTTTTAATAATGGACAGGAAACTACACAACATATACTGCACTGGCTATGGCAGACAAACCAGAACAGACAAAAGAAAAGATGCAAGAATTGGCCACAATTACAAAGAATTATATCGTACCATAAAGCCTGCAAATGAAATCCTGGAGAATTCATTAGATGCATTACAATCACATTGCAACCTGCCTGGAAAACAAACAGTTGAATGCCACTGCTCCTTTACTTCCAACTAGAAGCATGGTAAACCCTTTGATACATTCTTAATGGAGCTAAGGCTATTAGTAGATACATGCAATTTTGTAAATTTGAAGGACTCACTCATCAGTGATAGGATTTGTGGAATCCAAAAAAAAATCCTGAGTGAAATGCTGCTATATGAGCCATAGCTAAATCTATAAAAGTGCACAAGGGCATATAAAACTGTGAAGATTTCCAATGGCAGACTAGAAATGTTGAATAGCAAAATGCAGTGAAACACAAGAGAGAGAGAATGGGAAAAGTACAGCCAAAGTGATTCAGATGTTGCAAGTTTTGTGGATGGCATTAAGAATTTCTGAAAGAATTGCCATGCATGAGTGAAAAAGTGTGAGATGTGGAATTGAACATTTTTCCTGTGAACAGTGCACAAAGGAGGGGTCAACAAATTTTCATGGAGTGAATGAGATGAGTCATATAACTGTATACGGGGTCAGATTCACAGTACCAGTTGACCACAAGGTACCTGGTGTCAATTAAGATTAATTCTGTGGAAGAAATAACTGTTAGATGTATCCACAATAAGATGTTGGTTCAAGGGCAATCAGTGAGATTTCAATGACTGGGAAGTAGATGTAATGTCCTCCCGAAGCATGTCATCAATCCAGATGCTGTGCACTCAAAACCGAGTCATGTACAATCAACGTAAAGATAACGAGACTGACTACACAGCACTAGAGTCATTTCACCTGAAGCTGGATGAGGCAAGAAGGTTTCAGTGGAGTAAAGAGCATAGCAGATGGCCTTTGGAGAAAGGAAGCAGTGGAAAAGACAAAGCTAAACTATAACTGGAAGTGAGGAACTCTGATAGGCAGATACAGGGAGAAGCAACTGAAACTGAACAAGAAAAAGCAGAAATTCGAAGTGAACAAAATCTCAAAGTCACTTGATCACCAAAGATGATCTGAAGCCAGATCCAGAGAAGATCAAGACAAGAAAGGAGATAACAGGCCTGACAGATGATGCAAGAGAAAAATGCTTTTTGGGGCCTGTCAAATAAGTTCCTGCCCCATATGAGGGAAATGAGTGAGACATTTTGATGGCTAACTAAGAATGATATAGAACACCGTTGGTTGGACACTCATCAGCAACCAGTCAAATGAATTGAGGAGATTATCACATGATAAGAAGAAACTGATACCACAGACAGATACCTCAGAAAAGGGTCTTAGAGCAATGATCTTGTAGGAGAGTCAAACAAAAACACATATGTAAGAAGAGCCTCATTGGTTGCAGAGACAAATAATATGCAAATTGAAAAGAAGCAACTAAGCTACTTCCTGATATAAGTATCTTTATTGGGTATCTTTATTAGTCACATGTACATCGAAACACACAGTGAAATACATGTTTTTGCATAGAGTGTTCTGGGGGCAGCCCGCAAGTGTCGCCACGATTCCGGCGCCAACATAGCATGCCCACAACTTCCTAACCCATACGTCTTTGGAATGTTGGAGGAAACTGGAGCACCCAGAGGAAACCCACGCAGACACGGGGAGAATGTACACACTCCTTACAGACAGTGGCTGGAATTGGACCCGGGTTGCTGTTATGTAGAGTTATATATAGAGCAATACAGCATGGAAACAGGCCCTTCAGCCCAACTTGTCCACGCCAACCAAGATGTCTGGCTAAGCTAGTCCCATTTGCCTGCATTTGACCCATATCCCTCTAACTCTTTCCTACCCACGTCCCTGTCCAAGTGTCTTTAAATTGTTAATTGTTCTATTTATAAGTCAGCAATACACTCATCTTTTTTCGATAACAGCAAACATTTTCACCTAAGCTGGTCGTTAACGTGACTTAAAGATCCCTTCACAGCCATGAGGTGCCTGATCTTTTGGGCTGATTCTACCTTTCCACCTACCTGGTTTGTGACATCCGACCTGGTGTTGTATGCCTAGCTTGCATTTCTATAGCACCTTTCATGATGTCAATAAATCTCAAAAGTCTTTACAGCCACCGAACTACTTCTGAAGTACCCTCACTGTTGTAATGAAGGAAACACGGCAGACAATTTGCAGACATCCCACAAGTAGTCCTGTCGGTTGAGAGATAAATACCGGCCAGAACACTGGACATAAATCCCTATCTTCTTCAAAGTCAAAGTCAAGTTTACTGTCATATGCACAAGTACATGTATGCACAGGTGCAGTGAAAAACTTACTTGCAGCAGCATCACATCTTTCTTGCATCAGATAAGCAGCATTCACAAGAAAAACATAAATTAAACATAAAATATACACAACTCTTACAGAAAGAACACAATTAGAACAAAAAAAAGTCCTTGGTAGTGCAAAGTGGTCAAAGTGTTGCTATACTTGAATTGAGATACTGATTAGGGTTTTGCTGGTTGGTTCAAGAACCGAATGGCCAAAGGGAAGCAGCTGCTCCTGAACCAGGTGGCGTGGGACCCCAGGCCTCCGTACCCCCGTCCAATGGAAGCTGGTGCTGTAAAGCGTTACGTTGATTGCTACACTACCGTTGGTCTACATAAGTTTGATCAGTACATATGCAAAAAAAATTGTATATTGCACGTTGATCACAAGGCATTTGAGATCTTCGCTGTCAATCCCTACGTACCGTGAACAAGGTTGCAGAGAATGCTTGTGAGGATAAAGGCACATAATGTAACAATTCAGTATTGCATGGGTAAAGATATAAATGCAGCTGATACAAGGGCACATGGGATGCAATGGATTCTGAGACAATCAACATGGTAAGACATATTCTAATCTTTCAGCCATTGATGCAGAAGATTGGATAGACCACCAGACAGAATGATATGATTCAACGAGTGTCCTAGACAGGACAAAACGTGATGTTAAGCCTGTTCCTAGATGATACCTCTAAGTGAAGGATGAACTGGGAATTCCAGGTGACTCAATCCTTGGAGGCCTATCTGCCAGCAGACACACATAGATTTTAAAAAAAGCATGTTCTCAGTTTGTAAATTCCTGTTGACTAAAGCATTTTGTTAGTTTAAATTCCCAGCTGTACTCTGGTATCTTAAAGAATACTACTGGTACAAAAATCAGAAAGAAACTGCAAAATGGCTCAGAAATGGACTGTGAACCTGGGGAGGTGGGCAGGTGTGTGATCTGCCTCCAAGGCAATGAATGCCTAAGTTTGTTCAGAAATCCACGAACCTCTTAAGTTCCATTCAGACCAAATTTTCCAACAGTAAGGTAAAACATTCTCAAGATGGTAAGAGAGTTTAAATCCTAACTTAATTCATAAATCAATCAGCTAACCTGAAATAAGTTATAGCATATGTTAGTTGGTATGAATATTCACCATCTCCAACTGTGACAATTCTCATTTGTTGCCCCTCTGAGAGCTCATTAATATCTCTCCCTGACAACAAAGTCACATTGAAGTTCATTCACTTCTCTTTCCATCCCAAAAGAGTTTCTCTGATACTGTTCCCCAACCTTCTTAATCAAGATGCTGTTCCCCAATTTCCCTTTGGCCTCTATTTCTTCCTTAGAAGGACTTCTCTTCCCATGTTTTCCAACTCACAAAACAACTGATTTTATAGCTGGAAATCGATTCTTTCATGTGAACACCTAGGGCCATGACTGTTCATGTGAAGAAAGAAGCTTTTGTTGTTGAACATGCCTTAGAGCTGGTACTATATGCTAAATGATGGGAAGAGTAACCAATATCAGAAGCTATTTCTGCATTTGCACATTTTGCTTGCACAAATGAAGGTTTAAGGTTAACCAGGCAAGAGGTAAGTATTTGCATTTTCACTACAAATATTTATACTGGAAATGCAGATACCTTGCATGAATATTTTCTTTGTTTACTTCAGGTCTATTGATGTAAACCTTCCAGAATTAGGAGTTACAGCTGGTCAAGATGGCATTGTGAATGATAAGTGCACATTTTGAACAGAAGGGGATTGGCACGTCACCACCCAGCCCTACACCCTCCAATGCACCTGAACCCACAGTCACCGTTTCAGACGCAAAATCAGTCTTCCGGAGAGTGAACCCACAGAAAGCATCTGGCCCAAATGGTGTCCCTGGCCATATACTTAGATCCTGTGCAGATCAGCTGCTGGGGGTATTTGCAGACATTTTTAACCTCTCCCTGCTTCAATCTGAGGTTCCCACCTGCTTTAAGAAGATCACTATCATCCCAGTACTTAAGTAAAAAAACGTAATGTGCCTTAATGACTACCACCCGGTGGCTCTGATATCTACCATCATGCAGTGCTTCGAGAGGCTGGTCATGGCACGCACTAACTCCAGCCTCCCAGAATACCTTGACTCTCTGCAATTCACCTACCGCTGAAACAGGTCTACGGCAAACACCCTCTCCCTGGCCCTCCACTCATCTCTGGAGCATCTGGACAATAAAAACACCTACATTAGACTATTGTTTATTGACTACAGCTCTACCTTCAATATTATAATTCCAATCAAACTCTTCACCAGACTCTGAGAACTGGGAGTCAACACCTCCCTCTTCAACTGGATCATTGAGTTCCTGACCAACAGACTGCAATCAATAAGGATAGGCAGCAACACCTCTGCCACGATTATTCTCAACACTGGTGCTCCGCAAGGCTACATTCTCAGCCCCCTACTCTACTCCCTATACACGCCTGACTGCGTGGCCACATTCTGATCTAATGCCATATACAAGTTTGCAGATGATACCACTGTAGTGGGCCTTATCTCAAATAACGATGAGACGGAGTACAGGAAGAAGATAAAGAGCTTTGTGGAATGGTGTCATGAAAACAACCTTTCCCTCAATGTCAGCCAAACAAAAGAGCTGGTCACTGACATCGGGGGTGGGGGGTGGTGGTTCACATGCACCTGTCTACATCAATGGTGCTGAGGCCGAGAGAGTTGAGAGCTTCAAGTTCCGAGGAGTGAACATCACCAATAGCCTGTCATGGTCCAACCAAGTAGATGCCACAGTCAAGAAAGCTCACCAGTGCCTCTACTTCCTCAGAAGGCTAAAGAAATTTGGCATGTATGATGCATCAAGGCTTGATATGGCAACTGCTCTGCCCGGTACCACAAGGAACTACAGAGAGTTGTAGACACAGCTCAGGACATCATAGAAACCAGCCTCCCCTCCATGGACTCCATCTGCACTGCTAGCTGCCTCAGTAAAGCAGCCAGTATAATCAAGGACCCCACCCACCCCAGACATTCTCTCTTCTCCCCTCTCCCATCGGGCAAAAGATACAAAAGTCTGAAAGCACGTACCACCAGGCTCAAGGACAGTTTCTACCCTACTGTTATAAGACTATTGAATGGTTCCTAGTATGATAAGATGGACTCTTGACCTCACAATCTACCTCGTTATGACCTTGCACCTTATTGTCTACCTACACCGCACTTTCTCTGTAGCTGTTATACTTTATTCTGTATTCTGTTATTGTTTTACCTTGTACTACCTCAATGCACTGTGTAATGAATTGATCTGTATAAATGGTATGCAAAACAAGCTTCTCACTGTCCCACAGTGCATGTGACAATAATAAACCAATTCCAATTCCAAGTGGGCTTGGGGGTATACCATATATTGACAGCTTAATCCTGGAATAGTTTGTCAGCTATTGATGGAAGAATTTGATGAAATTAATTTGTAAGCAAGTTTTTACAATTTTTAAAAAAATATGTTGTTTCAGATATACAGTAGGGTATCACAAGAAGTCTTCTCAAGGTTGCTAAGAACCATTGTTATATCAAGAGGGCTTATTGTCCCTTTCACCTAAAATCAAGGGTCCAATGCACAAGAGAAAACACTGAGGAAAAATGCCACAAATTGTGTGTGCCTGCTTTTTGGAACTGAACTAAATTGCACTGTGCCTGAATGCATTACAAGATAGTAACATTGCTCTCCAAAGGTTCCTCAGATAATAAGAGCTTTTAATGTGCTAAATGTGTGGCGTTTTCATCTGCTTAGCAAGGCACACTTCAATAAAATCCTGCATGCTTCAAAATGCTGTCAGTGCAATGTTACATGAAGAAAATCCATCTTAGTTTTATTTTAATATTCATCGGTAACTGCAAAAATAACTCAATGATCAGCACATGACTGTCCATGTGACAATCTAGTAATTTATGACAGTTCTTCCAAGTCTCCTAATTACATTGAGAGATGAATGTCATATAATTGCTGTAAATTTTCTTCTGCTTTTTTCTTTATTCTTACAAAGAATGTCAAAAATGTGACACAGTCTAAGATACCCATTGTCAGCATCCAAATCTGCCAGGCCAGGAATAGGATGCACAGCAAAACTCCTCATCTGCCAAACCTCTTGAGAATACTCTAATAATGGCACAATAACAATTCATACACAGATGTGCTTTGTAGAAGTGAGGTGTCAGAATGGGGATGATTTTCACTGTGGGCTGATGCCTCATAGAAGTGGGGTTTGTGCAGCAAACTTTTACAACCAATAAGGATGGAGAGAATTGTCAAGACAATACATTTATGCTGTATAATGTGAACATCTGATCAATGGGGGTAAATGATTAAATAGAATTCTCATATTCTCTCAATTATGTCCAATAAAATTTGAAAAATTGTATTATACTGGTCATAGACAGATCAAAAAGAATCACAGGGGTATTACTAAGAACATATGACATTTAAGTATTATCCTGAGGTTAAAAACTAAGGAGTCTTTAGGCAGATCCACATTTTCTAATTTCTTCTGCTTGCTTGAAGAAATAATTTTATTGCGCAAGCAGCACAAAGACTATCTGAAGTATGGTTGAAGTTGTTACAATGTCTTTTGTGCAGTCATGTGAAAAAATGGATATTACTCGATCTTTACAGATCCCACACACTTCACTTGTGCAGCAAGATACAGCCCATTATGGAAATGATCAAAGGAAACAAAAATAATATTACAATTTTGTGTGGTTGATTATGGTGATATTAAAATCCAGATTTTGTACCTTCTGCCTATTTTGTTTTATCAATACTCATACTGTTTGAGACATAATGAGTAAATGTGTAGTTTCGAAGACTGTGTTCTCTCATTAATGATTGCTGTTTAGCCTATTTGGCTTTGACTATTTTTTGGCCAGCAAGACGGCCATTGATGTGTGGATTTTACTGGTGTCATTTGTCTGTTCTGTGAGGTGGAGATCCATGGAAAATTATGCATATTATCCATTCTTTTTATTTGCTCAACAAAGCTAACCTATTTAGCATAACTATTTCCCAATATGCAATGCCTGAGTATTTGGCTGTCATGTAAATATCAACACTCCTTTCTCCAGAGGAACATGTCAAACATTTCTGAGCCAAGTGGGATGATATTCTGCAAAATCAGAATGCATAAAATGACAAAGGGGAGTAAAAAGTAAAAACAAAACATAAAACCAATTTGTAGTCCATGCTTTTGGCATGCTGAAATATCCCTTCTGTAATTCAGAGCTGGTTATTTTAATATTCCATCCTATATACTGAGATGAAAACACTGAATTCAGCAGGTGAATTATTAAAAAAAGACTCCATTATCTTTTTGCACAAAAACCTTGTGAACAGCTACATGCTTCTGTCATCCATGTCCACAAAGGTAAAGGACATTATTCAATCTATATCCAATGCACCAGGTTCTTCTGAAAGTACAGTGATTGGATGTACATTTTTCATTGTGCAAATGTGCAAACAAATCCAGTAACACAGTAAAATCCAGCCTATATTTTTGTAGCATGTTATTCACCACAATGTTGCAGAATGACAAGTAAATGATGGACTGCTTTTGACGGTAGAACTGCTGCAGTATTATTGTAGATCTGTTTAAGTCTCTCAAAGCTGTCTGTAGCAATTATGTAATCTGCCAGAATGAAAGGGATGCCGCTTTTTAAGAAAAAACTAATTTAATTAAAATAGATATCAGATGCAGGAAACTAAAGAGAACTGGAATGAGATGCATCTGTAAGAAAAACCCACAATTATAAAGATTTGGCCAGCCGATATGAGTTTTCTTTCTGCAACATTATTTGGAAAACTCAGTGATAAGCTAGGAGTCCAGTTGATTGTGAACCACATTGTTGTGGAGCTAGAGGCAGTAAAGTCAGAATCAAAAGGACTATCCTACTAACCTACAAGCAATAATGAACTGCTGGAAGCAGTAATGCATACTTACCAGTAGCAATGTAATCCAGATCACAATGTATCACATGAGAAGTAACAACATTCCACATCAGTGTACTTACTGAAAAATTTTCTGTATTTAAAAGTTCTGTTGATAAGTAAAGTTGCAACAACTGCTCTCTAAGAAAATAAAATCACCAGTTTAGGAATATTTGTTATTGACCTAAGTCTTTCTATTAGAACTGCTCACTACCTGCGTTGGGTGTAAGGGGATATGTCAAGAAAGGGCATTTATCTGACTGCCTGCCCCACAAAATTACTCATATTTCAGAAGTAATTGGCAGTCTCAGAAATATCCAGTACATGATTGGTATGTTTCACTGATATATCGACCTTTTGAGATTGGAATTAATGTGGATTGTTTAGACAGGGAGTTTCATCTTCTGTCTAACATGACAGCTGAGTGCTAAGTATTCAATGTTAATAATAGAAACTGTTCTATTTGTAGCATTGACATTTTGGTATTGGTATTGGCATTCGCAGTTTGTTTTAAAAGTAAAAATATATTGCACTCAAGATAACCAAATGAAAGTATTTAACAATGGGAAGAATCATTCCATTTGGAAATAGAGTGAAGAAAAAGCTATTTAGTGTCCTATGACCGATGAAATCCTTGGGTCACGTTCTTAATGTCTCCAACAATGTTTTATATAACAGGCCAAAATTTCTATACTTCTTCTCGTAAGTAAAATTCAGGGTAGATAGGTTACTTACTGAGGAATAAATTCCATGTTCCTTGTCTGTTTCTTCCATTTTCTCTGTTTTGTATGTTATACCCAGAACAAGAGAGTTGCAAAGAATTACAAAATTGTTGCATAAAACATAGAACAGTACAGCACAGGATCAGGCGTTTTGACCCTCGATGTTATGCTGAACTAATTAAGCTAATGACGCCTAATTAAACTAATCCCTTCTGCCTGCATATTGTCCATATCGCTCCGTTCTCTGCATATTTATGTGCGCCTCTATAAGAATCTCTTAAACTTCTCTATTGTATCTGCCTCCACCACCATCCCTGGCAGCACATTCCAGGCACTCGCCACTATGAAAAAAACTTGCCTCCCAAATCTCCTTTGAACTTTCTCCCTCTCACCTTAAATGCATACCCTCTGGTATTAGACACTTTGACCCTGGGAAAAAGATACCAGCTGTCTACTATATCTATGCCTCTCATAATTTCATAAACTTTTATCAGATCTCCCGTCAGCCTCCACCACTCCAGAGAAAACAACCCTGATTTGTCCAACCTCTCCTTGTAGCACATGCCATCTAATCCTGGCAGCATCATGGTGAACTTCTTGTGCCTCTCTAAAAAGCCTCCACATCCTCTCTAAAAAGCCTCCACATCCTCTCTAAAGTCTCCACACCCTCTCCAAAGCCTCCACACCCTCTCCAAAGCCTCCACATCCTTCCTGTAATGGGGCGACCAGAACTGAATGAAATATTCCAGATGTGTCCTAACCTGAGCTTTACAAAGCTGCAACATAACCTCCTGACTCTTGAACTCAGCGCCTTGACTAATGAAGGCCAGTATGCTATACACCTTCTTTACCACCCTATCAACTCCACTTTCAGGGAGCTATGAACTTGGAGCCCAAGATCCCTCTGTACATCGAAGCTGTTAAGGGTCCTGTCATTACCTGTGTACTTTCCCTTTACATTTCATCTCCCAAAGAGCAACACTTCAGACTTGACTAGATTAAACTCCATCTGTTATTTCTCCACCCATATCTGCAACTGATCTGTATCTCACTGTATCCTTTTGTAATCTTCTACACTATCCACAACACCACCAATCTTTGTGACATCTGCAAACTTACTAACTCGCCCATCGACATTTTCATCCAAGTTTATAAACAGCAAACAGCAGAGCTTCCTGTACAGATCCCTGTGGAACACCACTGATCATGGACCTCCAGCCAGAACAAGATCCATTGACCACTACCCTCTGTCTTCTATAGTCAAGCCAATTCTAAATCCAAACAGCCAAGTCACCATGGATCCCAGGCATCTTAATCTTCAGGATAAACCTACCATGAGGGACCTTGTTAAATGCCTTACTAAAATCCATGGAGATAATTCCTCTCCCTAAAACTCAATCAAGTTTGTAAGAAATGACCTGTCCCACACAAAGCCATGCTGACTGTCCCCCTGTCCCTAACTAAGCCATGCTTTCTAAAATGCTCATAAATCCTATCCCTAAGAATCCTCTCCAGTAGCTTCCCTACCATTGACATAAGATTCACCAGTCTATAATTTCCAGGATTACCCCTATTTCCCTTCTTGAACAAAGGAACAATATTAGCAACTTGCCAGTCCTCCAGGGCTTTGCCTGTGGCTAGAGAGGACACAAAGATCTTGGTCAAGGCCTCAGCAATCTCAACGCTTGCCTCTCTCAATAACCTGGTGTATATCACCTCAGGCTTATTGACCTTAACATTTTTCAAGAGACCCAACACCACCTCTTCCCTTATCTCAAAATGCCCTAGCATATTTAGCATGCCCCACATTTCTCTCACTATCCTCCACTATCCTCCATGTCCTTCTCCTTGGTGAATACTAACACAAAGTACTCATTTAGAACCTCACCCACATCCTCTGCCTCCAAGCGCATATAACCCTCCTGCACTAAGGAGGTCCCAGTCCACTTAACCTCAATTCATTTTGACAGACTGTCCACCAATACCAAGAAGCTGTCCACACCTTTCCAGCTGTATTTTGGGTGGGCAGGCTGGACTGACCTTATGAGCTACTTCCACTTTTGGCTTGGAAAGTTCTCTGAGTCAATTGCGCATATGCAGGCCAACTCTTCCAGGTCTTTGCTAATACCACAACAATAGATATAACTACAAGTTATCCTTTCATATAATGGAAAGGCTTTATAATTCTCATCCAAACCTGTCATATTTGTCATGAAGTCACTTACAGCATTGGAATAGGTGTTCTGTCTACTGCGTTGGAACCAACCATTAAGCACACATCTACATTAATTCCATTTCTCCTTTTACATCCCTATTAACTTCACTCTCAACCCCATCCTACAGAGCCCCCAACCCACCAATTATCCTGCCACCCACATGCAGTACAGCTTTGGCATGTGAGAGGAAAAGGGGAGTACCCAGGGGAAACCCATGCCGTTACAGGGAAACAGTAAAAACTCCACACAGATAATACCCAAGGTCAGAATTGAACCCATATCTCCAGAACTGTGAGGCAGCTGCCACTGTGCTTCACTATCCCAATCAATAGAGGTAGCACTATTCACAAGCATAAAAATGATGATATAGACACAGGTAGCAATCATTGCAGTGGGAATTTGTCTGCAGACTATTGCAAAGGAATGTGAAGCTTGAAGTGAAAGCAAAACTCATCAAGTACACAAGCAATCTTCCTGGGGGGATGGGGGGGGGGGACAGAGGTGGAATGGGAAGTAAGCTAGTTGTCAGCCGAAGCATGCAAATGCTGCAAAGGGAAAATGTCATTCCCAAAATAGATTGTGTATTGTGAGAATGCAATATCACCAAAGAACATCAGGAGCATTCTTCAAAAGTTATGATTTATAGTGCTTATCAATTTATCATTTGGATATCTGCCAGCAAGGACTGGGCTCACATCCTTGTCGCTGCATATCAACAAGTAAAGTGAATATTGCATGATGATGGCAGTGAGGTGCTCAGCTGGGAGGTATTCGTTTTTGAAGCATCCATGAAAGCTGCACCAAGGCGAAGGAATAAACTTACAAAGCAAAGAAACAAGCTACCTAAAGAATTAGACAAGGGTAAATGTCCCAAAGTGAAGGACAGGCCATGACTATCACTATAAATCCAGAACATACCTTGAACATGACTTTGCATTTTCAGAACAAAGGGAATATTCACAAACCTCTGTAATCAGCCTGGACAACATGAGGGAGCCAGTTAACCAGAGATTCATAATGATGGTTGTGCCATTACAAGAATTTTCAGATAAGCTGGACAGTGAAAGGTTTAGTGTGCTGTGGCAAGATAATTTCCAATACAGATAACACAGAAGGCACTAATCTGAAGATGAGACTGCTTGGGTTCTGGGGAATAGCTCAATGTCTATTTCAGGATTTTTGTTGTTTACAGGTTTGATGAATGGCCTGAATCAAGCTCGGGTTGAGCTGGAATCATTGAGAGAAAACTGCATTGCAATGGACGGGCACTCCAAATGTTCTGAACATCCTATAAGGAATATTTCAGGGGCTTGGGCTGAATGATACCAGCCTAATAAAGTAAAAACAGAGTGCAAGAGAGAATAAAAATAGCAGAACTGGGAGCATTGGAGTCAATCTTTGAGGGAAAGCCAGAGGAGATGATGCAGTGACTTTAATAGAGTGAGGGTCAGGATGGAAGATGGTGTAAAATTAGAGGCACAGAACTTTAAGAATCAAGGTATTGTTAAGACTGAACGAATGGTATCTAGTACTAAATGAAATACAATGTACAATCATAGTAACTGCTGCCAGTTGATAAGATTTATTCGCCTGTGTTAAGTTTAAATATTAATAGCTAATCTTTAAAAATTATGTAAACAACATATTTATTGTTAAGCATAATTATGAAGACAATTATGTTTATGTAACAATTGTAGTGTAGGATGTGAGATTGGATGTAAATGAAGCCTAACTGGAGAACCGATCCTTTGGAATTATCAGCACATAGATTGAATACTTTAGAGATATTGAGTGCAGCTCATAAGTGAAGTTGAGAAGATTGAGACTGAATCCGTTACATTTGGTTAAATTTATAACTGCAAATATACCTCTGTATATAATTAGATAATTGTATAATTTACTAACTGCATAATTTCACGTATGTAAATAGTTGCTAGCTTGTATAAATTTATAATTTTTAAAGCAAATACAGTGTGGTAAATGTAATTGTTGGTTTATCTTTAACTACTGAGTATACTACGTGGTGTGATTTTTGTTGTACTGGCTATAGCTGTTAGTTGGATGTTAATTGATCTCTATGAAGATTTTTTTGGTAAATGTACCATTATAACCATCTTACATTGGCACCATTACCTTACCATTGTACCAAATCTATCTTCTTACCTTAGTAACCAGCTATATCAAAGAGCCCATAGACTAAATATTTCACAATATTATTTGTCCTGAAGAATATCTTCATCAGTTCTGCAGAAAAACTGAAGAACTCACTTTACTTCATTGTAAACACCAAGGTTCACAACAAAGTCAGATTGGGTCTGAGCAGCCATCTCACCATTCCCTCCTGAAGTTTCAAGATGATCAGCTAACCTCTACTTTCTCATGGATTTGAGTCTGAAGTCAAGTCGTATCACTCATTGCTCATGTGACTTGCTCTACCATCCTCAGTATGCAGTCACTTAATGCTTCTGAAGACTTGTTGCATTGGGCAACTTCAGTTCCTTTTGTTCTTGTGAGTTCCTATCTTGATTGGAGCGACATGCAGATTTTGTAGAATAATACATGGGAGAAACAGAAAGTTCTGATATGCGAGTCTCATATATTCATTATTATTCTCAGCCTGCATGCTTGCACACAATGATATACTTACAATCAAATGCATCATACAGTGGTGTTACACTAAAAGGTACAATTGCTTTAAGTAGGAAAATCTTTTGAATAATACTAAAAGACTGAAGTTGAGATATTTTTACACAGCTGAATACAGAGAGTGAACTTTGGCACAATATTGCACAGCTATATAATGTTCATTTCAAACAGATAATGCCACAAAATGATTCACTGTCAAACTATAGGCCTTTATTTTAGTGGAATGCAGCAACACAAATCCATGTCAGTTGTTTTGATGTTTCTAAATTGGTACCAGAAAACCATAGGTAAAACTAAAACCAGCTGTCAGATATCTGTCAATGAAAATGAAATTCTCTCTCAATTTATGACAGCCTTCATCATTCAATGGAACTATATCGTACATCTCAGAAAGTACTCAGACTCCCAGGGTCACTTTCCCAGTTACCAACTAACACAGCAACTCAGTTTTGTTTAGCAACTTTGACATAGTACCGCCCACACTGAACTTCCACCCATGAAACTGAGGTGTTTACAGAAGAGTTATCAACCAAGATTTGATGATGTGACAAAGGAATATACATTTGTGAAGATGACCAGAAACCTGCTTAAATATGTACATTTTAAGGAGCATCTGAAAGGGGAAAAAGAAAGTAAAGAGCAAGAAAGCTGCAGAGAGAGAATTCCAGAATTTACAAGCATGGGAATGAAAGGCATAGCTGTTAGTGGTTGAGCAATTCAATTTAGAAATAACAAAGAGGTCAGAATGGAAGAAATATCAGAAGGTTGTGTAGCTGGAGCAGATTATGGAGATTGGGGGAACAAGCTCACAGAGAGATCTGAAACAAGGATGGGAGCTTTAAAACGGAGGCGTGGTTTACCAGAGAGTCAATGCAGATCAGCAAATAGCTTGTTGATGGGTAATCAGGCTTCAGGAATGAGTTAGGGCACCTCACTTTGGAAGATCTCAAGTTTAAAGAAGAAAGTTCAGGGCAGGCCAGTCAGGTTATTTATTGATGTCATTAAATCTAGAGGATAAAGGGTTCAGTTGCAGAATGGATTAAGAAAGAAGAATGTGGTAATGTTATGGAGGTGAAATAGAAATGTAGTTTGAAATTTATCTCAGGATCAAATTAAACACCATACCTGCGAAGAATCTGGGTCAAGTTCAAACATTTGACAAGGTGATAGTTAATGGTTAGGGAGCAGTATTTGTGGCAGGTACTGAAGATAATGGCTTTGGTTTCTCCATACTTAGATCACAGAGTAATACAGCAGGTAAATTGGTCCTTAGGCCCAACTGGTCCATGCCGACCAAGATACCCATCAAAGCTAGTCCTAGTTGCCTGCGTTTGGCCCATATCCCTCTAAACCTTTTCTATCCATGTATGTGTCCAAGCACCTTTTAAATGTTGTTAATGTATCTGCCTCAACCACTTGCTACCACAGCTCATTCCAATATACTGACCACCCTCTAGGTAAAAAAGTTGCCCCTGAGGTTCCTATTAAATCTCTCCCCTCTCACCTTAAACCTATACCCTCTTGATTCCCCAACCCTGGGTAAAAGACTGTGCACATTCACCTCTATAAAATCACCCCTCATTCTCCTACGCACCAATGAGAAAAGTCCCAACTTGCTCAACGACTCCACATAATTGACTCCCTTGAGTTCCGACAACATCCTCATAAATCTCCTCTGTGCTCTTTCCAGCTTAATGACATCTTTCCTATCGCAGAGTGACCAAAACTGAACACAATATTCCAAATGTGGCCTCACCAATGCCTTGCACAACTTCAACAGAACATCCCAACTTCTTTACTCAGTGACCTGACTGATGAAAGCCAGTGTGCCAAAAGCCTTCTTTCACCACCCTGTTTACCTGCAATGCTACTTTCAGGGCACCATGTACTTGTATTTCTAAGTCCTTCTGTTCTGCAACACTCCCCAAGGCTGTACCATTCACTGTGAATGTCCTACTCTCATTTGCCTTCCCAAAATGCAACACCTCACACTTATCCAAATTAAACTCCATCTGCAATTCCTCAGCCCACTTATCCAGCTGATCAAAATCCCTCTATAAATTCTGACAACCATCTTCACTGTCAATGACACCAGTTATTTTGGTGTCATCTGCAAACTTACTAACCATAATACTAATTTATTGAGAGAAGATTTGTGCTTATCCAGTAATAGATGTCAGGCTAACAGTCTGGCACTTCAGATATGATGAAAGAGTTAAGAGAAGTGGGGGGAGAGGAATACTTGATGTCATCAATGTATACCTGTAAACAGGTGCTGTGCATTTGAATAGTGCCACCTTGATTTTGAAGAGGTCTTGGGGAAGATCCAGGGGGATGTGAGGTAACGTTGTGAGAATGGGAAGGGAAGCCATTGCAGGTGATACTTTGGCTTTGACTGATTAGGTAAGAATTGAACAGGCTGAAGAAGATTCCCATAGCCATACGGATGTGGAAAATTATTGGAGATAAGCAGAGCAGTTGCAGGGAGGTCAAGAAAAATGAAAAGAGAGTTTATCTCTGTTATGGTCATATAACATGTCATTTCTAACTTCAGAAATGACACATAACTATAACAGAGATGTTTTAATACAGTGACAAAGACCAAAGTACAGAAAAACAATTTCATATCCCCAAATAAGATTTACCTTCCTTGGAGAAATACATTCATGCTTGCAGCCGCAAATGTTTGAAAAAAAATTAAAGACACAAAGGTTAAAATCTTTGCATTCCCTGCAAAACAAAATGTAACCTGTATGTAAACTTTGATTCTCATATTTTCAGTTGCAGTGTTTAATGACAAACTATTTGTTTTTGTTATTGACGGACTCAACTACTAATTTGATATTGAACTGTAGATCATAGATTATCTCCAAGAATTCTGACAGTCCCAAGATAGAGAATTTGAACAAGCAGCCATGTTAGTGCTGCTGTTCAGATCATGCCACTGACCCATGTGTGCATGGACTTCTAATCACTATTATTGTCACAAAGTTAAGAAGATAAAGTGTCTCCACAATAATATGAATCAAATGTGATACTTCATTCTATTTTGCAGCTGTGAGAGGCAATGACTAGGTCACCAGATTTATATACAATAGACTCCAGCAATAAGATGAGTGCCAGTGTCTGACAATTCAATTGCAGTGAATGAAGCCACGTTTTTGTTTTAAATGTATGATGTATTGGATTCCTATATCAGAATAAAGAAAGCTTCTTTTCACCATGTAACTATAGCAGTTCCATAACTGAAAGACCTGCCTGAATGTAATTTTTCCAAAGTGGAAAAAACATATTTAAGTTGGATTGGTAACAAAATTGTTGTCACAAGTGCTTTGACCTTAATGCCCATGCTATGTCAGAAATGGTGAATGCTCCTGAAAGAAAATTGTCATGAACATTTCAAGAAAAAGGTAATTACTCCCTCAGTCTCAGTGTTGATTCATAAATAACAAAGTTTACTAACAGTAACACCCACTTATTTATTTTTAATTGGATATATTTAAACTGATGATTCTTGAGCAGCAGCAGGTGGCGTAGTTGGCTAAATCCAACATTTAAAGATAACAGTTGTCATTACTGAAGGCTCACAAAGGCTGTCTGAGAATCTGGGTTTGGGTGTAATCTAGGAACAAATTATGCTTGATTTCAGGATTTCTTTTCTCTCTCAGGTTTCTGCTGGTCTGTATACAGTATTGTCAGAGTAGAATCTGCAATGAACTCAGGCAGTACAAAAATGTAATTTAATTTTAAGAAAAGTATTTGCATAGCAAAAAGCCCTTCATTCATCATATACTAATCAGGCAATATTAATTAATGACAAAAAAATCAGAACTGTTCAATAGTTATAGTGATCTATGGTAGCCAGTTTCTTTGTAATTTTAATAAAAGACATTAAGCCTTTTGAACAATGTCTATTTATGATCTTGTACAAAAAAAACTAAAATGTTAAAAATTTCTCAAACACATGAATGCAACTTTTAAGTTCTGCAATCTTTTGCGCTACTTTGGCCAATTTTGAGCAAACCACTGAAGAAAATAGCGCAAATGAACAAAAATGCCAGGCACTGATACAAAATATATTATTACATATCCTAAAATATATGAAGTTCCTCGTTTGTGGAAAAATAATCACCTTTGTAATCCTGAATTAGCGAGAAAACCCCCATATTTCTCTGGCAAGCTCTAATGAAGTGTTGTTCCTTTTACGGTTGCTGTCGAGAAATGCAGTAAATGCTTCTTTTGCTATTTACTTTGGGAGTTCAGTAATCTTTCACAAAACTGCAGGGGGTAGGAAGGCAGAACAACCCTCAGTGAATTTAGAGCCAACATTAGGTGGAAGTTCTGACCACCAAATGTATTTTCCCTTTCCACAATCTAGTAACAATTCCCTTTTGATAAAACTAAAATTCTCAATCTGCTGGTGTAGGGTCCATAGGCTTTTTTGTGTGGCTGTTCACTAATGCAAGTAAATAAGGCATAGCCAACAACAGAATATCCTTTTCTGCAGGTAGCCCACACTAAATTTGGAGCAGTTACTTGTACAACCCTGCAACAATAATCATACTCAGTACTCAAAAGATGCAATTACACTCACATAAACTTGACATGCACAAGTTGCACAAATTTTGCTTAAAAGATACCCTGAGCCCATCATGAAATGGATTCCTAATGCTCGGCAGTAAACCAAAATAGCTGTACAGAGACAACTCAAGATTTTCCTTTAAGAAGCATAGTAGTGGTAGAATGCAGAGGAAACCCAGTCCTATCCTTCACCTTTTTTCCCATCCCAACCTATTCCTTGCCTTGGAAATTCTTTCTCATGTTGACAGGCTCTTAGTATGCAACTGGGGAGAAGGGGAAGGGGTAGGGTGCAAGGAATTTCAAAGGAGCTCCCAAAAGAAGTGCAATGTAAGGAAATTAAAGGTGAGGAGGGCTTGAAAACTGAAAACATGTCTCCACTGAAGGCCTTAGCTGAGATTGGAACATTCATAAATGACATCCTGGAAAAAGAGATTCTAACCTATCCCCAACCCTCCAGAGTTGTTGCAATGGCTTCCAGAGGACATCCTGGTAACTTCCACATGCAGATACTGAAAACAACATTTTAACTGGCAAAAGAACCAGGAAAGCTTAATTGGGATTCACATTTTAGGCAGGAATAAAACAATTATTGACAGATTCAAGAAGCTGGTCATGCAGATTGGATGGTGAAACATATGAACTAGATTCCCTTCCCCAACTGCTGGCAGTCTCCTTGCAAATTTTCTGGCTTCCGCTCATGCAGTAATGGGCCTTATTCTTGGTTGCATTCCACATCTAGTGCCAGGTGAGATCACAAAAGAAAATCCACTACTTTGTCTCTCTTACTGCTTCAGAAAATTTCAATCTTTGATGCATACCTTTGATGCATATCTTTGAAGCAAATAGTGATATTTCACTTCTTGATATATTGCCCTGGATCGCACACAAAGTTCTTGATTTCAAGTGGTTTCCAAAAGACACAGCCTATTCATTGATTGTCTTGACCAAGACTTTATTAATAGAATTTACTGGAGATTAATCTCATTGAATGTATCTAAGTAGTAGTATGTTATTGAGTCAATAATGTTATCATGAAAAATGTTGCAACATCGGTGATTTAACTGTTGAATAGAAACAGCTAATTTTTCTTCGATGATCTGTGCATGCAAATCTACATTGTAAGAAAGAGAGAGAGATGGGCATGATTCCCCATGGGAAAAGAATCAATGTTGCTTTGATGTTCAATGTAATTCGGCTTGATAATGATATCACTTCCAAAGAAATTACTTGAGCCTCAAAGGGGAACGTGACCTTATCTTGCATTCATTAGTTTCTATTCATTGCTCCCTTGCAGCTGGAGATGCAAATCCAAACACAGCATGAGGCAAGAATTCTTCTGCAGTTTGATTTTGTTTCTGCAAAGGAACCTAATCCAAAACTTAATTGCCTCATGTGCAGATTGTTCAAAAATTTGATGCATGTACATGCAGAGGCCACTGGGCATAAACAGTGACATTAAATGGCATTTAAGCTTTTGAGGCCCATGAACATTGCAGGTCACCCACACCAGGGTAGACTGTAACTGGAGTTGATTCCCACACTATGAATGCATAGACTGACCGACGCTCTGAATTTAAATCCATACACTGTTTTTGTATTTCTTTCATATATTTTTTATGAATAAAGTTTACTTTGAAATAAAAAGACCTTGATGTCAGTCAAAGTAGAAAAGCCTTCGATGTTTCACAGCCCTGAAGTCTGAAGTCTCATTCTTCTGATGAGTCTAGTTTGGAGTTTTCTCCTACAACCGCTCACTCCAAATGTCCTTGGCAATCCAATCACCTGTTCTACTTCCTATCACCGCTTGATCTCCCTTCCAAGCACTAAATTCCACTCCTTGACAGGTACAATACCCCAACCTCCCCAAAGCATATCAATTTCCTGATGTCCCTTCTCATGATGCTAAGCTTTTCCTTGGTCCTGTATATTTCCTCAATGTTGCTGTTCCCTACAAGCCTCTTACATGTCTCCTTATTTCAGTCCCAATAATCTCTACCCCATTCCCACTTCCTGGTCTTATTTCAGTGTGGTCCTTCTTTTTATCATGCCAAAGCTGGAGGGAGAAGACTCTTTTGGGCACTGAAGAGTTTCTGGATCCTTCTGCACTTACCAACAGAAATAGCTAAATGCTTGTTAGGGGCAGCTGAATAAACTGTGGACTTTCATAATGAAGTAACTGATATGGACAAATAATAAATTTATTGTGATTTTGTTTATAATTTTGTCTGTTTAGAATATATATTTAGAGTTTTGTTCTATATACATGTTTTAGCAGTGTAAATATTATCAGCCTTACAAATTGACAACAGGCATAGTGAGCATCCTATGTTTTCTCCAGTAAACAATTTACTATTGTCGGGGTTAATTGGTAGACCTATGCTGTGTTATCAGGAAAGAGCAGAGTGTAGAAAGTGCAGACTTCACTTTATAAGAAACATGGTCTGCTAATGAGAACTGTCATCAAGCTAGTTACCTGAGGAAAGAGGCATTGGTTAAAGTTGGTCCCTTTCTGTATTTCTGCCCAGCTCTTTTTTCCCACTGGGACTGTAAATTGTCAACATCAACAAATCAAATTAGTTGGAAGGCATGGCCCAAACATAACAAAATAAATTTGCATCAGTCAGAAATCAGGACTTGAACCAACAAAACTAAGTAGATTGGTTGACAAGCAAGAGTGAATGCAATTAGTGCTGGAATGGCTGAAGGACAGAATTTGACACTGTCAGGACCAATCAGATGTTGCCTTCTCCTGCTGCTGGTTATCAGGAGCAAAAGGCAGAGTAGATCTGGTAAAATCTAAAGATCACAGTTGGATATATTTATTGAATATAGGTTCCCAAAGTTATATTTTATTAAATATAATAAATGCAACTTTCGAAGTATTTTATCTGAATGCAACATCTGGTTTTTTTGTACTTGGAGCATATTTTCAAAATGAATTGCAATATTTTTGAAATGGAGAAGCAGCTCCTGAAGTGAATGCAATGGGGCAGATACATTGTCCAGCATGAATGCTTCTGCCGAGACTTACCTGCAGTACTGCACAGAAATCCTCAGCTGGAAGCAGTACCTTCTGCTGTGCTGCCCTGGCTGCACTAGTCCAATGGCATGTGATTTCACTGCTGTTAGGCTGGGAAATCAGTTGGTTTGCTAATGGAAATACAGCAGCTCCATCAAAATTAATTTATTATTATTTTAGCACTTTGTTTTTGAATCTTTATTAATGTCTAAGAAATGAAAATTCAATTTCACTGACAGTTTCAGCAGCTAGTGAACCTAAGGTCATGGCCTATCTGGCTGCCAAGAACATTCTGAGAATCTGGCTCATACTTGCACTGGAAGATGCTCTGCAGTGCACTTCACTCCATACACTGACCTAGGCCATGTTAATCATCTGGGAGATGGCTTCCCAGAGGATTACCGAACCTAGGGACATGGTAGAAGAAAAAGTATGGCAAGTGCTCTCAGAGCAGCAGTAGATCTTCCTCGATTTCCCTCTACTTAAAAAATAAAGTACGTTACCTATGAGGCTCTTTCAGTACCCCGACACAATGGAATATGCTTTATAAATATCTTGCCTATTGTTCTTGCAACCATCATGATTTATAAGGACACGTTTGTTGAGTTCCTCACTATTGATTAGAAGCTTAACCCAGCCAGCAATAGTACTGCAGATCTGTAGATTATAGGACAGATGAGAAACTGGATATTCTATGACATTGTTCACCTCCAGACTCCACAGATTGTTTTCATCATCTACAATATCATAGTCAGAGTAGGGTGGAATACTCTCCAGTTGTCAGGACTCATACTTGAACTTTTCCAGGACTGCAAGATTTGATGTGATTTGGATGGGAACCTCAGAGATCCTGCTGCCATAGCCTTTCTAGATGGGAAAAATTGGTCAGATGCTGACGGGCATCTTGTATAAGGTACACACTGTTGCACTGGTGGTATCTGAGTTAGTATTATTTGCTCTGCGCTCGTCCTGACGATTGGAGAGTGTTCCACCCTACTCTGACTATGGTATTGTCGATAAACAATCTGTGGAGTCTGGAGGTGAACAATGTCATAGAATATCCAGTTTCTCATCTGTCCTATAATCTACATATCTGCAGTATTATTGCTGGCTAAGTAAAGCCTCTAATCAATAGTGAGTCATGGAATATTGATGCTTGTGAAATAAACAATGGTAACGTTGTTGAATTTTAAGGTCAAGTGCTGGAAATAGCTATTACTTGTGCTCTGATAAAGGTGAGCTTTGGTGGGTGACCTCAAGATTTCAAAATTGGCTGCATGCATCAAAATGAGGCATAGGCTTCAAAATTACTTCATCATCAAAGTTACAGCAATATATAGTCTATAACTAAAAGAAGCACAGGTTTCTTCATCACACAGATTGTAGTGGTTTAATAAGGCAGCTGACTAACATCTTGAGAATTATGATTAATGCCAGCAATAAACACAATGTATAAATGATTTCAAAAAAATTAATGATGTTCTCACTTCAAGAAGGATGCTGAGAAATAAAAACAAAAATCATTATGGTTAAAGGTCATACTATTTAGGAAAGTTGAATGAAATTTATGTGCTGGAATGTGGCAGGGGTTTGTGTTTCCCAATATATAGAATCACATACTACTAGCTAAGCAGCTCAAAAGAACAGGGGATAAAGCTTGAGTCCAAGGATTTTGCAGTGAAAGTGAGCTTCATAAAGATTCTGACATTGATCGACAGATCCATAAATTTCAAAAGCTAGAGACTTGGTTTCAACATCATCCAGAAAAGAGAGCTGCTGACATTTAGGCAGCATCTTATTGAACCTGAATCCTCTTCAGCAGCCTGCAATCAATGCCTGCTACTATCTCATGATATTGGAATCTAAATCAAATGTTTTGACATCTCTGGATTAATTAAAATCTGCTTGAGTAGTATATTTGCCTTTTGAGATCAAGACGACACAAATAGATGTTGCAACAGTCTGAGATACACTTGGGCCACTCTCCACTGTCTTCTGCAGCAGATTGCATTTCATAGGTCTCCTGAGGATCTTCAGGCATTCTGAAGAATAGGCACCGTCTAAGGGCTATACACAACAATGTAGGTACATCAAAATGTTTTTTTTACTTGGAAGAGTTTTATGTGACACTCTGTAGTTTTGAGGACTTTGATTGGAAAATTAGTCCTACTAACACAGATCTTTTGTTTGCAATGCAGCAGATAACAATGCACAGTTCTGAAATATTACCAAATGTCAGGTTTTTTTTAATGTTTTCATTTGATCAGAAAACTGAGCTGATGGAGATTCTAAATAGAGAGAATGATAATTATATTGGGCTGAACCATGCAAGTTCTGACCCACCATCCGCATTTGGCCACAACCCCCTACAACCAGTGCTGAACCCAATACCACATTAACCTTTCTCATCCACAAAACTCCCAACAACCTTGAGGTCTGCTCACCCATTGAAGCCCATTCCACTCACAGGAGGTGAGTGGAATGGGCTTCAAGGAGTGCCCAGCCTCAAGATAATGCATTCTGATCACTGTGCACATTAAACTAGTTATAATTTATTCATAACAAATGGAGAAAAGTAAGCAAAAGCTTGGCTCAATTTGAACATCAAAATAACTGCAAAATATGACATCTGAAACAAAAACAGACAAAGCTGGAAACACTCAGCAGGTCTGGCAGCATCTGTGGAAATTGAAACAGGATTAAATTCTCAGGTCAAAGACCCCTCATCAGAACTAGGAAACAATAAAGAACTGTGCTCATGGAAGGGGTAAAAATCTGAGCCAAAATCACAGATAGGTAACAGATAGTAACAATGGCCTGTGGTTCTCCAATATAGACAGGGAAATTGAGTTTTCAGGAGTTGGAGGATTTGATATCTAGTCCAAAGAGTTGGAACTTGCTCTAGGGGAAGATGAGGTGCTGTTCCTCAAGCGTAACCTGACCTGCTATTTGGAACAATTCACACTTCTTTGTCAATATCTAATTGTACACATTAACAACTCATGCCCACAGGAATATCCTGGCCTATGCATCCTTGTTTTCTCTCTTTCCTTGTTCCGACAAAGGGACTTCAACCTGAAGTATTAACTCAGTTTCTCTTTCCACAGATGCTGCCTGACCTGCTGAATGCTTCCAATATTTTCTGTTTTTGCTTCTCTAAACGTACCTTCCTGATGAAGTCTGACAACCTCACTGAAATTAACAGGCCTTGCTAGATGCATCAGCTGTGGCTGACATAATGCTGAGAGGCCAAGGGTGTGCAAGAGCACAGCAAGAAGTCAGGTGTGCCCACATCTGACCTTCACCACATTCTTTACTTCCCCACTGCAGAACAAGGGTATGAAAGTCTGAAATGAGATATGCACTGAAGCTAGCCAGCAATTGTTAGTGGAACTGCGTGAGCTGATCCAATGATAGCAACTCAGCTTTCTTTCATTTTGATCTGGCACATCTTCCAGTTGTGTTGGCAATGCACCCTTTGTGCACTATTTTATTCAAAATGACTATCTACTTGCTGTTGGGTAAGCAATTTCTTTGCAATGAAAAATGTCTTCCAATAATGGCATTCTAGAACTGAGTGAAAGAGAATGCTTGGAAAAGACCCAGGTAGCTGAGACAGACTAAAGAGGAGATGCTGGAATGACTCACAGTATACTTATGATGGATAAATCATCAGGTGCAGTTGGGATGCTTCCAAGGTTACCAAGGGAATTAAGCATTGAAATTGCAGAACATAGGCCATAACCTTACAAATATCTGTTGATAATCGGACTGAGCCTGAGAACTGAAGAAATACAAATGCTTCAGCATTGTTCTTGAAAGAGTGCTTCCCACAATGGGCTGGATCACGGAGGAGCCTCGCATTCATCTCGCAGGGTGCCTGTGATCACATGTAGCTTTTGTGGATGAGCAGTTGTCAATATCCTGCCAACTTGTTTGGTGCTGTCATTCCACAAGCACTGTGTAGCTCAAGGCCTCCAGCTGACAGAAGACTTGTTTCAACGCAGGGTCTCATCCAAACATCTTTTAAAGGCATAGCTCATCCCAGAACTTGAAGAATACAACAGGAATTTAAATTCTTAATAAATGCGTTTGGCAGTCGAAACATTAGCACACGGAGAAAGATTGAAAATTGTTTGATAGACAGCAGAGCATACAAAGAAATGATTCTTTTCCAGGGTAGCGGGTGGTAACTCATGGCATACTGCAGGGATCAGTGTTTCAGCCTCAGCTATTCGATGATTTGTTTGGGGGAAATCAAATGCAATATATCTAAGACTGCTATTGACACAAAACTGGCTGGGAATGTGCACTGTTCCAACAAGGGTACAAAGTGATTTGGACAAATTGAGTGAATGGGTAAATACTTTACATTTTAATTATAATATGGATAAATGAGAAGTTATTCGCTTTTGTAGGACAAACACAAAGGCAGAGTATTATTTAAATGGTGACAGATTAGAAATCATTGAACTTACAAAGGAGTCAGGATGCACTTGTCCATTAGTCACTGAAAACAAACATGCAGGTGAAGTAAGTAGTTAAGAAGGCAAATGGCATGTTGGCCCTCGTTGTCAGAAGGTTTGAGTACAGGACCAAGGATGTCTTACTATAGTAAAGCTCCGTTAAGCCGGCATGCTTGAGACTCAGTTGGTGCTGGACCAGCAGATTTTCCAAATAATCAGATGTTATTCAATATGACTACTCCAATACACCTTTAATTCAAATTTTTTGATATGTTACACAGTAGAATACTAAGTGTTCCAATACACTTGGCAAGTTTAAAGGGAGTGTGAGAACTGGGCCCCAGTGAATCAGAAGGGAGCATGGCAACTAGGACCCTGGTGAGTCAGCAGGAAGTGCAGGAACCAGGGCCTCAGTGAGTTGGAAGGGAGCTTGGGAATAGGGAGCATGGGAACTGGAACCCAGTGAATCAGAAGGGAGCTGTGAGCAAGAAACTGAACCATCGAGATTTCAGAAGAGTTAGAGAGTGGATTATTGTAGTTTTACCGTAAGTTTACAAGGGGGAGTGTTGTGTGGAGTTCTCTTCTCCATACTCAAAGATATACTTGCCAAAGAGGGAGTGAAACGAAGGTTCACAAGACTGATTTCGAGGATGGTAAGACGGTTGTAAGAGGAGAACTTTGGTTGACGAGGCATGTATAAATTAGAGTTTAGTAAAACAAGAGCAGATCTCATTTGAACTTTACAAACTTCAAACAGGGCTCGACAACTAAATGCAAGGAGGATGCTTTGCCTGGCTGGGTATTCTAGAACCAGAAGTCATAGTCTCAGGATATGAGATAAGGTGTTTAAGGCTGAGAAGAGAAGAAATTTCTTTCCTCAGAGGATCATGATCCTGTGGAATTCTTTACCACAGAGGGCTGCAGAGGCCAAGGCCTTGAATATATTCAAAGTGACAGACAGATTTCTGGACACCAAAGGCATTTAAGAGTACAGAGCAAGGGGGTGGGGAGGTGGGGAAATGTGGTCTTGAGATAATCTCCCATGATTGCATGGAATAGCAGAGTAAGCTCAATGGACCAAATGGCCAATTTCTATTCCAATGTTTCGAGTAGTTATGTGGAACTGCTCCCAAGAAAAGTGGATACTTTGTAGAAGAGAAAATCATAAGGAATTAAAACTTAGAAGCAGGTGCAGACCACTTGACCATGGTGGCTGCTCTGGCACTCAACAATCAAGATGATTGATGATTGTTTTAAATAACGTGTTCCCTTTATTTTGAACATAAAAGCTAGTTAATGCAACAGTTAATTTTTTGAATCATTCTTACATGCGTGGTATGAGATAACAAAAATGTATCATGTGACTTATCAATAAATCCTTTCCCTCACTCTATGCAGGGACATGCACAAGTGAAAGTTAAGAAATCCTCTCCATATTGCCCTTCCAAAAGTGACCAAATTTCAAGTCTCACACATGTCTCAGATTCCATGTAATTTCACTGTGGACAACAATGTTCTTCAGACATGAAGTAACTTGTTGTAAAAAATTAGCACCAACTAATAAGGAAACAGATATCTAATTATCTAATAATTACAGTAATTATGCAGGAGATTGGTGGTCCATCACATGCGTATGTAAGAATGTGAGAATCTGACACTCAGAAATTAGTACACAATGGATGGCCAGTGGTTATGAAGGGATCTCTCAGTATTCAGCATCTCCCAAGTAAGAATGTCTTGGTCCGAAGTGCAATCAGGAAAAGAGTAGGGGTCCAAATGGCAGAGTTTCAGGAGGCAGGAAAAAAATGAAAGAAAATGAGCACAAAATTGGTATTTTGTGATTGTTGAGTGCCAGAGCAGGTACCACAGTCAAGTGGCCTGCTCCTGCTTCTTATGTTTTTCTCTTCTGCAAAGTCTCCACTTTTCTTGGGGGCATTTTCATAGAACTACTGGAAACATGAGAGTAGAAATTGCCCATTTGGTCCACTGAGCTTGTTCTGCTATTCAGTGCAATCATAGCTGATCCTCTATCTCAAGACCATATTCCCACTCTCTCTATCTATTCTTTAATGCCTTTCGGATCCAGGATGAGAACATAGGAAATGCATGACTGAAGAACTGCTGCAGGTGGGAAGAAGGACTTCCCATTCCGAGGGAATTTATATATCTTATATTTATTCAGTCAAGGATTGCAGGCTTTGCAGGCATTTAATTGCCCATTCCTAATTGCCCTCAAGAAAGTGATAGTGAGCTGCCTTGAACCACTGCAATCCTTGATGTGTGTGCATACCCATAATGCTATCAGAGAGGGAGTTCCAGGATATTGACACAGCGGCAGTGAAGGAACAGTGATATATTTCCAAGTCAGAATGCTGTGTGGCTTGGAGGGCAACTTGCAAGTGCTGCTGTTCCCATGCTTTTGCTGCCCTTGTCCTTTTTGCTGGTAGAATTCGAGGATTTGGAAGGCTTTGTGAGTTGCTGCAGTGCATTCTGTAGAGAGTACAAATTGCTGCTACTCTGCGCCCTTGGTGGAGTGAGTGAATGGTTGTGGATGAGGTGCCTATCAAGTAGGTTGCTATGCCTGAATAGTGTTATGAGTTTCTTGAGTGTCCTTGAAGCTACACTTATCCAGGCAAGTGGAAAGTATTCCATCACACTCCTGACTTGAGCCTTGTAGATGGTGGACAAGCTCTGGGGAATTAGGAGGTGAGTTAGTTGCTGCAGGATTCCGAGCTTCTGACCTGCTCTTGAAGCCACATTGTGTATATGACTACTCCAGTTCAGTTACTGGTCAATGGTAACCCCCCCAGGATATTGACAGTGATGTTAATGCCAGGGGGTGTCAACTGGATTTTCTCTTGTTGGATATCATCATTGCCTGGCACTTGTGTGGCACGAAGGTCACTTGCACCTATCAGCCCAGGCCTGGATACTGACCAGTTCTTTGGGCATCAGTCATCTTTATTAGGTGAATATGAACTGACTGGGACCAGTTACCTCAGATGGAATTACAATATGCCTTGGAGAAATGGATGAAACTAATTTGGCAGTGGGAGTCAGGAATTAGCAGCAGAGAAGAGAAAAAAAACAGGTGTACTGAAAGCTACAATTGACAAACAGCAACACAAGAGTCATGTCAAAAAGAGCAATGGCAGCTAGCATAGTGTTGTGGTACAAATGCATTCCAGCAGGAAGCGTCTCCTATAAGATTGACATGTTGCAGACACAAGTTGCCATTTAGGTTTATGAGTTAGTGCCAGTGATGTAATTCCTGGCTTAAACATGCTAAGTATAGGGAAAAACTACCTGGCTATACCCTATTCAGTGGTAACTTTGTTCTGTAATTGGGTAAAAGATAGGACACAAAAAATGGAAGTGAAAAGATGCTTTTTTCCCAATGGGAGTGGATGTGCTATTGGGACATCCAGGACGTCCTCTCATCCCGGACATCCTCTCTTCTTCACCCCTTCCATCGGACAGAAGATACAAAATCCCGAAAACACACACCACCAAGATCAAGGACAGATTCTATCCCGCTGTTCTAAGGCACTTGAACAAACCTCTTGTACATTAAGATGAGCTCTTGAGCTTACAATCTACCCTGTCATGGCCCTTGCATCTTATTGTCTACCTGCACTGCACATTCTCTGTAACTGTAACACAAAATTCTGCATTCTGTTATTGCTTTGAGACCAGAAGATATTGGAGCAGAATTAGGCCATTCAGTCCCTCAAGTCTGCTCTGCCATTCGGTCATGGATATTTTTTTCACCCCATTCTTCCGCCTTCTCCCTGTAACCCTTAACACCTTACCAGTCAAGAACCTATCAGTCTCCACCTTAAGTATACTCAATGACTTGGCCTCCATCGCCCTCTGTAGCAACAAATTCCACAGATTCACCACCATCTGGCTGAAGAAATTCATCTTCATCTCAGTTTTAAAGGGATTTCCCTTTATTCTGGGGCTGTGTGCTTGGATCCTGGACTCTCCCACTAACGGAAACACCCTCTCCACATTCACTCGATCCAGGCCTTTCAGCATTCGGTAGGTTTGAATGAAAACTCCCATCATCCTTCTGAATTTCATTGAATACAGGCCCAGGGCCATCAAATACTCCTCATATGTTAAGCCTTTCATTCCTGGGATCCTTCTTGTGAACCTCCTCTGGACCTTCTCCAGGGCTAGCACATCTTTCCTTCGATACGGGGCCCAAAATTGCTCAGAATATTCTAATACAGTCTGACCAATGCCTCATAAAGCTTCAGCAGTACTTCCTTGATCTTATATTCTAGTCCTCTCGAAATGAATGCTAACATTGCATTTCCCTTCCTTACTACCTGCACGTTAACCTTAAGGGAATCCTGAACAAGGACTCCCAAGTGCCTCTGCACCTCCGATTTCTGGATTCTCTCCCCATTTAGAAAATAGTCTGACCTTTATTCTTCCTACCAAAGTGCATAAATCCACACTTCCCTATGCTGTATTCCATCAGCCACTTCTTTGCCCACACTCCCAACCTGTCCAAGTCCTTCTGCACACTCCCTTCCTCCATGACACTACTGTCCCTCCACCTATCTTTGTATTGTCTGCAAACTTGGCCAAAACGTCATCAGTTCCTTCATCCAGATTATTAATGTATTAAGTGAAAAGTTGTGGCCCCAACACTGACCCCTGTGGAACTCCACTCGTCTTTGGCAGCCATCCTGAAAAAGGACACCTTTATCCCCATTCTCTGACTTCTGCCAGTCAGCCAATCTCCTATCCATGCTTGTATCTTGCTTCTAACACCATGGGCTCTAATTTTGTTTAACAGCCTCATGTGTGGCACCTTGTCAAAGGCCTTCTGAAAATGTGATATGGTATCAGATCCCATTGCAATTTTCAAAAGACTTGAAGAAGTCTGAAAAAAAGGCTGAGGCACAGGATTATCTTCCTGGATATAAATAGTTACATGGAGAAATAAAACTCTCAAATTAAAAGCAGAGATCAGGAAACTGAGCAAACAAAAATGATGAATTGTGGACGTCTGTGTAATGTTGTGAAGGACAATATAAATTAATTAACTAGGGATTCATGGATCTGTTAAGAATTTTCAAAGGAGCTAATAATTCAGGCCTATGTCATGAGATAACAATGAGGACACATTATGTGGATAGTATTTTGAAGAGCAAAGTCTCAATGGCCAATCAGGTAGTTGGTTACAATAGCAATGGACAATGAAGATCAGGAGGTATGCACATCGGGATTGCTGGACTCAGCAGCAGCCAGATCTGCAGTCCTACAGAATGCAACTTCTTCATATACACAAAAGCAAAACACTGCAGATGTAGGAAATCTGAAACGGAAATGGAAAATGCTGGAACTGGTTGTCAGTTCACATAATATCTGTGGAGAGGGAAAACAAGCTCATGCTTTTGGTTAATAACATTAACAAGAGCTGGCTCAAGCATAATGGGCCAAATGGCCCCCTTCTGTGTAGTATAAATGCATGATTCCATAAAAACTGCATGTTGCATATTTGAAATGCATTGGAAGTTAAGAATTATCTTTGCTTCTCAAGGTGTGATGTAACAATCAATAATATACACATTATAATGCAGTTTAGTCTACAATTCAAAAACTTCCCCTATGTGGATATTTCTGTATTGTAATCCATCAGGAGTCAGTGTGGTACAATCCAGAGATACTGCCACTTACTTACAATACTGTTCGTGAAGTAGGAATGAAAACATATTGCATGGCAGATACACTGCAAATTCAACAAGGACATTATGTTGAGGCATTGGAGAATCGGGATCCAACACCAATCAGTGAGCAAATGAAATCTGGGTTAAGGTAACATGGTGCAGTTCAGTACATAGGCACCAACATTTGAGAATATCTCAGCTAAAAGAGGGTGGACGTTAACTGCGTCCTATATTAAATTTCCATCACAAACCAGCTCCCAGTCCAGCCATCCTCACGATGTACATGCTGTGCAGCATAAACAAGAATGGTAATAAAAAACACTATGATGCTGGAGGAATTCAGCAGGCCAGGCAGCATCCATGGAGAAAAGCAGCCAGTCAATGTTTCGGGTCAGGACCCTTCTTCAGGACTGAAGATAGGAAAAGGGGAAGACCAATATATAGGAGGGAAAAGCAGAGCAGTGGTAGGTGGACAAAAGAGGGGAGGCGGGGTGGGCACAGGGAGGTGATAAATAGATGCAGGTAAGAGATAGTGATAGGCAGGTGCGGGGGAGGAGGGGAGAGCAGATCCACTGGGGTTGGGTCAAAGGTAAGAAGAGAGGAAGAAAAAGGGGCTAGGAAAGGGAAGAAGAAAAGAAACATGGTTTGTGGGTGCTTTGTGGAGAAGTGGGGTGGGGATTACCTAAACTGGGAGAATTCAATATTCATGCCATTAGACTGCAAAGTTCCAAGATGGATGTCCACTCCAGGCTATCCGAGATGCCCAACTTCTTTTCTAACCAGGGATTCCCCAACTGTGGTCAAGAGAGCTCACACCCGCATCTCTGCCATTTCCCGCAGCTCCCCTCTCACCCCCACCCCTCCTAGACCCAACAGGGATAGGGTCCCCCTTGTCCTCGCATTTCATCCCACCAGCCTTTGTATCCAACACATCATTCTCCGCCACTTCCGCCCCTTTCTGCCCTTCACAGGGACTGCTCTTTCTGTGACTCCCTCGTTCACTCCTCCCCATCCACCCATCCTGCTCCCACCCCGGGAACTTTCCACTGGCCCCACCATAGATGCAACACCTGTCCCTACACAACCTCCATCACCTCCATCCAGGGACCCAAACAGTCCTTTCAGCTGAGATAGAGATTCACCTGCACCTCCCTTAATATCATCTACTGCATTCGGAGCTCCAAGTGTGGCCTCCTCTACATTGGTGACACCAAACGCAGACTAAGTGACCGTTTTGCAGAACACCTGCACTCTGTCCGTAACCGCGACCTACATCTTCCCGTTACCAGGCACTTCAACTCCCCCTCCCACACTATCACTGATATGGCAGTCCTTGGACTCCTCCATTGCTAGGAGAATTCCAAGTGCAAACTGGAGAAACAGCACCTCATTTTCTGTCTTGGAACCTTGCAGCTAACGGCATGAATATTGAATTCTCCCACTTTAAGTAATCCCCACCCCACTTCCCCACAAAACACCCACCCATCATGCTTCTTCTCTTCTTCCCTTTCTGAGCCCCCTTTTTATCCTCTCTCTTCTTACCTTTGACCCATCCCCCATTGGATCTGCTCTCCCTTCCCCCAAACCTGCCTATCACTATCTCTTACCTGCATCTATTTATCACCTTCCTGTGCCCACCCTGCCTCCCCTCTTTTGTCCACCTATCACTGCTCAGCTTTTCCCTCCTACATACTGGGCTTCCCCTTTTCCTACCTTCAGTCCTGAAGAAGAGTCCTGACCTGAAACATTGACTGGCTGCTTTCCTCCATGGATGCTGCCTGGCCTGCTGATTCCTCCAGCATCATAGTGTTTTTCATCTAGATTCCAGCATCTCTAATCCTTTGTTTCTCTAAGAATGGTGACAAGATGCATTGCAGTCTCACTCCTTTCTCAATGTCAAACCCTTTTGCGTTTGCCTTTGTCTTCACTGTAGCTCCTCACTAGGTGCAGACACTTCTTTGAAGTAGAATCAGATGTCCTGGTGTATCCACTTGTCTCTGTACACTGAAGTCCTTCAAGATCTGTACCATCAAATGCTGCGCTGCTCTTGTTGAAACATCTTGATATGTTTTAGTTCTTTCCATTAATCATTTTATGTTGCCTGCCTGATCTTGAGTTCCTCTACCTCCTTAATCTGACTTAATTGCTTGACACTTCCCTTTTCATGAAAAGTTCAGTTCTTCTTTCCACAACCTGCTTAATCCATCTTGTTTGCTTGGCCCTTCTCTTTTTATGAAAAGCTCACTTCTTCTCTCCTCTACCACCTTAATCTGGCTTGTTTGCTTGCCATTTCACTTTTTATGAGCAGCTCAATTCTTTTTTTTGCAAGATCTTAAAAATGATCCTGCTAGTATATAGGATTAGGGCAGTGGTATTCTGGTGCATTCTCTAGAGTCCTCTTTTATTGGTCTCAGGATATAAGCTGTTCATTTCCATTCATTAGATCAAGAGATCTTATTCCACAATTGTTGGCAAATAGCCATTGGAGACATGATCTCTGCCACGTTGAAACATTGACACATCCCTTTTGACTCCACAGATGTTGCTTGACTTGTTCAGTTCTTCCAGCAGCTATTCCAGTGTGAATAATGGTTATTCTCAGTTATGCTGTATAGAAATTAAAGCTGCACTTCATAGAAGCAAGGAAAGGATTAATTCCTTTGAAATGCTCAAAAAATACTCAAAATCCCATGGTCATCAAGGTGAACAAGTCATTGAGTCCTTGGCCAAATAAAGCCTGCTTGACTGCATGAAGCTTCAATGGAAATGCACATATTTTGGAGTTGATTTTAGGCAGATGATAATCATGCTTGATGAAATGGCAAGAAAAAGAAGACAGCAAACAAGATGGATTGATAGATTCAAGGAAACCACCAGTTTCAGAATGTGGTTAGTGATAAGCTGTGGGAGTTAACAATGGGCAATACGACTTGACTACCTGACTGATTGAAGGAGCATTATGGGAATCCAGATGGGAGATTACTGGAACTGTCCAATCTAACTGTGACACAAGTATGGATGAGGATTTCAGCAGCAGAAGAAACGAGGCAGGTAATAGAGATGTATGATTTTAGGAAGATGAAAGTCAGTGTTCTTTCTGATGGAACTGACATCAAGTTGGAAACTAATTTACAAGTCCAAAAGGCCTCTGAGTTTGTCAACAAGTGTAGGGGAATGGAGTTTGCAGCATCATCCAACGACAATGGCATTGAAATTCTCAGCTTTTAATTGGACAAATTCGGTAGTTTATCCAACATGACAAACAGTTTGATAAAATAGCTGCACGTAATGGTTCAATGACACATGGGAGTAAACAAATCAAAGATAATGATGGTAAGGTATAGCTGGGCGGTGTTGGCAAAGGTATGGAATATTGTGCCTTTGTATGATATTAGGGGGCATTATGTAGCTGAGAAAGTAGAGAAATAACAATGTAGAAGTGAAATATAACCCATTCCAAGACATTGACTATGGCTGGAACAAGTAAGAGTGGAACCAGCAGATGGTAACCCTACTCAGCTGGACAAGACAGACTTTCAGAAAAGATAATGTGGTCCTCGCAGAGAAGTCAACAAGGATGAGGAATGATGCGGTATCAAAATTTCAGCCACAGAGGAAGTTATTTGTGACTTTGCACAAGCATAGCCTGATGAAACACAAGCATAGCTTGAAGAAGTCATGGAAGAGTAGGATATCAATTTGGGAGGCAACATGATCAACGACTTTCATGAGGAAAGATAGTTTGGGGATGGGTCAATAGTTTGTCAGGATAGATGGGTCAGTGTGGGGTTCAAAAGAAAGCCTCTTACAAACCACTGGTTGCATTATTCACTCAAAATTGCCCATACTAATTTAGCATTTCAGGCACAAACAATGCCAAGGACTAAAGTTCCGGTGATTCTGGAACCAGTTTAAGAAACATCAAGTCTGGAAGCTGGCCCCACACATTAGGCAAAACAAGCACTGCACAGAGTTTTTGCTAAAGATGCCAGCCAGTGAGCACTTTAGTTTTGAGGCCCTCCACTTCTTAGATGCCAGAGCATGAACAGGTATCACTTCTTTAAAAGTATTTCCAGATTAATTTACAAATGAAGTGACTACTATACATCAGTAGATTGAGAAAAAGCTTTTAGCTTTTAGAATCACTTTCAATACTGGACATCAAGTTGTGAAAAGACTTTTTGTGATAAACTGATGTCCAGCTGTTAATAAAATGGGAACAGGTTCTCTCTCTAACAAGAGATATCCTTCAGTGCAATTATGTTCTTAAGAAAAAGTAATTTTCTAAATTGGTGCCCAGTTGTACTGAATCATGGAAGATTTTACATTCATTGATATGCAAATAAGTCTGAGCTTAATCAAAAAATTCAATTCACAAACTAGTGCAATTGGACCACAGTTTCTGTCCAGTCATTGCTTGCATTCAGAGCAGAAACATTTATGCCACTATGTGCAAGATCTTACTTTGCAATCCTATATTTTCACTGCAAAGCTAGGCCTAAAATTATGCAGCACAAAGAATTTTATGTCAAGCAACTGGCATTTAGACTTCATTTTTCAATTAATGTAAGCTTTGCATGGACTTATTCAAATCTCCATTTTATCTGAGGGATGCTTGAAAGCTTACCGTGCCTGACTTTTCTAGACTGTGAGAAATGGATTTCTTCAGGCAAATTTTTCTTTCAGTGGCCTTTTCCCCTGGAGTTCATTTGCCTGCTCATATTTAAGTCTCCAAGCTTATCTGCTTATACACTTAAGGTCAGGAGTTTGATCTGTGTCCATGAGCTCTTAAATTAGAATGGTGTGTTTAAACAGTTCTTTTGCCTCAGTGTCATAGAAACAGACAGCATGGAAACAGGCCATTCAGCCCAACATATCCACACCAACCAGTGGGCACCCATCTGCACTAATCCCATACTTTTCTATGTTTAAGCGATTCAAATGTTCATCTGGAGACTGATTAAATGCTGTCAGGCATGCAGCAAACACTCTCCCGAGCAGTGCAGTTCAGTTAGCCAGCTCTCTCTGGGTGAGAAAGATCTCCCTCAGATCCCCTCTGAATCTCTTCCCACTTATCCTAAATCAACGTCCTCATGTTTTGTCAACCTCTGAAATGGGGAAAGGTTTTCTGCAGTCAACTCCATCTATATACCTCATGATTTAATGTACCTCAATCATGTCCCCTCTCAATTCCTTCACACCTGGGAGAAGAGACCCAGATTCTCTAGTCTCTCCTCAAAACTGAAACACTCCATCCCCTACATCATCCTGGTGAATCTCCTTTGCACCCTCTTTAGCACCATCACATCCTTCCTATAGTGTGGCACCCAGAACTGCACACGGTACTCCAGCTGAGGCCTAATCAAAGTTTTATAAAGTTGGAGCATTCAATGCCCTGACTGGTGTAGGCCAGTATCTTTGCTGACCATGTTATCTACTTGTGCTGCCACCTTCAAGGATCCCTGGATTTGTTCTCCAAGATCCCTCTGTTCATCGTTGTGCCCTCAGACCCGACCATTCATGGTACATGTCTTAGGTTCCCTCTCAAAATGCATCATCTCACATTTATCTGGATTAAACTCATTTGCCATTTACTAGCTGATTTCACCAACACATTGATATTACTCTTTAGACTAAGGCTATCCTCCACACTATCCATGACTCTGCCAATCTTTGTGTCATCAGCAAACTTGCTGATCATGCCTCCAACATCCACATTGAAATCATTCATGTATACTGCAAACGGGAAAGGTCCGGGCACCAATCCCTGAGGAAAACCACTAATAACAGGCATCAAATCACTAAAACAACCCTCTGCCATCCTCTCTCTACTATTGTCAAGCCAATTTTGGATCTAGTTTGCCAAGTTACCCAAGAACCCATGGCTCTAATCTCTTGGACCAGTTTTGTCAAATGCCTTACTGAAATCCACGTAAACCACATCCACAGCTCTGCCCTCATCAATGCACTTGGTTACCTCTTCAAAAAATTCAATCAGATTGGTCAGACAGGATCTTCTCTTGACAAAGCCACACTAGTGGTCTCTGATTGGACCCTGCCATTTGAATTCATCCTACTTTCTCCAATAACCTCCCTATTACTGATGTAAGGCTCACAGGTCTATAATTACCAGGCTTCTCCCAACTGCCCTTCTTGAAAAGGAGGACCACATCTATTGTCCTCCAGTCAACCAGAACCTCACGTAGTCAGCAAGGATTTAAAGATCTCAGTTAAAGTCCCAGCAATCTCTTCCCTTGCCTCCCACAGCAGCCTGGGATAGATCCCATCTGGCCCTGGGGATTTACCCACCTTTCAAGCCCTCTAAGACATTGATTATCTCCTCTTTACTTAATGAGACTTGCACTGCACTTCCACCTTCCCCTTCACTAAGTTCTCCAACGACAAAGTCTGTTTCCTAACTGATTATCGATGTAAAGTATTCATTTAAGACACTCCTATACCTTCCAGCTATATAAATATAGGAGTGATCTCCTATACCAGAAGGTATAGGAAACCACTGTATCTCCTGTTATCTGATTGCTCCTATTACAAACACAATCTGTTAAGAATGGAAAGCAAACCGGTTAGTTTCATGTGATTGGATGAACCAGGTGAGTGACAAGGCCCAGCTATGAAAATGGGTTTTCCTCATCCAGCACTGCTGTTTCTTCACCTGGCAACCAATTGCAGCAGGAATTAAAGCAGTGAAACAAAATTAATCAAATAGACATGTGAGATAATAGAAATTTTACAGAAAATTTTGAATGTAGTGCACAGAAGCAACTTCAGATGTTAATTTACTGAATTGTTAATCGAGTCACAAACTCTCTCCCAGTAGATTGGTTGACATCTAACTGCATTTTGCATTCTACTTGTGTTTCTATTTTAAATCTAATAGTTGGCCATTTCAATGTTCATCAGTTCAATGTCAGAGCGCCTTATTGACCTTGGGGCAAAAACAAATGCACAGTTCACAAGTTCACAAGACAAGGGAGCAGAAGTAGGCCATTCGGCCCATCGAGTCTGCTCCAAGGAAAAGGGAAAAAAAAAGTGAGAAATGGGGGGGGGGGGAAGAAGAAGGAAAAAAAAACTATTCTAATCCCAATTTCCAGCCTTATCTCCATATCCCTCGATACCCCAACTATTTAGATATCTATCTATCTCTTCCTTAAACTCCCCCAATGATCTGGCCTCCACTGCTGTACCTGGCAAGGAATTCCACAAATTCACCACCCTCTGGCTAAAGAAATTTCTCCTCATCTCTGTTTTAAAACTGTACCCTCTAATTCTAAGATTGTGCCCTCTAGTCCTGGACTCACCCACCAAGGGAAACGGCCTAGCCACATCTACTCTGTCCAGTCCTTTCAACATTTTAAATGTCTCTATGAGGTCCCCTCTCATTCTTCTGTACTCCAGTGAGTACAGTCCAAGAGCCAACAAACGATCATCATACGTAATCCTTTTCATTCCGGGAATCATCCTCGTAAATCTCCTCTGAAGCCTCTCCAACATCAGCACATCCTTCCTAAGATATGGGGCCCAAAACTGTGCACAGTATTCCAAATGAGGCCTCACTAGTGCCCCGTAGAGCCTCATCAACACTTCCTCACTTTTATATACTATACCTCTCGAAATGAATGCCAACATAGCATTCGCTTTCTTTACCACCGATCCGACCTGGTAGTTAACCTTTAAGGTATCCTGCATGAGTACCCCCAAGTCCCTTTGTACTTCTGTACTTTGAATTTTCTCTCCTTCGAGATAATAATCTGCCTGTTTATTTCTGTTTCCAAAGTGTATAACTGCACATTTCTCAACATTGAATCTCATCTGCCATTTCCTTGCCCATTCTCCTAAACTATCTAAGATCTCTCTGCAACCTTCCTGTCTCCTCAATACTCCCTACTCCTCCACCTATCTTGGTGTCATCTGCAAACTTAGCCACAAAACCATTTACTCCATCATCCAAATCATTAATGTACAGGGTAAAAAGAAGCGGCCCCAACACTGACCCCTGCGGAACACCACTAGTAACTGGTAGCCAACCAGAACAAGATCCTTTTATTCCTACCCTTTGCTTCCTGCCAACCAGCCAATGCTCCACCTATTCTGTTATCTGTAATTCCATGGCCTCTCATTTTATTAATCAGTCTCTTATGCGGCACCTTGTCGAAGGCCTTTTGAAAGTCTAAATACACAACATCTACCGCCTCTCCCTTATCCACCCTACCTGTACTCCAATAGGTTGGTCAGGCAGGATCTTCCCTTCACAAAACCATGTTGGCTAGGACCTATCTTGCCTTGCACCTCTAGGTATTCCATAACCCCACCCCAATAACTTCCTAATAACAACTCATGTAAACAAATCACATGTAACTTTGCACAATATACGATGAAAAGATATCAGTAAATAATCTAATAATTAAAACCAATTACCATCCAGAACGTCATATTTTCTTTCAATCAAAAATTATAAAACTGAGTAAAAACAGAAAAATGCTGGAAACACTCAGTAGATCAGGCAGCATGGAAAGAGAAAAACTAATATTTCTGGCTGAGGATCAGATGAAGGATCTTTAACCTGAAACATTAATTCTATTCCTCATTCTACATGTTGCCTAACCTGCTGAGTGTTTCCAGCATCTTTTGTTTTTATTTCGGATTTCCAACATTTGCAGTTTTTTTTAATTTTCAGTTATAGTAATACATAATAGTTTCAAAAATGAATTCTTGAAAACAGATCAATATAGTGAATATGCCCTTGGATTTTCCAGTGTTCTGATAAGTTTTGGCTCTTCAGAACTCTCCCTCAGTACTTGCCTTTCTCACCAGCTACCTTGCGTGTTCACAAAACTGCAAATCTGTGGGAATCATACAGTAAAATCTTGTTCTGGTTTATGTGCACTTGCACACAATGGGGCAAATTTTCTGTTGCCCAGAACTCACTGGCCATCTATTCCCTCGCACTCTGTGAACCAGCACAGTTCTGGGTGCAGTTTCTGCTGGGAGCCCAGTTCCCAGCATTTCACCATGGTGAACTGCAGAGTCAGGTCTGATTCAGGATGCACAGCTTGCCACAATCACAGAAGGGCATTGACTATCAGAAGTGAATGAAGATTGCTCTACTTGCAACACATCTAACCTGGCATGGGCAGCAGATGCTACTGCCTGATAAAGCGCTTTAGCACCAGAGATCAGGACCTCCCATGAGAATGGATATGCAAGAGGTTGCAGATGTTGGAATCCGGAGAAAAAAACAAAATACTGGAAGAACTCAATGGATCAGGCAGCATCCACAGAGGGAAATGGACTGTTGATGTTTCAGGTCGAGACCCTTCATCTCAACTGAAAGAACAGAGGGGAGATAGCCAATATAAAGAGGTGAGGGTGAGGGGTGCACAACAGCTGGCAAGCGATAGGTGAATCCAGGTGAAAAAGTGCAACTGGCAGATGGCAGATGGTTCAGGTGAGGGAAAGAAGGGTGGCAACAGCAACAGAGGATGGGAGGTGATATGTGGAGGCAACAAAGGGCTGCAGATGATGGAATCTGATAGGAAAAAAAGGTGAAGCATGGAACCAAGTAAGGGAGATGGGGTGGGCAGATGGGAACAGTGGGGGAGGGGACTCTGTGGAAGGGGTGTGTGGTTAATGGGCAGATGGAGTGGTGGAGGGGGGGGGAAGAGGGTGATGGGAAGCTGGGGCAGGCGTAGGAGGAACTTGGTAGAGAGAACAGGAAGAGAGGGGGAGTAGTTTATCTGAAATTGGGGAATTCAATGTTCATGCCGCCGGGTTGTAGACTACCCAGACAGAATGTGAGGTGCTGTTTGCATTTGGCCTCACCGTGGCTATGAGGGAGGCTGAGGACAGACAGGTCAGAGTGGGAATGGAAATTGGGAGGGGAATTGAAATTGCTAGCAACTGGGAGCTCCAGATGGCCACGGTGTATGGAGTGCAATTGCTTAGCAAAGTGGTCACCTTCTTTGTGCTCGGTTTCACTGATATAGAGGAGGCCATCGAAAGCACCAAATGCAATAGACAAGGTTGGAGGAGGTGCATGTGAATTTCTGCCTCATGGAAGCACTGTTCAGGTCTCTGGGTGCTGATGAGGGAGGAGATGTAGGGATGATAGGTGTTACACCTCCTACAGTTTCCAGGGTAAGTTCCTGGGGAGAGGGAGGGATGGGTGCGGAGCGATGAACGAACCAGTGAGTAATAAAGAGAGGGGTCCCTGCAGAAAGCAGAAAGGGGAAGTGGAAGGCGTGACTGGCGGTGGATCACGTTGCAGCTGGAGGAAATGTTGGAGAATGCCATGGTGGATGGGGTGAAAGGCAAGGACCAAGGGAACTCTATCCCTGTGCTTTAGAGACAGAGAAAATGAGAGAAAGGAATGGCATCCTTACAAGAGATAGGAGGGGAGAAGATGTAGCTTAAATAGCTGTGGGAGTCAGTGGGTTTGTATTAAATGTCAGTGGATAGTTTGTCTCCTGAAATGTGATTACTAGTAATTTTTTTCCTCTTGTGATAATAACTGGCTAAGTACTTCTTTCCAGACATTCAAAAAGAAATTTCCATTTATTTCCAAAACAACATTCAGTATTAATATCAGTGATTTTAAGAGTGACCATTAAAGACACAATCACAGACTATGAAATGATCAGCACTTGCTATCATTTTTCAGTGAAAATTAAAGCAAATTCTGACATTGGGACATGCACAGTTAAATGTGGAAATGCACAAATTACTACCTGTAATGATAGCCCACTCATCCTCAGGATGTGCTATTCCAGATGCATCTGGCACTGAAACTCTGATCTGTTGTGAATTTCACACTTTTACACAGTATTCTTGCAGAGAAAAAAAAACTGTGGGAAACATTATACCTCACTGCATGCTGTGGGACTTTAAAATGATTGCAAGCCAAAAGTTTTAAACAGCTGGCCATGAAATCAGTGCTTTTTGCACTTGGAATCAAACGGCTTCTGAAAATTTTTTCCAAAATTCATTGATCTCCAAAGTAATAAAAATTAGGTAAAAATAATTGCATTTACAGCATGTGTTTGCCCCAATTTTTATTTCTCACTCCAAGAAATGTTTAAAAAGGTTATTAAATGTGCTGTCCATCAGAATTTTTCAATCTAATTGGCTGCACAGCCAGCTTGATACAGTCAGTTGCTGAGCAGTAGAGATTCTGAATTGAAGGTAGCACCCTTGCCAGACAATAATTCACACTGGAAAAGGATAAATTCATGCCACAGAACCTGCTGAATCTTTGCTGCTAATTTTTTTCCTGGGCTCAATAGTGAGCATTGTCTTTACACTGACTGGAAAATCCAGGCCATTGCTTTCAAATTCGTCCTGTCAATATTATAACAATTGTCCTCTGTGTTAAAGATCTTTATGATATTACAAAACTGCCCAACATTTCCCTCGCTATCTCATGTACTTTATTAATTCATATACATTTAGAGATTACTGCTTATGAATGATTACAAGTAAATTTGCAGAGAAGAGTAAAAGAATTCCATCACTTCAAACATCTTTGGAATTGCACTGGGTCATCTTACTAATAGAATGCATTAGCACATAAATGTGGAATAATTCTGTCTGCTAATTAAAGAGGGTCCTAACCCTGTTTAAAAAGCAGATAAAGGAATTCCTTGCCAACATCTTGGTTACCAGTGTCACACAGTGCAATTTCAATCTCATTATTTTTACACCCTTATATATTTCACAGCTAACATTTAGTGTATACATAACCTCATGTTGGGTTTAAAATGAAAACTGACAGAGTAATGATCGTTTAATATCTGTTTTTTTTAACCACTGGTTTCATTTACTCTTCTGGAAAAGCATTGTTAAATTTGAACATGAAATATTCATGATAAAATAATGCCACTGGTAGATATGTCTTTGATCAGATACTTGAGTAAGGGCAAATCATTAATTCATCTTTTTTTTAATGTTAACAATACTGTTTCATTCAACATTGTTCTGTAGTAATCCGACATGCAATTGTTAAAACTTTGACCTTATCATTAAACATCTAGTTTAACAGGAAATGTTGTAAAATGGATCATGATACATCTTTTTTCCATCTCACCTCCCTCAGGCATGACGAAAAAGGAGTCTAGTTAAATTGAGTTCTATCTCAACTTTATGGTCCTCATCATGAGGGGAAATTTTGAATGGGGCAAGTCGAACTCCATCAATTTGAGGCAATTCTCTTCCACTGAAAGTGCCAACTAAAAGCGGAGTTTGGAGGTGATGTAATGTATTAGCCAAATTGTCAACCAGCCTTTGGAATGATACAGATTCTGTTGCTTCATATTCTTTAACAGCTCAGCACTTGGTTTCCACTAAACATGACTTAGTGAAATAAGATTTTAGCAGCAATTTCATCTATTATTTTCCACTGGTTCCCAGATTTCTTTTTACAGGTGAATTATGTTTATTTCACAGAAGAAGAATGATTTTAATTGCCCTTCACCAATATATTGCTAATTTATGTAATTATAAGTGATATAAATAATACTAAATCATTTGCAGAACCACAAGATTGCTTATTTTGTTATGTACAACTGACGGACCCATTTATCTTGGCTCAGTCTATCTATTGCCACTCCCAAAAACTGCCAATTTAGCAGTATGTGCAAGATTGAATACAACAAGGAACAGTAAACAGTAGTGAAACTGGCATCACTATGCAAAAAAAGCATGTAATAAATAGGATATCAAGCATTCTTTCCCCTTTACTATTTAACTTCTGTCCACCTGAATTAATTACTTTTTAGAAGTAGGAAAACATTTTTCTGCATTCCTCAATCCTTAATCTTCACTTGCTCTTTAATTACCAGCTAAAGTATATTTAATCATCCATGTTCAGTCTAAAGGCAATTTCACATCCACAGTATGTGGTTTTATGACAGCTTAGATCAATCACCAGCTTGCTATTTTATTATTGTCTTGTCTTGCTTCTATCTCATATCTCACTGGGGAATCCCTGCCGAAGTGTAATGGAGCCAATAGGGAAATAGATCAGAAAAACTACAGAAGGCAGCACCAGCACAAACTGTGTAAAATCCCTGTGAGGAAGAAAAGACATAAAACATTTACCTATTCTCTAAACTTGTTTTTCATTATTTATGATTTTATGCTTCAAAAACACAAAGAAGCACCTTGCACCATTATGTACCCCCCACAATCATAAAGGGGAAGGATGAATTTTCTGCTGGAAACTCTCAAGTGTTATTTTATAATTAGATATTATCTAATGGGCATGCATTGGTACAAAACACAAATTCATTTGTTGGAATCTATGAAATAATGGAGAAGTCTATGTGCTAATATTTGCTGTCTCAGGTTTCTTGCTATATATCTCGTTTCTCTGAGAATCATGCAATGAGAGGAGAATTAAGTTAATAAGGGCCCTGACATCAACATAATGGGCATTCTTTCTAATGCCTTGACTATTTCAACAATTCAAACAACCATTAGGATCAAAGGACAAATTTTGTTCGAGAAATTACCTTTCATTTTCTGGCAGAATCACATTTCCCTTCATCCAAGAGAATGTTGCTCTTGGGGAAGCTTTTGGTTTACATTCAATGATGACCTCACCACCCACGCTAACAGCTATTAATTTCTTCAAGGGGCTCATTGAGAAATCAGGAGCTGATGCTAGAAAGCAAAGGGAAACAATTATGTAGCAAAACCAAAGTATTTCTATGATACATAATCTGAAATCTCAAAGCATAAATTTACTTTGTTTTTTCTTGATAAACAGAAGTTCTTTACCCAAAAGTTACAAATAAAGAAATCTCCAGGGTACAAAGCGAAACACAATGACATTTTCACCTCCGAGTCCAAAAGCTCAAGCAGAATTCCAATTGAATTTATGAAGAACTTAAAATTTAACAACATTGATGTACTCAGCAAAAAGTTTTATAGTTTATAAAAAACAAAGGAAAATTAAGAAACAACTAAAATATGTACAAAAGACTTGTTAGAATAATTTACTACTTGTGGAAATGATACTCCATTATTCTCTTTCTAAGAATCCAAGGTCGAGTGTCACATCAGGACCATAAATTGCATCATTGACAGAATCCTTATGACATCCATAACCAGCTCTAAATGGCTGTTGCAAGAATGAATGGCACAGATCCAGCAATTTCACACCACACCATGGGGAGGCACACATTGAAATGGCTTTGGCAAGTCTCATGGCTGAATAGTGCAAATTGTCCATTCATGTGCAGCAAATTTGAAATCATGACATATTTCTTTTTAATGCTTTAATTAAGGGTGAGTCATGAACTCACCATTGTTTGTCAAGCATTTTCTGCACTTAAGAGAGAGCAGAGAAACTATAAGTTCTCATTGGGCATACTGGTGTAATATTACTGAAAATAATGCCACCAGCCAGCATTCAGGTGAGGTTTTAGGAGCATCACATCCTATTTTTTTCTCCACAATTTAAAATATTGGAGATGGAATTGGATGCAATAGTTCTTGACTATAAGTAGCTAAGTTTGGAGGATTTACCAATTCTGAGACAACGCACAAGACTTATTAAAATCCAGATTAAAGATTTAATTTCACTATCACCCATCACCCAGTGGATTACTTTGACAGATTTTTAACTTTACTTTTTCCACCCCATCGTCTGCTCCTTCCCATTATTTCAATTCTGAAACCCCCCTCCACAAACCCCCCTCCACATCCTCTTCCTTATCTCCTGTGACTTGTTGTATCTTACCCTCAATACCATCTCCTCTAGCTGTATTTTCCTTCTCTTTTGCCCACTTTCCCCCTCATTTCTGCATGTCTGTTCACTGGGACTGGCCATCTCTAAAATGTAATAGATCCAGACTACCAAACTGGAAGCAACATGCAAATGTGGATAATTAATATGTTTGGGCTACAATAGTGTCAGTGTTGACTTTCTGAACACATAATCATGGTTTTGTAAATGCTTCACCTTCAATTAGAAGCTTAGGAATGCAGGCTATTCCTGGCAACAAACAGGCTACATTTTTACAGACGTCCATACGTCAATTTTGTCTGTAAGTCAAAAAATGCACAAAAATCACTCAATGTGGTAACCATACCTCCACAGTATTGTAATGAATGGTATCAAAAGCACATAAGAATGATAAGAAAGAACAATTATTGATAGGGGAGAGAGAGAGAGAGGAAACTAGTTCTGCCATTCGTAGGAATGTGCCAGACTTTTGAATTTAATAATATCATGGGTGGTCATTTATAAGTAGGGGTGTCCACAAGTCGGACGTTCATAAGCCGGAGATGGACTGTACAATCTTTCAGTTCTAAGGCTGAACCACAACCATTTACCCCACATTACATTTTGTGATTTCACTCATCAACTGAATAAGCTTTTCATTTTGAGCCACCAATATATTTTGTCTCTAACGTACTTATTTGACAGGTTATGTGCCATACAAGTTCTTTATTAGACACTGAGGTTTTTCTTTCATATATCAGTGCTTGAGACATGTTAACTTATTCCTCTGAAGCCTAGTATATTCCATGGAATAAAGTATTCTAGTCCACATAGTAGACAATTTTATATGGATACCATGTAAGATTGCCAATGTAGTCTTCATTACAATGCTGCTGTACTGTGCCTAGATGATAATCCCGATACACAAAATCCTTCAAAACAAGGTGACCATCATTGTAATGTCTAAGTTATAATCCTTAAGTAACAAAAGAAATCTACAAGGAAATATATTCCACAAGACATGCCTGCCATTTCAGTTTTTTTTCAATGAAGTCAATGCATTTCAGTGTTTTGAGGGGAAATCGGTTTCCAAATTAGTTAATCTTATCACAATCTTTCTTCTGCTCGGAATTAGATGCATGCACTTGGATGGGGTGAAACTATTTCGTACATAACCTTTGGCGAATTTATATTGCTGAGCAGTAGGTGACAGAACAATATCTTTAATATTGCTGGGGTGATTTATGATTTCCTTCATGGGTGAGTTGCACCAGGTGTAAAAGTGGGGAATGGGAAAATCTAGCTAGTGACCAAATGCTGGCATTGACATTTTTGTGGGACCAGGAGAACACTTCTTTCCCTCCTGATCCTATCAAAACACCCAACAAAAAAATTCAGATTACTTCTGGACCATCCTCCAACTGTCTCTTCAAGGACAACTGGTGAGGCTAGCTGCTGCCTGTTCTGGTTGGAAACAATATTTCTGCTTATTCTTATCTACAAGTCATGAAGTTAGTCTCACAATCAGAAAAAGACCTTGATTGGTGCATGGGAGTTGTCTTTTCGGCAGGCTTGCTGAAAGTCAATTTACGGGACCTGTGTGGAATTTGTATTAGCCAGGTTTTAATCATTCAAGGAGAGGAAAGAAAAATCTGCTGCCTCAATTTTTCACTCCATGCTGTCTGGTTCACAGGCGAGAAAAGGATGCGATGCAATTTAAAATATCACCTTTGTAAGTCTGAAGCAGCAAGGAGATCCTTTATTAAAGTTGCATAGTGTTTATTGATAAAAATGTAGCAGGTAGTTTTTACTGAAGTTCTACTGTGGCATTTGAAACTTAAAAAATATTCTTCTGGTACTCACAAAGCTTGCTATTTTCCATCATAGATTATATGTTGGCAATTGTTTTGTTAGAACATTAATTAGAGCCATTATTACATTGAGATTAGTTTCAGTTTCTGGTGATTTGCATTAAAATCTGAAAAAAAACAAGAGTATACATATTGGGATTTTTCTTTCCAAAGAGAATTGAGATGTTAAGAGGCAAAAGCAAAGGCATTTCTGAAGGTTGTTGAGAGTCAGGAATCATTTCTTGGCATATGGAAATCCCATGATAAGAGAGTGATCATGGATTATGAAGGTTTTTCACAAGATACTGTATCATTGTGGTTTGTTAATAAGCCACAGTGACTCATATGTAATCATTCTGAATCAAAGCGTTCTGCCTATCATTATGGAGGTTTGAAGAAGGCCTGGAATATTTCAGTACCAGAACATTTCAGGGGGATGCAGTCAAGAGGTGATTGATAAACAGATTATACAGGGCAGCACAGTGGTGCTAGAAGAGCTGCTGGCCCACAGCGCCAGAGACCAGGGTTCAATCCTGACTTTCGGTACTGTCTGGATGGAGCTTGCACATTCTCCCTCTGAATGCATGGGCTTTCCCAGGTGCTCCAGTTTGCTCCCCATCATAAATTGTGGTTAACGGTTGGTAGATTAATTAGTCACTGTAAATTGTCCCTTGTATGTAAGTGAGTGGTAAAATCTGGGGGCAGTTGATTAGGAAGTGGGGAGAACGGGATTAACATACGATTAGTGTAAATGGGTGGTTAATGGCTGATGTAGACTCAGTGTGCTGAAGGGCCTGTTCCTGTGCTATATCTCTCTATGGTTCGAGAAACTACAAAAAAATCTGCCAGTGCAGATTTCCCCAGGTTAATGGATTGTACTGAATGTACTAGTATGGATAAGTTGACACATAATATGCCAGATGGTTGTTTCAAAACACCTCGGTTTTCAAAAGGAAGTAAAAATGGAAGTGGTCCACAATGTACAGGAAAGGGCAATACCTCACAGTGTGCAGGACAAACAGATGATTTTGTTACCCTGGCACAATTTTGATACCGAGAAAAAAAAGGTGAGAGGGTGATATTCATTAAAAGAAAACAGGATCAGTTAGCTGTTCTTCCCTCCAGCCTACTGGCCAATCAATTCAATCATGGCTGATTTGTACCTTAACTCTAACCACTTAGCTTGGCTCCTATTCTAATCCTTGATGATGCTGCCTGATCTGCTGAATGTTTCCAATAGTTGAGCTTCTATTTCTGAGTTCCAACATCTGAAGTAACTGTGTTTGATTTTTTTTATTCTGCTTTGTGTTCTTTTATACCTTTGTCCAGCAAAAACTTTATTGTTCTCATATTTCAATTAATTTAGCAAGCATATACTGAGGCATATCTATGTTTCACTTTATGCTGGAAAATATTTTTCAACTTTTCTCCTTAATAACATAGATCTGTTTTTAGTCAGGTTCCACTGCCTTACATACTGCAACAATGAAATAAAAATCTCTACTTACCAATTAGATTCAAAATCCTATAAAACAACAACCAAATCACTTGTTAACCTAATATATTCTCAGCTCATAATGCAAGGGCTCCAAGAGTTACATTATTTTTGGTACTGTCCTCCGCTCCTTCCATGGCATGTACATATATTGCAGGGTGCAGTGTCTAGAATTGTGTACACTATTCCAGATGAGTTCCAAGCCATTGATACAACAAGGTTCCTCCCCTTTACACACTGAGCTTTAGGAACAAAGGCAAATTCTCCATGATCCTTTTTGATTATTTTTTTCCACCTGAATGGCACACATTGCTGCACCAAGTCCACATGGATAAAGATAAATGATAACAAGGGATTAATCACACTCATAGTGGTAATCCACAGACCAGCTGAAAGTAAAAGGGAGATGGAGGAAATAACATTCAAGCAAATTTGGGAAATATGTAAAAATGGAAAAAAAACATGAAGAAACTCAGCTGTTCAATAACTAACTGGCCTAGAGACAAAGCTACATGGAAAAAGGTAGTGAAATTCCAATAATGCCTGTACATTCTAACCCCACATGTAAGAACCCCAACCAGTAAAGATTCACCTCAGGAACTGGTAATGGGAATGAATGAGAACATGAAAGAAAAATAAAATGAGGAAAATAGCTTGGCCACGTGACCACAATATTATTTGAAAAGAACTTAATTATGTCCAAGACCAAGGTAATAGATTGACCCGTATTGAGGGACTAAGAAGTCAGGAATAAAAACTAGGTGATAATACTGGCTAAGAATGGTGGGAAAGAGTAATGGGAAATATTTGAAATAGTGTTCAACAGACTTCCAGAAAAATACAGTAAACTATTTCGTATGACTTAGAAGGGGGTTATTGGCCCATTGCGTTAATGCTGGTTCTCAGAGCATCCTCATCAATTACAACCACCCCCCCCCCCCCCCAGGTAAACAACAAAAAAACTAAACACTAATAAGCCACCATGGGCAACAAAAGTATATAACAAATTAAGCCTTAAAAACATGATACACTCTGTATCCATGGCCTGCGGATAAGATTCTGACATGGGAATGCAAGAGATGAGGAGAGAAGTTAACAAGACAATTAAGAAAGGCTCAGGGAACAATAGACATGATTGTCCCAGACCCAGCCCTCTGTTTAAATTCTCCACACACCCACCCACACTGACATGTTTTGGATATGAAGGGTCAACTTGGCAGAGAGATAGCAAACAAAATAGCGAAAAATTTAATTGGGATATTGAAAACAAGGGGAAGTTGCGATATGAGCAGAGCAACAAAAGATTTAACAGGATGAAAATGACAGGATGATCTCTGCAATGGCAGAAATGTATTGAAACATTACTTGGCATAAATACTTATCCAGGATTGCAGATCTGGTGTCAGGAAATAAGAGAAATTTATATAACCATGATAAAAATGAGAAGTATCAAACTTTTCAAATTTAAGGAGGAATAAACCCTCAGTCTAGATAGAGGATATCTTTGCATTTTAAAAGAATTTAGTCAAGAGATAGTGGAGGCATTATTTTTATATTTAATTATTAATTAGAAAAGGACAAGGTGCCAGAGGACTGGCAGATCGTGAACCTAACACTTAAGTTTAATCAGGAAGATAGAACATACCAAGTGAATTATTGACCAGTCAGATTAACTTTCTTAATGTGAAAAATTATAGAACACCAACTAAAAGAGAAAATGTAAATACACCTAAAATTAAAGATATAATTGGATTTCTAAGGAGAAAGTCGTGTTTGACCAATCTCATTAATTTTTTGTAAAGTAACAGAGTAGAAAAGGGCAATTATAGTGGAGGTACTTCACCTTGATTTTCAAATTGCTTTTGATATGGATAATGCGTGTAAATTTAGGAATAAGAATACGAATAGACATGGCGCCAGCCAGAAAAAAAAAATTAAGTATAGTGTTGGTATAAGAGGTAACAGACAACTATTCCGAATGGGAGAATTTGGAAAGACATTCCCACAAGGATCAATGTTTTTCACAATTTATATTGGGGCAGATTTTCTTGTGAAATGAATACAGTTCCTGGAAGTCATGAAGACCTTGAAAGATCGTTGCTGACAATTCACTGCCAGCAATTTCCAATGAAGGACATTTGTGGTACTAACTTCCTAATATCCCAGCAGTTTTGGTGGGAAATCTGACTGGTGAAAGTGCAGCAGCTTTGACCTGGTACAGTTCAATGAGTCCATTAATTTCAGTGGAAAGGAATGGCTGTGAGGGAGAAGAATAAGAATCGGTTAATAATGATATATTTTTTTGTTTAATTGAGTTAATTTAAATGTATTTTTATGTTTCAAGCTTTTTTAACCATTTTAAATTTATTTTTTTAATAAATAAGTTTATTTTTTTAATAGTTCAATGCATTTAAATGTTTGCGAATGTCAAAATATTCAAGCTATTTGTCAGCTTTGTCAGTCGATTTAGCATGGAACTTGGTTTATCTGACTATTAATGCATTTCTGTGGGACTCATGATTGCAAGGCTGTGCACTGAGCGTGGCTCCGTGCAATTGGGCCAGAGGTAGCTTCAGGGATCAAGTTATTACTGGAAGATCCACTCCAACTTGGAGCAGACTTAGTGGATAAGGGAGCGGCAAGCTGCGACCTGGTATTTATGGGCCATTAATGTTCAGGCTTTGGAATTTAAATCTTAGCTTCCAAATTCGTGGATAAGAAGTTGGATGGGGATGGCCAGTATTGAAAAGGAGTTCAACAAATCACAGCATTAAGCTTGCAGAATGAATGTATAATTAGCTTATTAGTTTCTACACAGGTACATATAAGGTATTCTAATTTGCTAAAAAAATTAGGAATGTTAGGAAAACAAACATAGATATTAAGAGACTATTTAAAATGTTCTGCTTTAAAAAGATGTGTTTCCTTGAGGTAATGAAACTTCCCACAGGAAATGGAATAATAACAATATGATTCTGTAAAATCACAGCAGATATTTTAAAACACTTCTGTAATTACTGAGATGTTAGCAATTGCTAGGCATTTGAAAAAATCTTTGCAGTGAGAATAGGTAGTATTTTATGCTTTGACTAAATTCCATATGAAAGGTTTGTTAGCACTAGTGAACCGCTCCATAAGATACCCAAAACAAAAAAGTTACTGTTATTTTTTTTTGTTTATGAAAACTTTATCATAGTGTTCCTGCAACGAAGTCACAAATAAGATTCCAATTGTATTGTGAGCTGGGCCACATCCACCTTTAAATGCCACATTTTTTTTCTGTCCACTGAACAGATCCTAATTGAACCAGCACACTGCACATCCCTCTGTACTCTCAAAAAACCAATTACCCAGAAATAACACTGACCTTAAAGCTTCTGTTAAAACCGTCATAGAGTCTTGTTACTCATGAAAAGTATGACACTATTAGTTACAGTTTTGTAAATGTCTGTGACATTGGTGAATGGTGCAGAAAATTTGCCTGAAATTGATTATTTTATTTCCATCGTATCATTAGAATTTATAAACTAACATCAAATCAATTGTTTATTCAACATGCATGTTCATGAGTATATTTTTGAATTCATCAATTCCTTTGTTTTATGAAGTTCACTTAAGTACATGTATCTGAAACTGAAACAATAATCTAAATCAACTGCACATTACTAATTACAGAGAAATGTTAATACTAGTGCTTTTCTTCAGCTCCACAAATATATTAAAATGGGGTATTTCCAGAGTGGATGCAACTGTGACTATTTCCAAGCCGAATCGCACCACACCAGGATTTCAACAGGGAAGTTTCTTGTGAACAGTGAGTCTGCCTATTTTGGTAGGAGAATGCAATGCCATGATGACTGCATCCAACACCTGTATCAAACATGACCTATATAAATGAACAACCAGCACCACGGCGGCATCTGTTCTTCAACTAGAAACAGTGTGTTATTTCAAGAAAAGGGGAAATTATTTTGCGTTATTACTGTTGGATTAGAATTACAATTTGATAACCTAGTGATGTACCACATCACTTTTACGAGGCTCAAACCGAGCAGTCATGGATACCTATAACATTGACGCAAGCACAGTTAAAGTTAATTGTTTGCAGCATCAGTGCATCTATCAGTGAATTAAATTATTCTTACCCATAACTCGAAGCTCAGCACTGAGATAAATTACTCCATGTTTGTTTTCAGCCAGGCACTGATACATGCCAGAATCTGACAAGTTAACAGCACGGATGGTAAGTGCTCCCTTTTCTACCCGAATCCTTTCCTGTCAATGAAAGGACAAGCAAGTGCCTTATTTCCATGAATGTCCATTTATAGTTCTACTCAACATCTTATTGAAAACACAATTTCCATTTGAACAATTTAAATTTTGTCAGATTGTTTTCCACACAGTGTGTTCCAAATGTTTCCAGTCTTTTAAGTCAGAATTTTTCTTTTGGTTGCTTGGGTGTATTGTGGAATATAATGATGACCTTTAGTAATACCACTGATTAAAAACCAGTAATACTTCATTCTGACATTTCAGTAATTGTATTGCTACATTTGATGAGTTCAGCTTAATATCAGGAAAGAACATGCATGCTAATAATTCTACTACTCCCCACTTCATTTCTTGCTGGAGTGGATGTAATTATAGCACAGACACCGTCTGCTTGAGGCTTGTATCTATCAGGAAACCTTGCCAAGGATCAGAAGGAGAGATTAACATTTATCTGCTTCTGTATGTTCACTCTAAATTACTTTATGACAGTAATATAGAGACAATGTATTAGCAATAGCCTACCTCTACTATAAGGGGTTCACCATTCTTCAACCATCTGTGTGAAGGTTTTGGGTCTCCATTTGCCTTGCAAACCCACTGAAAACTTTCTTCAATGGGTACATAAGCATCTGTTATGTTCCGAATCCAGTTAGGCTGTGCTATATGCAAAAGGAAGGAAAAGTTCAACATACGAAGGCTTCCAAGCAGAAAATGCACAGAAATAAACACAGCTTATGAATTGGAATTTGTCACAAATATATATTTTAATGCATTTGCATTTTTCCCTGCCTGAGGCAACATCCTGTCAGAATACCAAAAGGGTATTAAATAAAGAAACAGCTGTGACAGTCATTTATTTTTAACATTTAACTGCCAGTGCTTCAGCACAATTTTGTGATGTGAAGCTAAGAAATATGTAATTTAATTGAAAGAGAAAATGCTGCCTGCATAAATCTATTATAGATTGTTAATACTGATTTACTCTACACTATGAACCGAGAAAACTGTTGCACTTAATTAAATTTCAATGTTAGCAATAAATTACTACTCTATTACCCAATACCATTTAACCCATGTCTAGCAAAGATTACTTTCAAATGCTGGTCACATGCAATATTTTGAATATTAAATGCTATTTGTTTCCACTGCAGCTGTTCAACTGATGTTTACTGCTGTTGAAATTATAGTAAAAAAACAATGCTTAAGCAATTTTATTTACTTTTTAAATATATATGGTTATACATGGTGCCTCACAAGACTGTGCCCTCAGCCCCTTACTTTACTCCCATAGCACTCATGACAGTGTGGCCAGATTCTGCTTTAACTCCATTTACAAGTTTGCAGATGACACCACCGTGGTGGGCTGGATCTCAAACAACGACGAGATGGAGGACAGGAAGGAGACAGAGAGCTTCGTGACATAGTATCAAGACAACAACCTCTCCCTCAACGTCAGCAAGACAAAAGATTGACTTCAGGAAGTGGGGCAGAGTACATGCCCATCTGCATCAATGGTTCTGAGGTGGAGATAGTTGAGAGTTTCAAGTTCCGAGGTGTAAATACCACCACCGACTTATCCTGATCCAGTCACATAGACGCAATGGCCAAGAAAGCACACCAGCACCTCAACCTGCTCAGAAGGCTAACGACATTCGGCACGTCCCTAATGATTCTCACCAATTTTTACAGAGGCACCACAGAAAGCATCCTGTCCAGATGCGTCACAACTTGGTATGGCAACTGCTCTGCCCAAGACCGCAAGAAATTGCAGAGAGTTGTGAACACAGCCCAGTTTATCAAGAAAACCAGCTTCCCCTCCATTGACTCTTGTCTACATTTCCTGCTGCTTCGGGAAAGCAGCCAACAGAATTAAGGCCCCCTCCCACCCTGCTCATTCTCTCTTCACCCCCTTTCCATCAGGCATAAGATACAGAGGCTTGAGAACACATACCAGCAGGTTCAAGGACAGCTTCTGTCCCACTGTTATAAGACTCTTGAACAGATTTCTTAAACAATAAAGATGAACTCTTTATCTCCCAATCTACTTTGTCACGGCCCTTGCACTTTATTAGTCTAACTGCACTGCACCTTCTCTGTATCTGTAACACTATATTCTGCATTCTGTTTTATTTTCCCTTTAAGCCACCTCAATGTACCTATGTATGGAATGAATTGTCTGGATGGCAAACAAAAGCTTTGCACTCTATGTCAGTACATAGAACATAGAACATTACAGCACACTACAGGCCCTTTGTCCCACAATGTTGTGCCGACATTTTAGCCTGCTCTAAGATCTACCTAACCCTTCCTTCCCACATAGCCCTCCATTTTTCCATCATTCATGTGGCTATCTAAGAGTCTCTTAAATGTCCCTAATGTATCTGCCCCCACAACCTCTGCCGGCCAGCAGTGCGTTTCATGCAGCCACCATTCTCTGTGTAAAATACTTACATCTGACATCCCCCTTATACCTTCCTCCAATCACCTTAAAATTATGCCCCCTTGTGTTAGCTATTTTCACCCTGGGAAAAAGTCTCTGACTGTCCATTCAATCTCTGTCTCTTATCATCTTGTACACCTCTATCAAGTCACCTCTCATCCTCCTTCTCTCCAAAGAGAAAAGTCCAAGCTCACTCAACCTATCCTCATAAGAGATGCGCTCCAATCCAGGCAGCATCCTGGCAAATCTCCTCTGCACTCTCTCTAAAGCTTCCACATCCTTCCTATAATGAGGCGACCAGAACTGAACACAATACTCCAAGTGTGGTCTGACCAGAGTTCTATAGAGCTGCAATATCACCTCGCACTCTTGAACTCAATACCCCGACTAATGAAGGTCAATACTCCATACGCCTTCTTAACAACCCTATTGACCTGCGCGGCAACCTTGAGGGATCTATGGACGTGGACCCCAAGATCCCTCTGTTCCTCCACACTGCTAAGAGTCCTGCCATTAACCTTGTATTCTGCCTTCAAATTCGATCTTCCAAAGTGTATCACTTCGCACTTTTCTGGTTTGAACTCCATCTGCCACTTCTCAGCCCAGCTCCGCATCCTAAGTCCTGTTGTCACCTACAACAACCTTCTACACTATCCACAACACCACCGACCTTTGTGTCATCAGCAAACTTACTAACCAACCCACTCTTCCACATCCTTGTCCAAGTCATTTATAAAAATCACAAAAAGCAGGGGTCTCAGAACAGATTCCTGTGGAACAGCACTGGTAATGAACATCCAGGCAGAATGTGCTCCATCTACCACCACCCTCTGTCTTCTATGGGCAAGCCAATTCTGAATCCACACAGCCAAGTTTCCCTGGGTCTCATGCCTCCTGACTTTCTGAATGAGCTTTCCATGAGGAACCTTATCAAACACCTTACTAAAGTCCATGTACACCACATCCACTGCTCTACCTTCATCGATGTGCTTTGTCACATTGTAGCGACTCACCGTCCGAGCAAGCGAACCGGCTCGGCAGTCAGGGCGCGCGTCGTCGCAACGGCGAGGCCCAAGACGGCACTGGGCCTTCGTCTTCCCTGAGCGACAGGGAAGAACCCGAGCGCGCGAAAAGATGATGATGTAGCGCGTACGTCATTTCCGAGTTCGGGGGCGGGAACCGCGCTCCTTAAAAGGCCCGCGCAGGGCGCGAAAATAAACCAGTCTTGTTCAACAGTTCACAGGCTCACGTCTTTATTTTCGCTTCGTAGTAGCAGCCGCTACAACATCCTCAAAAAATTCAATTAGCCTCGCGTGAGGCACGACTTGCCCCTCACAAAGCCATGCTGACTGTCCCAAGTCAGCCTAGACTTCTCCAAATGCCCATAAATCCTGTCCCTAAGAATCTTCTCCAGTAATTTGCCCACCACTGAAGTAGGACTCACTTGCTGTAATTCCCAGGGTTGTCCCTACTCCTTTTCTTAAACAAAGGAACAACAGTTGCCACCCTCCAATCATCTGGCACTGCTCCTGTCGCCAGTGAGGATGCAAAGATCATCGCCAAAGACACAGCAATCTCTTCCCTCACTTCCCCTAATAACCTTGGATATATCCCGCCCGGCCCTGATGACTTATCTATCCTAATGTTTTTCAAAAGTTCCAGCACATCCTCTTCCCTCATGTCGACATGCCCCAAGTGTATCAGTTTGTTGAATGCCATCCTCACAAACGCCAAGGTCTCTCTCACTGGTGAATACTGAAGCAAGGTATTCATTAAGGACCTCCCCTACCTACATGTAACAATAATAAACCATGACCAATGTATTACATGAAAAATGCCTTTCATAACTTCATGACAACTCAAAGCAACAAGTTGTTTTAAACAAGTTCAAACAATAATTTAAAAAATCTGAAGTGTAGTTACTGAGAGCAAATTGACAATACCATTAGCAAAAGCAGTGCCATAATGAGACAGATCATTCATTGCCCCAGAATCACAGGCTCCCAGCTCCAGGGGTACAAAGTTTGTTCTAATGTGAACCCAGCATAATCTCCTGTTAAGAGCCTGGCTCCCAGCATGTTGGCATGGCTGGGAATGGTGCAGGGGCTGCCTTACCTCAATCAACTGGCTACACTCACACAATGACTTTGGAAGCCAGTACTCCCTCTCCACCACCCATCCCCACAAAACCATTCCTTTCCCATCTATCAAACTCATCACTGTTAGAAAATCACAGAAAAATAACAGCATGGAACAGGCCCTTCAGTCCACTAAATTCATTAATTTACACAAATACTAGATTAATCCAGTCTTTTTTTTAAATTCTCCATCCATTTTCATCAACTATCTCTGAATTCTACTGCTCACCTGCATACAAGAGGCAATATATGGGAGCCAATTAACCAACCACCAAGCCTTTGGTTCAGGATTGAACCCAGGTCTCTGGTGCTATGAGGCAGCAGTTCTCCTAGCTGTGCCACTGTGCTGCTTAGTGTCTACAATTGACACAGTCTGTAACATGCAGTTCCTGTTAATATGACATGTATTTTAATTTTTTCATATTTGATGCACTAAAATGCTTACCCATCAAAAAAATTAATTACACTGAAAATGACTTAATTAAGAAAACAAAAACTTGTTCCTTTCTCCCAGCAGATGACTTCACCATTCATTTGAACAGGATCTGATTTTTAACTGGAATGGGCTCAGTGAGAAATTTGATACTTGGGAAGTAAACGAGAGATCACACTGCTCCTGTGGTACAGCACAGAGTCATCTGAAGCAAGGCAGATGATGCTGCCACTAGCTCATGCCTTTGCCGGTGCTGCAAACCAGGACAATCAAGAGGAATGAAAATTAATAACTGCAGATGCTGGAAATCTGAAATAAAAACAAAAAATGCTGAAAATACTCAACAAGTCAGGTAGCATCTCCAGAAAGAGAAAAAGTTAAGATTTAAGGTTGAAGACTCTTCGTCAAAACTGGAAAATTGAGAAAACAAGTTAGTTTAACTTTCAAAGAGAGAACTGGGGAGCTTCAGATAGAACAAAGGGAATATCACTGCTCGGGCAAGTTTATGGTTACCATGGTGATATGCAATTTCTGGTTGATAAATTAATGAAAACATTTAGAGAGAATGAAAACAAAGGGACATATAAAGCTGTAAAACTCCCCTCTTGCTTTCAATGTACCCATAAAATGCTTTGGAATTTTCTTTAACCTCATCTGCCAGTTATAACTTCTTTTACTTGTAGATTCCCACTGGTCTTTTCATAGTGTCCATGATAAGAGGCAACAAGGGTTATTGAGAGACAGAAAACTTTGCAACAGAACTGGCCAGTTCTGATACAAACAGAGAAAGCGTGTTACCTGAAGATGTTGAATTTGACTATGTGTCCTGAAGCTGCAATATATTGAGCCTTGCTGGAAAAATACTGGAGGCTGTAGACATACTTCAGAGTGTGACTGGGTTGGACAGCTAAGGTGACAGGTAACCGGGTACTCAAGGTCAGCCCTGCGGAGTGAATTAAGAGACTTCACATTGGAATCTCCCAATACGCATTTGTTTTTTAAAAGTAGAGGGCACCGCGTCATGAGTACTGAATGCCATACACTAGATTGAAAGGAGGGAAGGTGAATCGCTACTTCACCTGAGAGGACTGTTTGGGTTCCTAAATGGTGAAAAGATATGAGGTAAAAGAGCAGTTGCATTAGGGAAGTGCCACGTGAGAGAGAGTGGCTGGTGCAGATGGATGAGGAAAATGCAAAGGGGTTGGTCCCTTCAGAAATGCTGAAAGGCGAAGGGCATGGAAGATGTGTCTGTTGACGAAATCTTGTTGAATATGGTGGAAATTAAAAAGGATGGTCCAATGAGGGGCTCTGGAGGGGCTGGTGGGGTGGAAGAGAGGATCAGAGGCACTCCATCTTTTTCTGACTAGGACAAGAGGGTTGAGAACAGAAATATGGGAAACAGATGAGACATAATCAAGGGCTCTGTCAACAATGGTTGAGGGGGGGGAGCCATGGTTAAAGGAAAAGAAGGATATCTCAGAGTCACCTGCAAGGAAAATTTTGACATCAGAGTAGGTACGATGAACAGGGAGGAACTGGGAGAATGGAATGGAGTCCTTACAGCAAATAGGGCAGAAGAGCATATAGTCAACTTGGCTGTGTAATCTGTGAGCTACTCATGGATGGTTGTTGTTAACCTATTCCCTGATCCAGAGACCCAGGAATCCAGAAAGGAAATAGTCAGAGATGGATGATGTTAAGTTGACAGAAAGCTGGAAAACAGCAGCAACAATTGTGAAGTTTCTGAGTTCCTCATGAGCACTTCTATAGTCATCGATGTACTGGAAAAGGAGATGAGGGACGGGGCCTAAATTGAATTGAAACAAGGACTGTTTCATACATCCTACAAACAGACAGGGACAGCTTGGGCCTGTACAAATTACCATAGTTTCCTTTGACTTGGAGAAAGTGAATGGAGTTGAAAGAGAAATTGTTCAATGTGAGAATGAGTTCAACCAGGCAAATAAGCGTGTTGGCAGAGGGGAGAAAATACCTGGAGATGATTCAGTGGAAGCGCTGGCATTGGGCAGGAATTTTAACCCCTTCTGATCTTTCCAGTGATGTTCATTGAGGAATAAATAGTGGCCAGCCACTAAGAAAAAAAAACACCTTTGCTCTGCTTCAGGATCCACCCATGAGGTCAAAATGAGTTGTGGTTTCACATCTCTTACAAAAGAAGGCTGCTATAATTGTAAGCATTCTCAGAACTGTGTTGGAGAATTAGCTTGGATTTTTCTGTTTACCCCACTTCGATAGGTCTTGAGAAAGATTCTTTGCTTTGGAGATACCTACTGACTATGCCACAGGTAATGTCAATCCAGTGAAGTCCCAATTAACACAGCTTACACATAAAACTTCATTTGGCTTTATGAGTGAGCAGAAGAAAAAGGGATCAGTTTTGTGTTAAACTAATTTATTTCTGAATGAGAATTCTGTCTAAATTAAAACTCAGGGTACACTTCAGAGCCTTATACCATGAGGACCAATCAGTCAGATCACAAGTGCATGCTGCACCAAAGTAGGTGAGTAGAGATGTTCATGACATGATGAAATAGACTCCATCACAACCAGTCCAATTATTGAAGCATGATATAGTCTCTGAAAATGTCAACATTCATGTTTCTCTGGAAAGGCAAACTGCCATATGTTGTGAGATTTTTGCTCCAACCGTTTGAAAATTGTCAAATAGCATTCTCAGATAAGATTTACTTATTATGGGTGAGTTCAGATTTTTTTCATTGTGTATTTAAACTTGTATATTAAGGTTCCCCAAAGATATATCTGAAGTCAGGATTCAAGAAATGGAGACCATAGCAAGCTGGGTACAAAATAGAAAGCAGAGTTGTGACTAAATGTGGTTACTGAAATGAGCAAAAGATGTTCTACTGGGATCAGTGCTTGAACTATTGCTGCTCTGTATTTACACAAAGGATTTACACTGAGAAAACAAGTGCAATATAGAAATTCACTGATGAAACTAAGTAAGGATGTGTCATTAATATGAAAGAAAATGGCAACAAAATGCAAAGCTACTTGAATAAAAAAAGAGAATGTGTGTAAATACAAAGTATTTTCATTAAAGGTACATACATATGAGGTGACATATCTTTATTGGAATAAAAGCAAATTACTTTAACTGAGGGAGTTCATACATCACGCTGAACAGGCTGGATCAACATTTTTTGAACAAAAGGCCGTCTGACATTTATTTAATTATGAAGGGACGTTGTGGATAGAAATACAGAAAATGGTTTCACTTGCAGAGATGTCTAAAAACTGAGCAGCATAAATGGACGATGTGATTTTCAATAAAAATTCAGAGAGGCAGATTATTTTGGGTAACATTCAAATTCAACAACGACAACACTGCTCAAACCTCTGCCCCTGAATTTGACTCTGGTGCCAATTTTGGGCCCAGAGTACACGCAGAATGCCTTGCTGTCCATGCAATTTTTAAGCCTAAAGATATATGAATCAGAAAGTGGTATGTCAGAACTTGCTGTAACACTCATAAAGCAATTATCAATGTCCATACGTGAATCAGTAGGCTTAAAAATCATGCAGACAGTAAATCTGTTTACCATCCAAGTCATTTTGTTATTGTGCTACTCTGCATGTTAATTCCAGCAAATGTTATCACCATTTATATCTCTGTGTTAAAATCTGCCCAGACAGCAAATCTCTTCAACACTGTAACTGCTTATGCACTGCACTGAAAATCCTCTGAGCTACAATTACTCTTTTTTGATAACTTAAAGCCACTTGGGGTTTCAGTACTTCCGCAAAGGCAGATTTCAAGCTCAACTTAAGTTAGCACGAGAGCAAGAGTGAAAGTAACCTCGAGTTGTACAAGTAAACACAGCCTGTTTTACCCATTTATACTGAACACATTGGTCACTTTCTTACAAGTATGTTGTACCAGCTTTGACATCAGCATGGGAGTAGCAAGTACTTGACTGTGGTGAGACAAAATGGCTTAGCACTTGCCAGTCTCCACACAATGCACCCCTGATCTCAAGTACATGGATGTGCTGAGCAGCAGGCAGGGAACATCCTGCAAGTAAAGAACAATTAGCTGGCTGGTCACTGGCTGGTCACTGCCAGGTACTGTCACACTTTGAAGCAGGTGAATCTATAGGTAGATCTTTAACCTTTACAGCTGGTTTGTGTGTTATAGGTAAAGTGCACAAAGGAAAAAGGATTAAAAAAAATTGTTCTGCATAAACAAGTAGATACCCAGCTATGCTCTGATTCGGAAACTATGGAGGTAAAAAAATACAGAAACCAAATATAGTTTCTACTAGATCCAGCTACTTTCTGTTTTTCCAAGTTAGTCCCTAAGAACATCCAGAGAAAAGGATGAAAGCATTCTGGCACGAGATTCACAAGCTGAAGTTCTCAAGACCAATGAAGAGCATGTTATCTTTTCAAAATGAATGAAGCCTTCATCTGACAGAGTGATGCCACAGCAGAAAACACAACCGTTATGCAATTTAACAACAATTAGAATGAAATTTTGACCAAACTTGCATTACTGTTTTTGATAGTGTGAAATACATAATACGGAATGTAATTTGAAGAGTCAAGATATCCTTTTCATTCAGATGAAAGGTCATTGACCTCTAACTTTGTTTCTACCTCCACAGAAGTTACTTAACTGCTTAGTATTCCCAGCAGTTTCTGTTTTTGTTTTTTTCTATATTCAATAAAATGGAAAAGAATGTCTTGAATAAAAAATTGGTTAAAATAAATCTTGGGACAAAATTATGTGAAAATCAATAAAATCCTGAAGCATCTTGCATCTTTGTGCACATAATTCTCTGCTGTATTCAAACTGCCATTAAATAATTATTTGTGCAGGTAGTACCAGAGGTTCTTTAAGTTATTCAGTGATTATCTTGTATTCCTGTTGCGCAGACTGAGCATATTCAAATAACTTTGAAATTACACTGCTGACACCACAGGTATGAGGCGGTGTTATTTTTACTTGTGACAGATGAATCCAAGTGTTGATGCTGTGATGAAAAACTGAAATTGTGGTGGGACTTACTCCCCTTTGCCTTCACATCCTTATTCATACTCATTTCTTATAATCCATTACAAAGAGAACATATGTTTCAAAAATTGTTCAATAGTGAATTGAAGTTACATTGAAAATGTTTACAAATGGTAACAATATCTATGAACGTCTAGTTGCTTAAAAACATGAAAAGTGAAATATAATGCCGTTGTTTGATCTTTTGCAGCCTCGACACCTCAAACCTTTCAATTTCTGTTTTAGTCACCAGATCAACAAAATGACTCAGATGGATTGAAGAAGGCATCAACTAAGACTATTCTGGGTATTAAATCAGTGACCTATGAAGAGAGGTTAAAGCTGTTCCCACTGAAAATAAAGTCAATTACAGAGGGGAGAACATGATCATGCTTAGGTAAAACAGGAAAGCAATGGGTAGAACAGGAGTAGAACACCAATTCTATGTTCAGTCAGAATTGGACAGCATATGTTATGGGCTAAAAACACTGCAAATCAAATCAAATGTCCATAGTAAATATA